>NC_134482.1:1485753-1678490 GCF_964194025.1 Convolutriloba macropyga | reverse complement strand
TCACCCAAACAAGCACTCAAAAATACAATAAGCAACACTGTTAAAAAACAAACAGGGGGAGCAAGATTTCGGCAACAAAGAAAAACGATTAGGAGTCGCTCAAAAAAATCACCAAGAAAAAGATTAACCAAACAAAAGTTGGTCATTTCAAAACAAAAAGTTCCAAAAAGAAGTCGGTCTGATTTCTTTTCTCAAGTTAAATATGATCGCTAACCTGTTACCAAACGAAGCAACCCATAGCTCTTTGGATCTGTTTGAGAAGCCGGCGCTCTTGGTGACTTTCGATGGAAGTTTTTGTCAAAAATTGGGACCTGTTTATAGTCCTGATGGACCCATGTTAGAGTTCGAGGTAACTGGTGACCGTAACAACTTTATTGATTTACAAAAAATTTTTTTGGAAGTCAAATGCAAAATTGTTCAGTCTTCGGGAGCTGATCTCAAATATGACGGGGCAGCTACTGCTGACACTGCTAAAACCGATGCTCCATACTTTTGCAATAATGTGCTACATTCACTTTTCTCTGACTGCACAGTGTCAGCCAACGGGTTAAAAATCTCTAACGCAAATGGAAATTACGCACACAAGAGTTTTATAGAAACTGAGTTCTCACATAACAAAGACGCAAAGAACACTTGGTTGGCATGTCAAGGCTATTCTTACGAAGAAGATCCATCTGCAATAAAAGCAGGTGAAATTGCTCGAAGAAAAAACTCGGTCAGAGAGTCAGCAGAATGCACTTTTTATGGTAAAGTAGCGGTAGACTTTTTCACATGTGATAAACATCTGCTCAGTGGTGTAACTCTTCGTATTGCATTCAGAAGATCTATTGATGATTTTGTTATCATTTCGGATGATGCTGCAAAACATTACAAGGTGAAAATTGTTGAAGCTAATTTGTACGTTCGCAAGATGACATTGAATGACGAGGTCGTGTCTGCCATTGAAAAAACCTTACTTACTAGCCCTGCTGCCTATCCCTAGTTTGAAACTTTGACAAAGACGTTTTTGGCTTCAACTGGTCTGCATAGTTGGACGCAAGAGGACATTTTTGCACGAGAGCCAATCCGAAGACTAATCCGAAGACTAGCAATTTGTCTCAATACGAACGAAGCTTTTTTGGGCAACAATATGCAAAATCCTTTTCATTTTCAAAAATTTGACTTGGAACAGATATATATTTATCGCAACGGGTTACCAGTGGCTGATAGCCCAACATCTACAACTGATAACAAACGCCTTTATTTTAATACAATATCGGATTTAGCCTATATTGACAATGGACACGGAATAAGTCTGTCAGACTATCCCAACCATTTTATAATGGTATTTGATCTGACTAGCACCCAACAAGCTTCTCATGATTTTATACACCCGGAGCTAACAAACTGCTCCATATCTATCGAGTTGAAGTTTTCAGCAGCGTTACCGACCAACATTGAAATTTTTATTATTGGAGAAAAAGCTAGTACAATTTTTGTTGATACTGCGCGACGAGTGTCAAAAAATCATATTCTAACAAACTGATGATGGACGAAGATGATATTAATGGTTTAATTCAGAGATGTCAAAAACTAAAGCACAAATTTCGAGGTGTATTTGCAGCAGACAATTTTCCTTCAAAATTGAAATCAAATACTTTTTTAATAGTAAATGCGTCAAAATCTCAAAGCCCTGGCACGCACTGGCTCCTCATTTGTAAAAAGAACGACCATCTTCTGTTTGCTGATCCCCTTGGACGATCCTTGTCTTCTTACAAGAATATTTATCACCGACTTGCAAAAAATAATGTACAGTTTCACCAATTACTTGAAAACCAACCAATTCAAGGTCAAAACTCAGAATTGTGTGGACTCTTTTGTATTTTTATTGCTCATTTAATATTTGATGATAGACCAATTGTAAATTGTAGTGATTTTCAATTGATTCACTTTGCTCTTCACATGATGCTCTAACAAAACTAATGTTGTGAAATAAATTTTTTTTTAAAACTGAATTTTTTCTTCATATACAAGACGAACAAATAGTAAATCAGAATCAATGTTTAGTTTTCCAAAACCACTCATAAATATATCCATAATCTGACAAAAAGCACCAGAATGAGGACCACTCAAAATTGATTCCACTCTTTTTAAAGTTTCACTACAAAATTGATCAGTTTGAGTTTTCGAAGAAATTGTAGAACATACAAAATTGTGAATTGTTTTCTGTGGTACAATTGATCTAGATCTCGCCAATGTTTTTGAGATTCCGCTAGTGACCGCTGTAGATTTTGATAGTTTGGTTGCCGCTGTTGCCAAGGGTGGAAGTCGCTTGCGTACATTTGCTGTATCCATTTTCTCTCCAGATTTGTTATTAAAGTCAACGGCAAGCTGTAATTTTGAAAATGTATCTCCTTTAAATTGCAGACTCGTTGAGGTTGAAAATAAGTGTCTGAAGGTAGTGAAGAGACAGGGAACTGCAAAAATTTTGATTGGCTTCATGGTCTCAACATCGATTGCACTCTCAATCAGAACGTGAAAATGGTTAGTTGGTAACTGACAAAATTCAGACTCAAAATGAGGACACACAGCATAGTTATTCGAAGCTGTTAAGTTTGGCTTTTCATCAGCAATTAAAAACTTGAACTGCTTTTGAAATTGTTTGAAATAGTTGGGAGATCGCTCAAACATTGCTTCCACCATCTCTACTACACTGATCAAATTTCTGCTTCTTTGCTGGGGGTGGTTTTGAATCTTGCGTTGCAGCAGCTTCACGTATTTTTTCTGCTTTTTTGACTAAATTTCCAAACTCTTCTAGAGTCAGAGAAATTCTTTGTTCAAACTCGTAATCCTCGGCCGCTTTCTTGAACAACTTTAGAAACACATATGTTCCGGTTCTCTCGTACGTTTTTAAAGTTGCCCTGACCAAACGCTTTTCTGTTTGGGAAATGTCGAAATAGCAATCTCCAAACTGTGTGTCTTTTGAGGAAGTAAAAGGCATGGTAGGCAACTTGTTTTATCACTTGCTCTTAATGTAAATAACTACGAAGTTAAGAGGCGCGGCAAGTTGGGATCAAACCAGTGTCGTCATATTATTAATTAAATCCAAGTAATTGGTAAATACATTCTCAAGTACGCCCCACGGCGTACTTGAGACTGTTCATTTTAGACTTTTATACGTATGTGACTTTAGATAATAGTTAATTAAAACCAGACCTCTATAAACTACCAGAACCTACTTGCGAACAAAGACAACAAGTACATGTGTTTTGTATATAAAACAATAAATTTATCAACACAACTCCACACTTCTGTGTGGGAGAGAGTTAAACATTAATAGTGTAGGGACCCATATATATTACAAGTTGATTTAGAACAGATGTGACCCTAGATAGTATAGTGTAGAGACCACACACAAATTACATAAAACCAATACAAAACAGATGTGACCCCAAATTCCTCTGTAAAGGAACCACAGTGCGGCTAGCCACATGCTATATACAATATATTATGCAACTAGGTGTGTCCATGCTCCAATCATTTGTTTGGTCTTAGAAAAGACGAACCTTGCGAAACACATGTTGGGAAAGAATTTTGTACTTGTGTTCACTTTTAGATAATAGTTAATTAAAACCATACCTCTATAAACCACCAGAACCTACTTGAGAACAAAGATAACAAGTACATGTGTTTTGTATAGAAAGCAATAAATTTATTACCACAACCCACACTTCTGTGTGGGAGATAGTTAACCATTAATAGTGTAGGCACCCATGTATTTTACATACAAGTTGATTTAGAACAGATGTGACCCTAGATAGTATAGTGCAGAGACCACACACAATTTACATAAAACCAATACAAACAGATGTGACCCCAAATTCCTCTGTAAAGGAACAACAGTGTGGCTAACCACATGTTATATACAATATTTTAGGCAACTAGGTGTGATTATGCTCCAATCATTTGTTTGGTCTTAGATAAGGCGAACCTTGCGAAACACATGTTGGGAAATAAATTTGTACTTGTGTTCATTTCTTTCTTTTGCTCTTACTTAACAGTTAACTATTGAATCGAACTTGAACTTGAAAACAATGTCCGTGAAAATTCTTTCGGAGTCTGCTATCTCTTTTGAGAGAACTCTTGTTTACCAAACCGTGTTTGAAAATTTTGTCGTTCTGATACAACAGAAAAGAAAAAACGATTTGTGGTACACATACCAGCAGTGTTTGATACCGAAGCTATTTATTAACGCTATTGCTGCCCTACCGAAAAAAACGGAGCCGGTTGAATCCAGTATCATTACTTCTGGAGGACACTTACCACCAAAAACTATACCACAAATGCATTCGACTGAAGAAATTTTGCCGGAGGAAGTGAGACGTATCTTGTACAGATACGACTGCGATTGTGTGCCCTTATTCGAGAATCAACTCGGTACATATCAAGCCTATGAAAATTTGGGTGATATGTGGGGTGTCAAATCATCACCATCCTCACCGGACAGTCAGCCACCGAGTGTTTCAGTCAGTGTTCCAACAACTCCTGCTGTGGATCCAAGCCCAACTTTTACTCCAACCCCAAGTCCGTCACTCTTTGAGGATTTCCAGAGGAAGAACAAGATCTCTGACAATTTTGCAAGTCAGTTTGATGTCAACATTTTATCTGGTTCAAACTTTCAGACACCACAACCCCAAACAAATTCAGCCGATGTCAAGACACCCAATTGCTCAGAAACTCCAGTAGTGTGCGCAGCACCAAAAAAACGAAAACAAGAAGACTCTCTAATGGACTTTTTTGACCTCTAACAACTTATTTAATATTGAATTGTTTTTCCTTTGCACTTTGGTGTGTTGTGTTACTATCTTTTGTGAATAGCTCGCTAATTGACACTCTTCTTTTAATGTTTTTACATAGCTAGCAGACTTTAGAATCAGAATTTTACAAAAATGGACATGTTCAAACATGTTCACAAAAACAGTACTGTTTAGTGAGACAAAGTTGGGAGACAAATTCCAAAATGGACATGTTCAAACGTGTTCGAATATATAGCAGGAAGCAAACAAGCTTCTGATTGGTTGAGAGAAAATTTGTTGAGAAAGCTATTGAAATGTAAAATTAGGTTTGAACAAAAGCTTCAAAAAATGCATAAAGTCCTTATCAAACAAAAACTTCATTTAACAAATCGTTTTTCATATGCTGATATAATATCAGCCCTCCTGTTGGGTATACCTTCAGGTGTTAGTTAAACTAGTAAAACATCATTTTTTCAGCAAAAAGGAGGAAAAAAAGAAAGGATTTTTTTTTAAATTGAGATTTTTCAGGTTTTTTTTGCTTCATAAATTTTTTTCGACGGAACGAAAACTCAAAACCTGAACGCCATTACCAACTGTTTTTTGTGGGCTACCGATATGAATAAAAAAATTGACCACATTTCTTCTAAAAAAGTTGAAAAAAAAACGAAAAAAAAAATTTTTTTTTGTTTTTCATGGTGACCTTTGACCCCAAAAAAGTCGGCTCCAACAGATAGTTTGGATGAAACTGACTATTGGGTTGACACTATCAGACACTGTACTACAAAAAAGCTCATAACGCTCGTCAAAATAAACTCAATCCTTCATGAGATAAATAACCATCAATTAACAGCTAATTAGCAACTAATTAGTCTAATTAGTAATTAACGAAAAAAAATTTCCATTTTTTTAAACGGATTTGTAATCAGTGTTCCATGCTTGTCACTTTTGGTCATAAGGGTCAGGGTCGAAAAACGGCTCCTTCACCGATTTTCAAAACATCTGGACATAAACGTCTCATTAACATCTGGCATTAATTAGCAATTGAAGTACCCGAAATAATAATGATACACCAGGTTTTTTCTAAAAAACCGATTTTTTGGGGGCTGGAGATAAAATCATCTCATAACAGCTCTCATCGAAAAATGCTTGCAACAGGGGGCTTGTCATTGGCTGTCATGTGATGACATTGATTGATCATGATTGACAGAAAATCTAACTTTTTTCCTGATAAAGATGAGGGCTTTTTTCTTGTCGGTTCCTGCGTTTTAGTGCCCGGGGAGCATTTTTGGTTATGATGACCAACATCTTCAGACGCACCCATCGGCATCTACAGTAAAAAAAATACAAAAATCGCTTTTTTTGCAACATTAAGCGAAAAAAATTGAACATTTCATTTGCTTTTAGTAGATTTTTTAGCTGTTCAAACACCGTGACAGTAATAAAACTGTGCATGATAACCGTCCAAAGCATCCCTTGTACTTAAAATTTAACAAAGTGTACAAAAAAGCGATGTTTTTGCAATATTATTCAAAAATTCTATGGAAATCAAATCAAAACTTTCTTTTTATGTAGGCTACTGGAGTGTAATATTACATCTAACGGATTCAAACACAAATGTTTCCTCTACCCTTATGTCATTGGAGCATATTATCTATGAAAATGAAGAAAAAAGATTAAAATATTTGATTGAAAGATCATTGAAAGTTCATAAAAGTTTACTTTGACTAAACATAAAAGTTAGCAAATCAAAAAATTGCAATTGATATGCTTTCTTACATCACATATAACTAATAACTAAAAAGAACTACCCCTGGTTTTAAAAAAATCTTTTTATATATTGTACTAATAATTCGAAAATAACAAACAAGTTTTATCATGTCAGTGTTGTTCAGTGAGAAACGTAAAGTCAAGCGCTACTTTACGTTCAACGCAACTTGATATGTTCATAGTAGTTGACTAAAGCGGGGACGCGCTCTTATTATCCAATCAAATTCGAAAATTTTGAAAGTTTGAATTGCGCGCGTCTTATATGAACCTCGTGTGGAATCGAAATAAATTCGCCATTTGAAGTTGAGTTACATGTTTACGAAAGTTGTCATTATCTCTGTTAACTTTTGAATCTTGAATTTTTCAACTATGGTTTTCAATTGCAAATATTGTTCGGCAACTTTTGCAAACAGAGGAAATCAATCTCGCCATGAGCATCGCTACCATCCCGACGAAGTAGGTTTACCAGTCTTTACCTGTTGTATTTGTAAATTCACTTGTAGAAAACTTTCTGAACTGGAACAACACATGAGGACTTGTCATCAAAAATTTACAAATTGTTGTCGGTCCTGCTATATGGGCTTTAACGACACCAGATTATTTGCTCAGCATATGAGTTCTCTGCATTCTCTACCTGTCTTTGGCGATCAATTCCAACCAACTCAAGCGCCGGCCGAAACTGCCTTTAACGGTACCCTTCAGAGCTACCATCTACCGCCATCACCAACCCAAGCCAACACAGACCTTGCTCAGTTCATGCTCCAGCATAAACCACAAATCGATTCGCTTATAGAACAAAAACTCTCACAAGGATCACAAAATTTCAATTTAGTGCTCATCTTCAACTCCGAAAGCCGAGTCAAAACGAAGATCAGGAAGATGAGCTTATTGAAATTTATGCAAATTCGCTCATGACACCGGTGTATAGTCAGGGACTTAGCATTGAGACCTTCTGGACTATGGTCGAGAAGATGATGATAGTGCTTACGACATTTGCGTCTAATGGTAGTGGTTGGGTGCTTGAGAAAGTTATCAAAATAATTGTGAACTTTGCCCGTTACCGACCTATAACTGGCTCGTCTTACATTGCGTTACCATCAAAGTTACAAAATTGCCGCGGTTTACCTAATATTCGTAACCATGAGGACGCAAATTGCTTCCTTTACTGCTATATTGCTGCATATCATATGCATAACAATATTAGCTTAGATCGACCAGGAAGGAACTACAACACAGACAAAACTTCACACGAAACGTACAAGCAAGCCAACCTTCATCAACCAACTGGACACTTCGATATGCCCATGGGGCTAGAAGACATCAATCAGTTCGAAAATCTAAATGAAGTTCGAATCAACGTTTTTGGTTATGATGGTAGAGACTTATTTCCACTCAGAGTGTCAAAGTTTGGCTCAAACTTCACAATGGATCTTTTGCTTTTATACGAAGCAGACTGTTACCATTATGTGTTGATTACCAACTTGGTTAAGGTAGTTTGTCAACTCCGAAATACCAAATTTCGCTTTGCGTTTCATATTTGCCGGAATTGTTTCTGGTTGTGTGAAGAAGGCCTTGCAAAGCTTACCGCACATATGGAAACCTGCTGTGAAAATGCGCCGGCTGTTGTTCGATTACCAGCTCCGGGAAAAAATTTATATAAATTCAAAAACTTGGCCGCTACCTGGTTTGTTCCATTAGTCATTTACTTTGACTTCGAATCCTTCTTGTATCCAGTAGCAGGATGCGCGCCCCACGGGAACAACTCATACACCAGAGTTATTGAAAAACACGAGCCCTGTGGGTTTTCACTTGCGGTAATTGATCACTACTCAACAAAACCCATCTTCTTCTACGTGGACAGCTCTGAAGATTGCATTACTAAATTTGTAAACATGTTACACACACTAGCCAAGGATATATACAAGCGCAAACGAGCTTTTCCTTTCTTCAGAGGTGACCGTAGCCAGTATCCGAAAAGTGCAGCTAGCGAATGTTGGATATGTAACGAAGCCTTTGACGATAATGATGAACAATCATCAATTGATCTGGATCACTGCCACTACAGCGGACAATTTCTTGGCTGGGCTCATGAAAAATGCAATCGAGCACGAAGGAACGTCCACTTTACCCCTGTGGTGGGTCATAATATACAAAATTATGACCTTCATCACATTTGTTTAGCCCTCCAATCTTGTGAGCCAACGACCACTGTAAGTGTAATTCCATCTACTGATGAAAAATACATTTCCATGAATTTTGGAGTACTCGTGGAGACCATAACCCTAGATGATGGAAAAGTGATCAAAAAGTATGAAAATCTGAGGTTCATTGATTCATTCAAAATGATGAATTCGTCTCTTGAAAAGTTGGTTGACATTTTACCAAGAGATCGTTTTGGAATACTTGCTTCTGTCTTTCCTAACCTATCCTCAACAGAATTGAAGCTCCTGCAACAAAAAGGATATTACCCCTATTCATATGTTAGCGGTCGAGAAAATTTCAGCGAAAAATCCTTACCGCCTCTTAATGAATGGCGTAACACTTTAGAAGGAAACGCAGTAACAATAACTCAAGAAAACTTGAACCACGCCAAGACGATGTGGAACACTCTGAATTGCCAAACTCTACAAGACTACCACGATGCATACCTGAAAACCGATTGCGCTCATCTCGCATGCGTTTGTGAATTCCACAGAGAGCTCAGTTTCTCCACCTACAAACTCGATTGCATGCACTTTTACACACTGCCAAATATGGCTAAGGAAGCATCCTTGAGAATATGCAAGGCGGAGGTCGAATTGCTTACAGAACGCGAGCACCTCGATATGATAGAAGGAGCAGTACGTGGGGGAGTATGTTCAGTCTACGAGATGAGAAAGTTTACAGCAAATAATAAATATTTACCAGATTACGACTCTTCACAACCCTCGACATTTGGCTTCTGCGTGGACGCCAATAACCTATACGGTGGCGTCATGCAAAATGAAAAACTCCCTCAGTCAGATTTTACGCTTAACTCTGATATTACACTGGCTGAGATACTAAACTGTCCTGATGATAACCCTGTCGGTTACTTCGTGGAAGTCGACTTGCATTATCCAGCAAGTCTACACGATTACCATCAGGACTTCCCCCTCGCACCATCGAAAAATATTGTTGAGGATGACTGGCTCAGTGACTACCAAGTGAATTTGCGAGAGAGTCATAACTTACCCCCCTCAAAAGTTCCAAAACTGTTGCAGACTTTCTTCGACAAAGACCATTATGTGCTGCATTACAAGCTGTTGAAACTGTATGTTAACTTGGGATTAGTCGTGAGGAAAATGCATCGTGTGCTACAGTTTACTCAAAACAATTGGTTAACACCCTATATAACCCTGAACAGTGAGAAGAGACAAGCGGCCTCGAATAAATTTGAGGAGAGTTTCTATAAACTAATGAACAACGCCGTTTATGGGAAAAACTGCGAATCGAAACGTCGACGGATGAAAATCGAGCTTACGAGAGACGCAAGACGAACCCTAACCATAGTAAGCAAGTTTGAGTTTGAAAAATTCAAAGTGTTTGGCGAGAACATGGCAGCTCTCTCCTCCCGCCCAAGAAAGATCTATTGGGATACACCAACTATAGTAGGGGCCACAATACTTGATCTAGCGAAATACTACATGTATCAGTTTCACTATGGAACAATGCGATCTTCATTTGACTGTCGATTACTTTATAGTGATACTGATAGCTTGCTATACCGGATCAATTGTGAAGATCTCTACCGTGAACTGAAGGAGAGCAATGTTCTTGATCAATTCGACTTCTCAAATTACCCAGAAGATCACGAACTCTACAGCGAAGAAAATAAGCGCGTCGTTTTAAAATTCAAAGACGAATTTGCTGGGGATTATATAAAAGAGTTTATATGCCTGAAGCCAAAGCTGTACAGCATATCTTCCACTAGTGAGTATTTTACGTTTAATGATTCAAGAAAAAACTAACAAAGTACCAACTAACCTTGTATGATTGTCATAATTTGACTGCTTTTTTCTGTTCATAGGTAACCGAAAAATGTCCGCCAAAGGAATAACAAGAGCAGCCCAAAATTTGCTTCGACATGCAGACTACAATAATACACTTGTGACTGGTAGTACACTGCGCGCTGAAAACACAAGGATTGTTTCGGAAAAGCATGTTCTACAAACGGTTTCAACGAATAAAATATGTCTCTCTGCTTTTGATAATAAACGCCACATTTTGAACGAGGGAATTAAAACACTACCATTCGGCCACTACAAAATTGATCATTGCCGAGTCGAAGATTTTTCTTGGGATAGCGATGAAGTAGAGTGGGACTACGAAAATGTAGAAAATTATGCTCACCTTCTCCTAGATTCGAGTCCAAACTGGGACCATAATAATAGTTTTGTTGTACCGGATACAACAATAAGTGAAAGCCCGGAAGAATGGGAAACACCTGACCCGGGATTTGCAATGACAAGTATTATTAACGAGGACGATATTGATAGCGATGATATCGTAGATTTCGATGCTACCACCAGCTCCAGCTCTTCCTCCCCTAACCCATTCATTAATTATGAAGCTAATGAGTGCAGTGAAAGTAGTAGTAGCGATTATGAAGAAGAACCAGCATTTAAAGTTGCACGCAGACAATAAACTTATTGTACTTAACTACGTAAATTGCGCCTTTTGAATTCCTAACCGTGTAAATTTTGTGTTTATGAGTGCTAAAATACGTTTCAATAAATTGTTCACTTGCAGCTCTTATCGGAACGAAATTTAGAACAAAGTTGGCTGTTTGACCGAAAACAAGTTTGCCGCCTTGGAAATAGTCACATCTGGTAAAGAATGAAAGTTAATCCCTTTCCGTCTAGGATAACCCCCTATTATCCCATGTTTAAGTATCGTAGGATAACCCCCCCTCTCTTGAGACAGTATTTACTTACTACTCATGGGTGCTTGCTCAGGAAGATTTTTTGCCCGTGGCTAGTTGTGGCTTTTGTGGTCTCATTGATTTCAGAACAAAAAAAACTTTTTTTCGAATTTCCTAATTTTACTGGGTAATCTGTTTATAGCTGTTGTTGTGAACTATGTTGGCGCGCCAGCTAATGCTTTTCATTGGATGGTCAATAGCTAGCATAAAGTGGATTGGGAGTACAGCACCTCAAAATACCACTGGAGGTCTTCTATTCTTCTTGGTGCCAGATGATGCAACTTCTCCCCACTTGCTGGATAAGAAGAAAGGTAAGTCAATTGATTTTCTTTCATATAAATTGAAAGCCCCCCGCCCATATTGTTACATAATGATTCACTTTGTATTATGACACGCGCTCTTTATCTGGGGGGGGGGGGGGGGGTGCATCACGTATTGTGGGCACAAACGGAAAAGATCCATTTTTTTCTAATATAACCTAAACTTCACCTGATACGTTGCATGTAAATTCAATTACAATTATTATCCAGATATTTAACTGTGTTCTTCAATTATTTTTAATATATTTTATAATGTTTCTCTCTATCAAACTATAGTCCATCAAAAATATTTTTTAAGCACATTTTGCAAAGAAAACAACGATTCATTCATGTTCAATCTACAAAATTCATAACTTTGTGACTTCGTCCGATGATTTTTCAAGTCGTTTGCTGCTTTTTGTAATGTTTCATTTGCGGAAATTATATTAATTTTTACATTTTGAAGCACAACCTCCACATAACATCATCACAGTTGTGTTGTTAGTTCTTATTATCTCATAATTATAGGAAAAATCTGAGCAAAGTTGCCTCAGCAACCCCTTGGTCGACGATAACAAGTCAAATTCAACATTAATCTCTCTTTTTCGCTGATAAATCTAAATCGGTAATAGAAATCTACTCATCAAAATTTTCCGACTCTAGTCTATCTGCACAAGTTCTCCAAAAATACCTGAATCATTCCAACATTTCTCGCTGATTTTTGTCTGAACAAACGTGGGTCTTCTTTATTCCTGTTGGATGCTCTTTTCTGGAATTGTTACTAACCTTTTGACTTGTTTTTCTGGATCAGAAATTGTAATTTAGTTAATTTTCTTTCAGTCGATAATCGTCCATTCTTTTTTGCTCTTTGTATACATTTTTTGATATCATTAGTTTTAGCTGATGATAATGTATTCTATCCTGAATCGGATCCTATAAAACTACTTTTAACGAAATTGAAGGACCACCCGAAACAGCTACGAAAGTCATCGGAAGAAGTTATTTTTTCGAGCTTTAAGGTTTCGGACCTGGATGGACCCCACCCAATAAAAAAAATTAAGGGTCCCATGCTTTTTTTCGCTGCGTGAATTGCAAAAATGTTTGTCGATCAAACGAACCTGTTATCAGCTTTCTGAGTATGTACGTAGGTACGTTCCACGGCTGACCTCTTTCAGCATAATAACGCCAATGAACAGGACGGCTTAATTGTACTTACCTTTCTCAGAGACAATTTGCTTAGGCGTCTAAAACTCTTGTGCTGTTAGCGAGAGTGCATTAAAGTCGCCACATTCCAGATCACGGGACTTTGAGTTGGCCAGCAATAAATTACTTGTGGTATAAATTTACAAAAATATGGTATCTCATCTCCTACCTTCAGCTTGATATCTGCAGGCTGTATGGGACTTATACAGAAAAGATGGAAATCAATTCCATCTATCTATTTAGTCGTTTTATGACAACAATTTAGTTGCATAGAAACAAAATGCTAATTTATTCAACTGCTCTAAAAGACTCTCACTATAGCTGCTGCCGGATCTTTTCCGTTTGTGACCCCCAGCTTAGTGGGTGCATATTATTTGCACCCCCCGACGCACGTGCCATATTTTTACATAATGATTTACTATGTAATGACATGTGCTCTGTAACTGCTGGGAGCGTAACGAACTGGGGGACACAAACGGAAAAAATCCCTGCTGCCATATGTTTGGTTCAGATGGGAAACTTTTATACAGGAAATTAAGAAGAATTAGAATTTCCTGCTACCGGAATAGATTAACAGAAACGCCATTCTTGGCTGCAGTTGGTGCAATGGCTGCAGACGTTTTTGCATTAATTTATATACGATCCATTTATAAAGTCATTTTCTTGTTCAATTTTTATGAAACTTGTAATTAAAATAGAAGAATCCGGATCTTTTCAACAATTGCCCACCCATTAAGCAATTTTATGCCGACGTATAAGAGTGCCGAGACTGAAACTGAATTTGAAAGTGCCAAAACTGCCAATACCAATTAATTAACATATAAATGCTACCGCAGTTTATATTTAAAACAACCAGGGCCCGCTGATCAGTAGTTTGGTTTTGATAGATTTATATTAAGTCAAACGAGCCGCTGAGGCTTGGCCATGTTCCGCAATTATCATTACTTGTTAAAAATTTATCTCGCTTCAATTATCGTGTCCTATTCAACAATAACATCCAAAATCTGGCAACTTCATTGTAATTGGTTCAAACTTTTTGCACTCATATCAATTGAAGAGATCCGATTGGTCTAGAAATTTATTGGATCAAAAATTCAATAAATTTTGGCCCTCTTATAATCAGCACAGTTTTACGTCCGCGTTGTTGTACGTAACCTTGCCCACCGACCCCTTTTGAAAAGGGGGCTATTCTTGATTAGAATCCAAGCGAGCGATTTATTTACCACTCAGAAACGACTAATCATTTCCAATTAAGCGCAGACAATGTTAACTGAATAGCCTATTATATACGCCATGCTATGGCAGTTAGCCGAATTGCAATACAAATTGAAAAATTTTTCAGACCGGCAGATCGGTGGGCGCGCGCGTCGAGGCCCTGCGCGATAGCCGACTCGCGATATCCAGATTACATCCCACAGCTCATGCGTTGCGTGGCCGTGAACAGTGGTCCGCAGTTGCGCTTAAACTGATACTCGGCTATCTAAACTGTAGCCTAAGCAATATTGTGGTAAAATATAACACAGAAAGGGGTTCTTGGATCTTCTCTGTTTTGCCCCCAGTCCTATATAACCAGTTTGTTTGCACCCTCCAAATATGTACTTTTTTGTCTTAAGAGATGCCTCATTTGAGTCATCATTAATTGCTGTCACCGGTACAAGATTGAATGGACTTTTGGTTACCCAATTGTCAAAAATGTTACTGTCATAAAGCCAATCCTTTGAAAGATAAGCGCAAAAAAGTGAATATACGCATGATTATTTGTCTGCTTTCATTATATACAGATTTGAATTACTGCGAATGTATTAATTTCAAAAGTTTGCTGCATCATTAAATTGTAACTGCCTTTTGTGAAACAGAGAATATCCGGATTCCCTACATGGTATAAAGATTGGTGAAAAGATCCAAGAATTCCTAAATCCTTCGGCAGTAGATTCAGAATTATAGCTGCGAAATTGTCTCCTCGCTCTCCTACGGAGTAACATGGTTCAACTGATGTCCTTTTAATTACATTTAATTGAAAATATTTCCTATAAGAGTCTTTAAAACAACGCTCTGCTTTCTCTTCTCCACATCATGTGTAACTTGTTTCAATTCTCAGCGGTCTTCAAAATAAAAGATTCGTTGTTTTTCTTTTATTTGTTTTGTGATGATCTAATTCATCCATATTTTTTATTACAAAGATGCTAACTTTTTTGGCCTACCGTGATGACTTAAGTAAATGTTCAAGTTCAGACTGATCAGACCAACCTTGGTATGCTAATTTCAGATTGTCGAAATTAAAGGTTGCAAAGAAGATTGCTTTTTTATGATATATCTTTGTCATAGTCAGTATTTAAAATTACTTACCACAAGAAGGATGTGAAAGAACTTTTGTCAATTTAAAGACACCCTAAGGCAGGCCGAATGGAGGAGCTTTACTGCCTTAAAGTTCAGTATTATAATGCTACTTTCCTCCGCGTTATTAATTCAATGTTTAATTCAAAAGAATCCTTTAATATTTTGTCTGCTGTTAAGCACAAATTCACAACCAGTTAAGGAAGGTCAATTTCATACGAAATACAAGGAGAAAAAAAGTATCAGGCTAATCAAGTGTATCACATTGGTTTTTAAATGTTCAATTCTCTGATTCCTACTGCTTTAAACACATTTTACATGGTTACAATCCTGTGAGATGATTGTTATGTCTTGATATTGAGAAATTAAAATGAAAAATTTGTATATAAAGCCCAAAAACACTCACACAGAGCTGATACGTTACAACTTCGGAAAATCTTACATATTTTTCAAATTCTCGGCAGGTTTTGCGTATTGAATTTTGCTCTAAAAATATGTTAGAGACAAAATAAGAACAATTTTCTGATCACCATTAATCAGCCCCGAACGAAAATTTTAAACAAATCTCTAGTCATTCCGACAAATTTTTTCACAACTCAATGAATTTGAATTGTAATGGGCCACTATTTCTTTAAAATTCGGAGAGGAGTTTTCAAGAAGTGTCTTTTTCAACAATTTCATTGTAAATATTTAGACAAGAAACGAAACGCGTGAAAATATTTTGGTGTTGTTTGGGTGCTGTTCAAAGTTGAAGAGTGGAGTGTGAAGAGAGTGGATTTTTGTTCATACCACTGGTTTGGAGAGAGCGAGAAATTCAGATGTGACAAAATTGTTGTGAGAGCTGTAAGCGAGAAAAAATTTTTGTTCCGGTTTTTTAAAGCAAATTGTTTTAAGAGGTTTACTTATTGAATTTTTGTTATTTATAGAAGTCGAATTTTTTGGGCTTCTCTGATTGTGAATTTGAGGTTTTGTGCCAAATAGTTTGAAATTAACGCTAATATGGTTGTTTTTCTCCCATTTTGTTTTTTGAGCGAATTTTAGCCATTATTGTAGAACTATTGTAACCTTAAGTAGGATTCAAAAGGACGCTTATTACTTTAAGAGTTTTATATACTAATGTATACTGTTTGTGTAATGTATACTTTTTTGTTGAAAAAAATGACAAAAAATTAAAAATTCAGAAATTTTAACATTTTTTTCTTAATTTTTCTGAAACGGTAGACATGTTTTTAAGCTTATAATGACCAGCCTATTGTTTTATGAGCTTTTTCATGCTAATGTTTGCTTTAAGGATTTTTTTGACTTTTGTAAAATGTCGTTCCCCGAATTATTCTGAGTATGTTTTTTTAGGATCTGTTCACATTTTTTATGATTATTTAAGTCAAATTGAAGAGATGATTTTTGTCACACCAAAACAGGAAGTGGAGCGGGTGGGAAAGCGAATTGTAAAGTAGAGTGAGATAACAGCATTTGAACGTTGTCCCGGTTTTTTGTTCACATGTGGCGGTTTGACTATTTTTTTGAAAAATTTATTTGAATTTTTTGTTTGTTTTCTTTTCTGAATTGGTTTTCCAAATCTGGTCCTAGCCAATTCTAAGTCTATTTGGCTGTTTGGTCAATGATGTTTTTTTTGAAATTTAGGTCAAGAATTGCTTTTCATTTGGGGAGTATGTTTTTGCGGTGGGCAGGGTATTCCTGTTTAGTTATCTGATCAAATTTGAGGAGCGGTCATTTCTCGCTGGAATATTTTTCCGGTCCTTTCTAGGGTTATTGAAACCGCGCGTTACAAACTTTTTGTGTGAAGAAACGTGAATGGAGCGTATCATCTTAAAAAATTTGGCTTGTTTTTTGGTCAAATTGATTACCAAGTATTATTATTCTTTTTAGATGCGTGTGGCGTTGTGAAGAGTCCTACCGATACCTCGTTCCTGATTGGGCCAGACATCTACAACCAGATAACAGTTTGTGAAAATGGATACATCATACCAGGTTCGATACGTCACACTAAACATTACAATACAGTTAGACACTTTTTCAAGCTTCGCAATTCTTAGCTGCATTCAAAATGACATGGGCTGGAAAATGCAAGGTCGCACAAAAGTCTGGATAATGGTTGAACGAAGGTCTGATCGGGTGTCAATTTCCTCTCATTCCGTCTCTCTTGCAGGAACTGAAGGTGTCTTGGACACTGGGTCTGCTCTGGTGAACTCGAGTGAATTTGCTAATATCAATATGACAGTGATTGCAGTTGCACTTATCGACAACGATCGACAGGTAACATTACAAAAAATTAAATTCATCTAATCCCTTTCCACGTCACGACAATAAAACATGGTTTTGAGACAAAGTTGGCTGTACAAGAAAATTACACCGCCCAGGTTGATGTTCCTGGCAATAGCGCCATTTTATCAGAACATCAGAGCTAAGCTTCAAGCAATTCGAGGAAACGTGCGCCAGAAACTGGACATGGAGTCAAGAGTTTTCAGAGCAATGAACTGTTGCAATTGTACGCTTGATACAACCAATGTTGCATATAATTTTAACAAAGTTACTAGTTGGGCACACGGCTGTTAGTAACTCGGTCGCTTTCGTGTAGCATTGGTTCCAGAGCCATTAGCCGTGTCTTTTGATGCAGCTCAACCTTAACTTGCTATGAAAAGACTCTAACTGAAACAATGAATAGAGTTTGCTTAGACTTTAACTATGTGCTGGACCGTGTCATGTAATCATAGTCAATCATGGACCCTCCCCCCGCTAGAATTATGAAGTCTTTTCATAAGTCGAGGTCTAAATCTGAGTGGCAATGACTGATTTTGCGGTTGATTCGGTCAAAACTTTTAAAAAAAGAGAGAACTTGTTTGAATGAGGATGCATGTTTTTTTAAACTCCTGTTGAGAAAACTTGTCCATATTTAGCAGTAACCGATAATTAAATTTAACAAAATGATTTCTCTTCTTTTGTGATTCCTCAATTTTGTATTATACAGATTTTCACGAAGATGAATATTGGTGGAACGCCTTTATTAAAAGTATATTTTAAGTTTATTGTAAGTTATTGTAAGTTTATTAAAAGTATATTTTCAGTTTATTGTAAGTTATTATTAAGTTTATTGTAAGTTTATTTTAAACACGATGTAAAAGTCAATGCCGCGCGTGAAAACTAAGTGTTTAGGTCAAAATGAAAGAAAAGAGCAGAAAAAAGTGGTTTTCATCTCATGTCGTTTTTCTAAGAGAGAGCGAGAAAAGACGGTGTAAAAAGTTTTTCGCTAAGCGAGCAAAGTTTTTTCACCACGTCCCGCTTTTTCAAAGAGGTTTCTTTTTATTTTAACTCCATTTTTTCATCAAAGGTGTTGCAGTCAATTATTTAAGTTACTATTAGTGAGCTTGGAAGAATTTGCTGACCATCTGAAGCTTATATAACACTTTTAGGTTCAATTTCTGGCTCACTTTTACCATTTTGAAAAAGTGAGCCAGAAACTTTTACCAAGCTTTAATAACCGTTTTCGAATTATTATTCATTTTTATAGCTGTATTTTTGGGTTGAGATAAGATTCTCCATCAATATTTGTTGTCTTGCATTTTGATTGACATTTATTTTGAAAAGTTTTTGTTAAAGAATATTGAGTAAAATTGAGAAAAACAAATTTTGCCTTTTTTGCCTGTTTCTCCTGACTTAAGTCTTTCCGCTCTATTTTTTCTTGATCAGTTCACAATCAACTACTAATTTATAAGTGTTGCTACTATGAGGTAACACTAGAAAGCTAGACATAGCTTTTTTCCTTGAAAAAAATATGAATTTCCATTTTTTATTTGTTCTATTTTTTCATTTCTTTTTATTTCATTTATTTTTTATTTATTCTATTTGTCGTTTTTATTGTTAAAATTATTTGTTTTGTTGTCTATAAAGTATTGGGCAAGTGACTGATTTGGTAGCAACATTAATTTAAAAGTTAGGGGACACTTGAGATCTAGAGAGGTCACTTCTGAATGAAATTAATTCAAAATTCTGTTTGCAATATTTTCTGATCTTTGCATTTTTTGTTTGTCGTGAAACATTTCTCAGCAAAATACTGTTTGGGTGACAAATCTAGCAGAAATTTGATTACGGTTTTCAGCCTGATAATGGTTGAGACGTTCCATTTTAGCATTTTGTGGAGAATTTTGTTGTGAATTGTGTAGAGAATATTGTTGCTTCTGATTTTGTCCGTCGTCATCTCCTCTCCTTTTCCTCGTTTTTTTAACTGGTTTCTAAAGTTTGATTTCAACTGGTAATTTGCAGTTGCATAATACCTATCTTACAAGGTCTTTTGCGCATTTTTTTTGGAGTCTCAACTTGAAGGAAATTTTGTCAGATGCTAAACCAGTTTTAGTCAGTCACTTTTCTCATACTACATTCCTTGTTAATATTTTAAAATGTTTAATATTTTTAAGAGATGCATTAGATTAGTGAGGACGCTCAGATTGCTACATTGAGCCTTTTCCGGAATTCTTTCGGCTATGTTCTTTGCTCTTATCGCTAATAAAACAAATTCAAAACTGGTACACTTCAGAAGCAACAAATCTCGAAATATGGACCATTTTTTTGCTCATCAGCGGTTGACATGAGGTAGAAATTCTTATCAACAGGATTCAGAGATATGAAAATTACTATAAAACATACTATAATAAATTATCGATAAAAAATCATCCAATGCCTACGCTTCTCGTGTTATTTACATTTAAATTCGAGCAAGAGATACGAAGATGCGGTTGAAAAATATTAGTAAGATTAGAAAGACTTCCTTATGCTACAGATTAGATATCTGATACATGCTTACATTTAATTATCTCTTTATTCGTTATCAATATTTTTTTCAACCATCTTGTAGAGCTTACAAAAAGTAGCAAACGAAATGATTTTATATTGTAAATTGTAAGAATTTGTTTCTATAGGATTATTTTCTTATGTTAGACACCTGGACCGAACGCCAAATTATTGTCAGTACTGCACAAGTCGTATTACATATCTTCCTTTGTTTACTGATTTAAAACTACTATCAGGTCACTTTTCACATTTGGTAGTCTCAAACCAAGACTTGGTAGACAAAATCTAGTTTCTGGTAAGATTAAAATTGTCCAGAATAGGTCCGAAAACGTAAAAATAGCCCAAATTTGCCCAAAAATGGTGCTTGGAAAATATTTCCAATTGTGAACAAATTTCCAGAACACGATATTTTTCATCAATCACTCTTAATTTGAAGTTTTTACTGAGCTCTAACAAAAAATTTAAAAAAATTAAATGTGAACTTGTCGCAATTGATTATTCAAATTCAACGTTTTGAAACTGGTATCTATAATGTTTTATACTTCATTGGTGATTAAATTTTATGTGAACAGTGATTTGTAAAATTGAAAAAAAACCGATAAAATGGATTATGATATTGTCGAGGCGGAAGCCTGCCGTTGCGTGAAAGTAAGCACAACTGGCTTTTCAACCCAAATTACAACCTCTATAAGTCCTCGTTGACTAAACATATGGCTGACCTGACGCGTTGTTCGTCAGTCATTATTTGTAGAGAGTCATTCTATATGTTGATAGTTACCCGAATCTGAGTCTCATAATATTTCAATATTGAAAAATGAAAATTTTTATGATTTTTTAAATGACCAGAGTTCTGATCATTGCACTTAATAGTAATTTGCTTGTAAAATTCGAGTAGAATTTGAATTTCAGTTCGAATATAGTGAACTTCTCCTTTCAGTATTTATCAGAGAAATTATAAACTTTTGAAATGTTTTCGAAGTTGTTTGAATAAAAATAAATACGTCGCGTATCCTGTAATTTATTGAAAATGCTGTCTCATCAAGCAAGGCAGCACATCAACCGTAAAATTTTTGAGTAATCGAGCTAGCATTGTTTGTCCTTAAACACAGGTCAAACCTATCATCAGAGAACACACTTGGACTCCGCGCTGTTTTAGCGAGGGACATCTAGAAAAAATGAAGCAATTGCTAGCAAACCTGCCATGGGAGAACCGTAAACATTTTAATGTTAACGGAATTTTTGGTAAAGCGGGAAAAATTTCTTCCTGCCTTTGCTTGAAAGATCCCTTCAAAAATGGACAAATTATTCAAAATATTAAGGATTTGGGTTAAGGTGCAGTTTTATTTTGCAAACTTACGTTCTTTTAACCAGCGCAAAAGAGCAGAAGGAACTAGTGGGTTCCTTTTCATTTTGCAGATGGGGATATTTTTGTACTCAAAAGTATACGATTTACGTCAAAATGCAGAATAATATTAGTGATAAGTCAATAAAATACATATAAAAATGAAAATAGATTTTTTCAACGCACTTTCTGTTTAATAATGATGCAAAAATTCAACGCGGACAATGTTTTTAACTGCATTCTTTTTCTCCTTTACAATGTTAAATATAGTTCCCTGCTCTTGATTTCCACTAATGAAAAAATGTTAAAAGTCTTTTCATATCCAATTAAGGTCGAGCATGGTCATAAATCGATGGTCAAGCATGTAATAGCAAAACTAAAGTAGCATTGCATTGGGCAGTAAATTTTCAATTTAAAAATTCGTATTTTGGCGGAAAAAATCAAGAAACTTTGCATTCTTAAGATGATTAACTTTTTGCAAGTGAGCTATATTGTCACTTTATTCGGTTGAACGCAATTAGTAAACATAGCTCTTACAATCGTCACTGCATTTGCCCTGATATTAAAGCGAGATTTTTTGGTAATTTCTATTGTAAAAACAAAAAATTGTTGATGTTCACATAAGCGGAGTTCCTTTTTCTTTTTAATTTCCTGAACATTAAAAGTTTAAAGGGCGATAGACGTTGATAGACTTAATCTGCATAGAAACTCATAGCGTGTATGTAGAATCTTTGGGTTCATCTGAAAATTTTGGGCGAGCTGAAGTCCGGCAGCAAAAAAGTGGGTCACGTTAAAGTCGGGAGGACGACTTTTCATGCCAGTTTGCTTTTTCCATAGGTTGCGGACTCGCATAGGTTTGTTATTTCATGGATATTTTGGAGTAGTTCAGAATATACCACACCATAAGCAATTTACATGAAATTAATCAAAAATACTAAACAGTTACAACAATTAATTTTACAATAAATTGATAACAAAGCATTCATATGATGTTAGGACAATCTGTGGGATCAAGAGTGTTTTATCAACTACGAGAACACAGGGTACTACAGGGAGTCCATTTGCAACAACATCATCACGTGGTATGTCAGTTTAGACCAACAGGGATGGATCGAGGATGACTTCAAGGGTTCGTCTCACAAAGTTAATAAACTCAGTATTGGGACTTTAAAGATACGAGTTCAAACATTTGACGCATTAACTACTTAATAAATTTGAAGTATCAAAATTATTTGCAGTCATTTGACTTCATTATCTATTCCTTTGTTGGCAAATCTGTCTATTCTGTTAGATTTATGTGTTGCCCAACTAAATGGAATTTTATCCTACTAGAGTTAGCGTGTTTTCTACTAAATTAACGAAAGGCGTTTGCTAACATAGGTATTGAGACATTGAATACAAAGCGGTGATTCACTGAATAACCATCAGAAAAAAAAGTTAATTTTTTTTACTGTTATACATAATAACATATGCATAGAAGATCTCACATAATAAGACACTTTCAACACTTTGAGACTTCAACGGCCGTAAACTGAATACCAGTTAAGGATTTCTTTCCTTTTCCGTAGTTGATTGCTATGATTATTTTTTGTATTTACAGCTCTTCCGTATACACTAACCGTGAACTATGACCCCAGTGCACTTAATGCAACTGTTGTCCAAGCATGGCTTAATTCAACCAACCCAGGCTAGTGTTCATTTCCATATCTTTTTATTGTAACAGCACCAAAACATTTTCCAAAGAGCTAGGAATGTATTTATGAGTTTCTCTGTTTTGACTAGTTCAATCCAGTTTGATGTTATTACAGCAGAACATAACGAAAAAGAAAATCTATATCAGCACATGTCGCCAGACCATTTGCTGTTTGAGATTTTTAATCAAGCAAGATTACTGCAAACTACGACTCTCTGAATTTAAACTCCAATCATTGCGCATGGAACTATAGCCTTCTTGAAACACTATCTACAATCTTACACATCTGTAATCCGGCATATGTCTGGTTAAAAACGGAACTGATTAAAAGGACTGATCCTAAATTCCTGACCCTATTTTCCTGATCCTATAAATGTACAGCTTTTCAACAACATAGTCTTTTTCTATGTAAGATTTACGGTGTAGTATGGCGTGAACATGCCCTTAATGTGATGCGCAACCAGCGCTGAAACAGGTCAAGAACAGTGTATCTTAGGTTTACAATCAGAGCTGAAACATGTTTGAAACAAAATGGCTTTGGGCTGACAAGAGCTATACAATAATGTTAATTAGGCTGATAATTGCATGATAATAGTTATCAACAGATCAAAATAAGGATAAAGTCAGAAGTACAGTTTTATTCCGAAAAAAATAACTCATCAGTGTATATTTTGACATGAACAGAATCTGTACAAGTGTGAAAAAGTCTATATACAGTTTCGGGATTCATAATGGTTCACTACTGAAATCCTCAGGGTGCTCAGCCCGGGTATCTCTATTTGGGATAGCTATCACATGGGTCACGCAAAAAACAACGGGAAAAAACCACTGAATTTTAAATAGGAAGTAAAACCCCACGTAAATAAATCCCCATTTGGCTTTTAACGAGCAGCGCATTTAACGCGTTTGATGATGCCTCGCATGACATGGCCTTGCCGTAGCTTCCCGTGAGACTTGCTATGAAAATATTACAACCGAGCAAATTATAAAAACCGAAATTCAAAA
Source organism: Convolutriloba macropyga (assembly GCF_964194025.1). Taxonomy (NCBI): domain Eukaryota; kingdom Metazoa; phylum Xenacoelomorpha; order Acoela; family Convolutidae; genus Convolutriloba; species Convolutriloba macropyga. The sequence continues at coordinate 1,654,327 of NC_134482.1, read as the reverse complement.
ATAACATGGGGGTTATCTCCGTGGGGGTTTGTTTTCTCTCTAATATTATGAGGGGTTCTTTTCCTTGGGGTTCACTTTCTAGACCCCACTTGTTTTGTTTCAGGGTAACAATCTGCTAAACAAAAACCGAATCAAAAACATTAGACTGTCTATTGTTAAATTTGCAAGTTTCAAGGCAAGTATTTTGGAACAACAAAAGTTTGTGCTGCCAGCTCTTGTTTGTGCTTGCATTTTTTTGCTGTTGCTGCTGTTGCAAAAATTATTGTGACGGTATTGAATTTTGGTTCACTCAAAGAATTGAGAGGTTGTTGCATAGGAGCTGAGAAGTTATTACCAAGTACCAAGTTCGGCAGAATGCTGATAGTTGAAATTATGCAATTCACTGAACACAATTCTCGATCACCTATTCACACAATTTCCTTACTAAATTTCAAATTCAATTCAAAATTAGTACAAATGGAATAAGAACCGAAACCACAAGAACAACCAACTTCAACAAGAAATTTCCAAGAAAATTGGAGGATTATAGTGTTCGCATTTCAATACTTGCGTTGCTCAATTTCAGAACATTTCTGTCATTTTTCCCGTAGAATTTGAGGAAACTTATGGTTATTATATTCAATGAATGTAAGGTGTCAGGAAATAATTGAGAATTTTTTTGAAAAGTCTTGCTTTTTTATTGTTCCGACCCCACTTGTGGGGGGGAGGTACAATATACTCAAATGGATTTTTTGTTAAGACAATTTTGGCCGATCGATATATTCATCGTGGCAAAAAGTGAGTGATATCATCGAAAAGCTCGTTGAGCGTAGAGTTTGGAATTAAAAAGATTTTTGAGTTTCGTGTTTTTTGAGGAGTTATCGAGGTTTAAATTTTTTTGTGAACACGTGATGTTTGGAATAATTTTGTTCAATTTTTTGTTCAAATTTAGTTTTTCTCTTTGGAAATATCTATTCAAAATTACATTTTTTGCTACAAATGAAACAATCTTCTGCTTCTAACAGACGAAAAACCCAAAAAAGGGTACGTTTTTGTCTCATAGTTAAGTTTACTATAAAAAAAATTGATTATTAGATTATTTGAGAGCTGATGTTTTGAAAACAAATTTATATTTTTTTTTATTTTTTTCAAGTCACTTAGAGACTCACTTTTCAAACCCAGGTTCTATTGATCACGATCTTCTCTTACAGCCAGATAACGTCCAGTGAACTAAAAATTCGTTTTCAAGGAATCGACCATTTATTTGTGGCTTCGACTCAAAATTTCAATTTTTATTGAAATTTCGATTTTCTTTTTGAGATTTGAAAAAAATTGTAGTCCTATGACATAGACTCGTTGACTAAACGCGCAATAGGCCTCCTAAAGAGCAGTAAGCGAACCTTTGTAGTAATTTGAGTGGACAGCTAATGGCTCTTAACACTTAAAAATAATTTTTCAAAGAAAAATTATTTTTTTGAATTTTTAACCGATCTTAAATTTGTTTCTGTGCTCTGTAAGTCAGTCTCACTAATGACAAGACTCCTTTTCTTTCTACTGCAATCAAAATGATATTGCCACGCCTGCACATAAAATTTTTTTGTTTGTTTTTTTTCATAATTTTGGATTCTTTTGGAATCTTATCACATTATCCTATTATCGCCAGTTCCCAGAGGCTCAGAGAAGGTTTTCACTAGATCATAGGTACAATTTGCGGAGAAAAATGTATGGTTTTAGTGGCTTGGACACTGTCTTCTAGCATTTTTCTAATAATTTTTTTTAGTTTTTGCCTGTATTTGTTGTCGTTTTCATAGTCATAAAACATATTGTGATGAATTATTGATGATTTGAGAATTACAAAATTTATTGCTTTCTCGTCGAAGCTTAGCTTATTGTAACTTATTAATTTTTTGGTTTCCGTTGAAAATTTTTGAACTTAATGGCTTTGATACCATGGGTTTTCTGAAAAAAATTCGGGGCTTTAATATAATTGTTCAAATTTGCTGGTTTTTTCAGCCTTTTTTTTGCAAATAAGACTTTCATTGTTGTTAAAAAATTTTTTGAAAGTGAAAAGATTCTTAATGATTGGTTCATTTTATAGTGGCTTGGACACTTCTCTCTCAATCTTTTTTCCGTTTGCTGTTTGCGTGTTTTTTTTGTTCTTTATGTAGTCGTAAATTTGCAATGTTTACGGCTAACTGTCATTTGGATTTCCATTTTATCTTCTCTTTTTGTTAAACTGTGTTTAATTGGATGCAAGAGTAAGATTAAATATAGCACTGAATAATAAATAGAGTTCAAATACCATAAAAATGAATTTTGAAAAGGAAGTTAAACAAAGCCAACACTTAAATGTCATTTTGTGTGGCGATAACATAACGTTTTCTGCTCACAGAACGGCACTAATACTGAGGCAAAACTATGGCTGAAATAAGAAAATTGGGGACCAAAAGGATTTTCATAAAGCAGTTTTTTCGGGCCTAAAAAAATTCCAGTCGGACCTTGCCGGTGATAACTCAATAAGAATATTAATTGTGAGAAAAATCATTCAAATTTGGTTTTTTAAAATTGATATTGGTATAAAAGTTGACGTCTATCTTTGCTGTTTTTGTCATCAAATATTTCAAAAGTGTTGTTTCCCGACCTCATCTAAACTCAAGAGAGTTCCAATGAAAATTCCTTCATTACCCTAAACGAACTCATGGGCTTCTGATTGTTCAAATTTGCCAACCAAATAAACGTTTGTACAAGATATTGAGTTTAATAGCTTTGATACCACGGTTTTTTTGAAAAAAATTCGTAGTTTTAATAAATTTGTTCAAATTTGCTTGTTTTTAAGCCATTTTTTACAAAAAAAAGATTTTCATTGTTGTAAAAAATTTTTGAAAGTGAAAAAATTCTGAATGAATGGCTCATTTTTCAATGGCTTGGACACTTCTCTCTCAATTTTTTTCCGTTCGCTGTTTTTGCGTGTTTTTTTTTGTTCTTTATGTAGTTGTAAATTTGCAATGTTTACGGCTAACTGTTATTTGGATTGCCATTTTATCTTCTCCTTTGTTAAACTGTGTTTAATTGGATGCAAGAGTAAGATTAAATACAGCACTGAATAATAAATAGAATTCAAATACCGAAAAAATGAATTTTGAAAAGCAAGTTAAAGCAAAGCCAACACTTAAATGTTGTTTTGTGTGGCGATAACATAACGTTTTCTGCTCGCAGAACGGCACTAATACTGAGGCAAAACTATGGCTGAAATAAGAAAATTGGGGTCCAAAAAGATTTTCATAAAGCTCTTTTTCCGGAGCTAAAAAAAAATTCAAGACGGACCTTACCGGTGATAACTCAATAAGAATATTAAATATGAGAAAAATCATTCAAATTTGGTTTTTTTTAAATTGATATTGGTATAAAAGTTGAATTTCTACCATTGTTGTTTTTGTCATCAAAGATTACAAAAGTGTCGTTTCCCGAACCCATCTAAATTAAAGAGTGTTCCAATGAAAATTCTTTCAATACCCTAAACGAACACTTGGGCTTCTGATTGTTCAAATTTGTCCACCAATTAAACGTTTGTGCAAGATATTGAATTTAATGGCTTTGATACCACGGGTTTTTTGAAAAAAAATTGTGGTTATTTCAAATTTGTTCAAATTTGCTTGTTTTTAAGGCCATTTTTTACAAAAAAAAAGACTTTCATTGTTGCAAAAAATTTTCGAAAGTGAAAAAATTCTGAATGAATGGTTCATTTTTCAATGGTTTGGACACTTCTCTCTCTCAATTTTTTAGCTTGCTGTTTTTGACTGTTTTTGTTTCTTTATGTAGTCGTAAGGAACTGAGAGGTCAGATAAGACCCTAACTGAGAGTTGAACAAATGAAATTACTCAATTGAGTATGTTTATTTCATGTAATTTTTTAAGTTTAAAGTTTATGATATTATTTGTTTGCAAACTTTTTTTATAGAATTTTTAGTTTTTGTTGTTACTTTTGTCATTTTGTATCTAATTCTCATCAGTGAGAGGCCCCATCCAGTTCCCTGTAGTTCGAAAATTAAGTTGGCTATTAATATCACAACGTAATTGATGTTTTGCTTGTTGAAGAGCATGCGTTTTCATAAAAGTTTTTTTTAGTGGTCAAAATTGATGGTTCCTTTTTTCTCTTCTTTGAGCACATTTGCATAAAAACAGAGCCACAATGATTTTCATATGGGGCTCAAGTGAACATATTTATTATTTTAACTCATTTCAAAAACATTTTAATTAACATTTTAAAAAATATTGGGAAAACAGCGAAAGATTATAATGGCTTCAATAATCTGTGTGTTCACAAATTATTTGTAATTTTTTTTCTAAGTTTTCATCTTTAGTCCATTTCTGTGGCTTAGTGTAACCAAAGACAGATGCTATTGGTTTTTGAATGACCTTTCAAAAAATTTATCCAGAATTTTTTTGTTAAAAGCTAATGGTTTTAAAGACGTTTGCAAATATTTGGTTTAAAAAATATTGGTTGATTTTGTGTTTTGCCTCATTATTGCTTCTCGTTGTCATCTTGTTACCTAGTCTCATTAATATCAAGTCCCATCTGCTTTGTAGTAAGGGTAAAAACAAAATTTTGTAGTTAAGGTATCTTCTGATTTTATTTTGACGTTGAAATTTTGCTGTGAAAATATTTTTATTCTGCTTATTTTGTGGTTTATTTTTTTTCTCACGTAATCTCTTTAATTGTGTCAGATTTTTTGAGAGCTGTAATGAGGCATGAAATTATGTAATTCATTTAGTAGTTTGTGTAACGATTTTTTAAAACTCAAAGATCTGTTTTTTATTATCTCTTCATTTGGTTGACAGTTATGTCAAAAATGTAGATGAGAGCGGGTCGGAGCATCATGTGCGAACGCACATAACGAGCCTCCTTGCTTGGTATTTAAAATCAAAATCGCGCACTTTGTCACAGCAATCAGTTATCATTCCAGTCTCGTTTGGTCGTTTTGATTCTTTCTTTTTTAACATGAATTTTGTCAAATTTTTACCGAATTCCTCAAAATCAGTTATGAGCAAAAATGGAAATGATCATTTTTCAACTTTTTTCTTCACTACTCACTCCAGGGTTGACAGCTTACGACGTCTACTTCAATTACTACTTCTTCCAAGACATCCTCCAGTCAGTTTTCTCCGACACAAAAGACTCTGACAAGTTTGAACCGAGTGTGTTGAACAACATCATATCACGTGACCTTGTGCCGCGTGAATACACTCTAATCACGACACTTACTGGCGATGATGAGTTTGTGCCCCGATGGGCGATTTGTGTGTCCTGGTACAAGGTCACTCAGCCTCCCCAGATTGTGGATTATCACAACACATTCCAGGTTTGTCACATCTTTCATGACTGATTGTTAATTTGCATGCATTTGTGGCAACCAAAATCCACTTTTATGTCCTTTTGTTTAGAAAAACACCTTGAGTACGTCTATGGAACAGAGCGCATACACTACATATACTTTCAGCAATGCATACGTTTCTTTCGTCGGGGAAATTGAAAGTCATGAAGCGGAATTTTCCTCCGGAAAAGTGTTTTTTGGAAAGTAACTTGCTTATCAAACACATGGCCTCTGGTGATCACATGTATTGCATTGCGAAAAATTTTCGGATTTCTAAGCAACGTGTAACCCATTTTGCAACCGTAAAAACAGGGATTGCGAATTCCTCCTTGTTGATTTCGCTAACAATAATTCCAGATGGTGTTGGCATGTGTGGACCGAGCAGCCAGTGGAGCAGCTGAAAAATGTGTGGCCCTATTTGACTATTTCCAGCTTCCATATATCAGAGGCAGAGATGATGGTGAATACCTCAGAGCAGGTGTAAATGGACCAAATTTTGGTAAGCACTGTGCCTTGGTCGAGACCGGATGTTAATCTCGCAAGATCTTGCAAGATTCGTGCAAAAGGATGTTAATCTTGCAAGATCTTGCAAGATTCGTGCAAAAGGATGTTAATCTCGCAAGATCTTGCAAGATTCGTGCAAAAGGATGTTAATCTCGCAAGATCTTGCAAGATTCGTGCAAAAGGATGTTAATCTCGCAAGATCTTGCAAGATTCGTGCAAAAGGATGTTAATCTCGCAAGATCTTGCAAGATTCGTGCAAAAGGATGTTAATCTTGCAAGATCTTGCAAGACGATGTTAATCTTGCAAGATCTTGCAAGATTAACATCCGAATTTCAAACCGCGAAAAATAAGAAAAAGTTTCAAATGACAAAAATTCTGCTCCAAATGTTTATATTTGCAATGTTTAAGGCTAACGATTATTTGAATTGCCATTTTATCTTCTCTTTTCGTTAGCCTGTTTATTTGGATGCAAGAGCAAGATTAAATAATGCACTGAATTATAAATAGGGTTCAAATACCATAAAAATGAATTTTAAATAGCAAGTTAAAACAAAGCCAACACTTAAATGCCGTTTTGTGTGGCGATAACGTAGCGTTTTTTGCTGATAAAATAGTTACATAGCGAAATTTGTAAATGGTCACTTTTCTTTGGCTTCCAATGTATTTGAAAATCGTTCTATAGCAGAACAGCACTCCTATTGAGGCAAAGCTATGGCATAAACAAGAAAATTGGGGTCCAAAATTTTTTGCCTTAAAGCAATTTTTCGGGGCTAATAAAAGAATTTCATACGGACCTTACCGGTGATAACTCAATAAGAATATTAAATGTGAGAAAACTGATTCAATTTTGGTTTTTTAAAATTGATATTGGTATAAAAGTTGATGTTCTACCATTGTTGTTTTTGTCATCAAAGATTTCAAAATTGTCGTTTCCCGACCCCATCTAAATTCAAGAGTGTTCCAATGAAAATTCTTTCATTACCCTAAACGAACTCTTGGGCTTCTGATTGTTCACAATTGCCCACCAAATAAACGTTTGTTCAACTGAAGGAAGCCGTCTAGTCATGCACTCGATCCCAAGGACCGCACGCTGCTCATGTTTGCTTCACACAAAATTTCAGGATCTTTTTTGTATCGGCCCCTACCTGAACGTGCATATAAATTTTACGACCCCAGGCGTGCGTACTAATGTTTACCTAGTAACGTCCTATATCAATATAGCATATAATTTATAATAATAGGCATAAAAAATCGGGGGCGGGGCGAAACCGAACAGATACAGATTTCGCAAATTACATTTCTGCTGGAAAATGAGGCCCGAAATCGGGTTCAAGCAAAAGCCAAACCATGTAAGCAACTTTTTAAGTGTTTGTTTTTGATTCAGTTAGCCATAGACTCTGTTGCAGTAAGGGCAGTCCGAAGTTTTCATTTTTTGATAATTAAGAATTAAAAATTAACGATTTGCGGTCTTTTTCATTTGATTTGCGATGTTTCGAACACGAAATACGTAAAACGTCTCACAATTTTCTTTTTGTCAGAAGAAAAAGCAGGTAAAATTGAAATTTGACCTGAGTGCTCTTCAGCGCTGAAATAACAAGTTTCAATAATACAAACCAAAATCTGTTCTGAAACAAAGAGTACTTGAAGCTTCTGGATGCGCTTTTTGTCCTCAAAACTATTATTTTTACGTCATTCAGTTCACCCGACTATATTATTTCCAGGCACAATCTGAAGACAAAATGTTTGCACTCAAATAGAGTCCGAGCAGCACCAATTCGGGTTTATATAGCTAAGAATTTGTAATAACTAACGGTTGAAAAAATAAACAAACTATTTATATTTTAAACCTTGTTTTCGCCAGCTTGCGTTTCTGTCCAGATATGTATTTGTCCATTTTTTTTGGAAAAAGTGCTCACTTTTGTCTGATACCTTGATTAATAGCCACAATTTGTAAAAAAAATTCTTTAATATAACTGATCAAGAGCCATTCTCGTAGTCGGGGAATAAGGAGTTTTTAGAATCGAATTGCCAATGGAATGAGTCGAAAAGAGAAAATTCGCTCAACTCTAACTAGTGTGAATGATTGTACAAAAATTTTTGACCTCTCTACTGCAATTTCTGAGTAGTTGCTACATCATATCTACATGAGCCGATGATACGAAAATAATAGGACAGATTTCAGAACGTGAAGAGCTTTAGTTTGATATAAATAGAGCTATCGAATGGTCTGGTTCAAACAAACTAAAAATCAAATTTGACAAATTCAGCATTCTTGATTTCTCATGCAAAAATACATATGATTCGTCTACAAAGTTCTTTGCAAAAGGCATTGTCATCAAAAACGAAAAAAAAAATTAAAGACCTCGGTTTAATTTTTACGTCTTTTAATTTTTATTAAAGTCCTTTAACGTTTCATTTTTATTAAAGACCTCGGGTTAATTTTTAAAGCATGACTTGGAATTTTCACCTCGAAATAGCCATAAAGAAAGGATTTCAAAAACTGAATCTTTTTAGAAGAGTTATACCCCGCACCACAAAAGAAACGGTCAAATGCACATTGGTGAAAACATATATATTTTCTCTGCAGTCTTTTATGTGTCAAATGTCTGGAACTCAGGACCACAGTATCTTCAACGCTTGGAAAGAGTGCAAAGATCATATTTACAATGGATAACTTGCCGTTCAGTTTTGGTCGACAAAGAATACGCTGAGAGCCTGTTTCGAAATCGCTTGTTGCCAGTCAGTTATTTTCTAGTTCTTAACGACCTAATTCTGCATAACACAATTTTAGTGGGCTTAAGTTCTATGAATGCCTCGGATCACTTGTCAATAACTTTTGGTTGTCCAAGGACCAGATCCAGTTTTTTTTGAAGCCAGAAAAACATTTCGGAAACGTTCTGAAGATAATTACTTTAATAGAGATTCAATAATTCTTGTCTCAACTTAACAGTTTTTCTAGCTATTCACCACACAAAAATCCATTTAAGCTTCGAAGAGAGGTGAAGAGCTTTTTGGAAAGGGAGGAGGTGAAAAGATTCAAAAATATAAAATTTACCCTTCAGGATGGAAAATTTTCGAGAAATTTTAATTACTGAAACTTGATTTCTCCGCAAATCTGGGGACTACCAAGCTGGTTGTAACCATGTTTGGTTGAATTTATTATTATTAATATTATTTTTATAATGCCGAGAATTATATCCAAGTCAAGAAATTTCCTGAAAGTTATATCAGAAAACCGCTGAAATGAGTTGTTTTTTGAAATCGTCAGCACAAAAACCTGACTTAAAAAGACGCTGAACTTTTAAACTCATTGTTTAACTTTTCCCTCAATGCCTGATTCTCGCATCCTGCTGTACTGTTTGTTTGTGATCACCCAATCCACTGTAGCATTTGTTCTTGACTTTCGTCTTGTTTAATCGTTTTGCAAGAATTGCGCTGCAAGTTTCTGAAATGCGCTGAAACTATATTAAAAAAATGTGCTGACATTTCAGCGCAATTTAGCGTTTTTTGGCGAATTTCTTGAAAAAAATATGAATTATTTTTATAGGATCAAATTTAGTGGAAAGAAATACGGGTAAAAAAACCTGCATAATTATACCCTGAAATCGGCAGAAACTCTTTAAAAGAAGTGCGCTGAAATTCGTTGGTTTTTCAGACGGATACACTGGAACTGTGTAAGAAAGGGGCTGAAAAAGTTTTAAAATTATGTAGAAATTGTGCTGAAAAACGCTGAAACATTTTAAAGAAATATAAAGCTGCGCTGAAGTTTTTAACCTCCAGTGCATTCTGAAAACATCAGCAAAAGTGAGCGCTTTCAGCGGATTATGTATACAACTTCAATACATTCAGCGCATTTCTCACAAAAAATGCACTGAAACGGTGCGGGCATCTCGACCCAGGTAGTACGAGTTTAAATGATAAGTCGGAACGCTCAATGATGCCCAAAATACATAATCATCGCTGTTTAGGTAAATTTGTAGCTATGCGGTTTAATTTGCAAGGGTTTATTCTGTTGCAAACCCTTCAAATGACAGGTTGGTCATTTGTACGCAATCATACAAAATTAGTTATCAAAACTCAAGGGTTAATAATCTTGAATGAAAAATGCTGGAATGATTATCTCAGATGAAAGAAAAATGGAAGACACCATTAAAACAGTAAATTTTGTCAAACGTGAATAAGTGCAGAAAAATTTTCGGACGCAGGCATTAAAATGGTTTATATGATTGAATAATTGTTCAAACTTTCAAGATAGTGAAAAAGTTGTTTAGCTTAATCGTCACAAATTTTGGGTAGATGCGGAGATTCTTGTGAAATGACAATTTGGACGAGTTTGGTCAAAGAGAATCTCTTTTGAATTGACCATTTGCAGATTTGATCTCGGATTTTCTGATCATGAGTAGTTTATAGTGAGCAAATTAGTTCTAGAAAAACAGCGGGACGGTGACAAAATCAAAACCGATAAGACTTACTCAACTGTAATAGTTAACAAATATGGTTTTCAGCCGCATTTGAGTTGCCCGACTCCGGAACATCAGCAGTGGGTAATCTGGAGACAGGGACTAATGTGGGGGTGACAGGGCTGTGGTTGTACGAGATAGACCAGACCAACACCACTGGAACACCTGTAATGGCAACCTACAGCCCCTTCCCTTCTACCCCATGGCCCACTACTATGCTGACAACTAGAGTTGCTTCCACTATTCATGAAATTTCTCCCTTCTTTTCTACAGATGTTCCCACAACCACAGCAGATGGTCCCACCACTCCTTTAGTTGTTCCGACAACTTCTGGATTCGCTCCTACAAATTTTTCCAACTTTCCCACTAATCTTGCTAATGTAGCCAGTACTCCTCCAATTGTTCCCACTACTCCTGCTTTTGTTCCCACTAATGCCGATGTTCCCACTAACCCTGCTTTCGTTCCCACTAATGCCATTGTTCCCACTACTCCTGCTTTCGTTTCCACTACTGCGAAAATTCCCACTACTCGTGAAAATGTTCCCACCCTTCTTACAAATGATTACACCTCTACTTCAAATATTCCCACGGGTCCAATAAATTCTGCCACTGCACCCGCAAATTTGTCCATCTTTCGTACATTTCTTCCGACTACTGCGGCACGCCCCACAACTACTGGCAGCAGAAGCACTATGCAGATAATTGTAAGTTTCAGTTCATTAGTCACGATTTGAGCTTGGGATGTCATCAGTTTTTTTATAGAATATAATTGTTGTGGCATACAAACAGTCTGCTCAGAAACTGTTTCACAAACTTTATATCTTCTCAAGTACCCGAGTTCAGCCATCGGGGCTCCCGGTGCATCGTTTCCCGGTTCGGATTCCCTGAAATCCTTCCTATACTTAATAATCCTACATTTCTCAGCTGGAAAATTGCTTATTCTTCCATTTCAAATTTTCCCGGCGTAAAACCTGTGTCCAATTTTTCTCCGGTTTTTCTTTAGGTATAAGACAAAAAACTTAGGCCATAGTTTTTAATTGCTCTTGAACGCAGTTCATAGCAATTATTGTAAACGTGTGTGTTTTTTTATGCAAATCTTTCGCTATTGACAATTTGCGCTTTTGTTCTAGAACATTCTTTGACTTCTCAAGTGACTTTTTCACGCACAGTGATAAGTGAGGGTGGCCATGGATCGAGAGGTCAGTGGTTCGAATCCCAATGGGGTCAAAGTTTTTTTCACTCATAACGAAAAATTGATCTAGGCTACAGCCCCTGATGAATTAAATTGCCTCACCTGTCGTTCAAGAGCAATTCTTCCGACATTTGTCGGTATATGTTTATTAGTACAGCACTGGAATGCACTGAAAGGCGCTGAATAGTGCCAATAGTTGCTGAAACCAAAAAAAAGCTAGACTTTAAAAGCAGTAGCCCACATCTGACGCTAATCTTGATGCAATATTGTACAAAACAAAACCAGGGTTTTGCTAGACTAAACGTAGCCGTCTGAATTTTGCAGGACTCTTGAAAGACAACTATCTGATGTTCCAAAGATGTCAGAGATTCTGAAGGAATCTCTTTTTTAATAGCCGCACAGCGATAGCTGGGGCTATTATTGGCCTTCTCTTGGTTTATTACAATTCAAAGAATTTGAATTGTATTGGGGCGCTGTCTTTTTTAAGATCTGTTAACACATGATTTTTGAAGTTGGAGTAGTGATTTTGGTCACGCCGAAACAGGAAGTGGAGCGAAAAAGCGAGTGGTTTTGCGGCGTGAATTTTTTCGCTATAAATTTAAAGTAGAGTGAGAAAACGGTGTTTGAACAAAAATTCGCGTTCTCGCTAGTGGTTTTTTGTTCACATGCGGCAATTTCGCTTTGATTTTTTCTGTTTTTCCGATTTTTTGGATCGGATTTTTTTCTAAGTGGTTTTCCCAATCCATTCATTGTCCTTTCTAGGTCTAGTTTTCTGTTTAGTCAATGAAAATTCTTTGAATTGTTCGTCAGGACTTGTCCTGCTATGTTTTTTTATTTCGTCGTCATGATTTTTGTTACGACCATATGACGTTACAGCCACTTTTTGTTCATTCGTTCATGCAATTTCAACTGAATTGCATGTGTGACGTCATTTTTCGATCTTAGTGGAGCGAGTTTTTTTTGTTCATTCGCGTGATTAAATTTTTGGTCACACTTGACTTACTCACTCTCAAAAATGACTTCCTAACTTTGAAATTGACTTTTATTCACTTTAATTCAAAGAGATAAGGTCAAATGGGTGTGTGCCACTCTAAATGAAGGTTATTTGAGAGCAGCTAATAGAGGCAGCAATAACTTATACAGACTTTTAATCAAAAGACAACAGATCAGCTTTCAATGAAAAGACGAATTTTTTTGGTCTCTCTTTTTTGCTGTTTTTTTAGACTGCCGATCTACGAATCTATTACGGCTATTTTCTGGCAATCTGCCAGCTATGTTAACTTTTGTCTATTATGGGTCTCCTCCATGCAGCTTAGTTACGTTAGCATTAATTAAGATTTTTTTTCAATGAATCGTTTGGAGCTTAAACGGCGCTCACCACAGTTTGGCCAGCCTTAGTTCAAAAATTTTCCTAAAATTCTTTTGACAGATTTCTCCTCAACATAGTAACTCTTTCATCCTTTTTGGACGTGTATGATAACCCACAGTTTTTTTATCACGTAGCTTTCTAAACAAACATCGTATAAAAAATTTTTTCTTGCAAGTACCAAACTAAAATTTTGGTTTGCATTACAAAGAGATTCTATGAAAATTATCAATTTGGAACACTGAAAATTTGACACGCTCTCCTCGCCAGATCCGAAATTTGGTCTAATGTTATCATCCCAGTGATTGCGGCATTTTTAGTGATTGCGGAATTTGGCTGCATGATATATAATATGTCCAGCCTAATTTCCGCTTACAAAGTTTGTTTTTGTGCTATTCGAGCTTCGGCGAGGGTACTTTTGACATTTTATCTGCGTAGCCAGTCGTTACCACTGAGCTAAACGTGCTTTTTGGTAATTGACTACATGCCAACTTGACTATTTGTAGCCCATATACCTCTATGGTAATTACTTTTTATAGGCTACAAAAGTATGACATTTTGATGCTAATTATTTCGGTGCATGAGTGCTTTTGAGACTTTGCAGGACAAATTTTGACCTGAGCGAATACAATGACCTGTATAATATCAATAAGAAGAAAAAAACTGTGCATTGAAAAAATTAAATACTCTGGATATACAATTTTTTGGAACTGATTTCAATTTTTGCTGACGAAATGCTCTGAGGCTCAACTATGGGCTGTTTTTACACAAGGGTCCCAGAAACCATGTAAAAACTACCCATGAACATAGAAAATTTGCCCATTCTGAAGTTTTGCTCAGAAAAATCTCAAGTCTTTGATTTGCCCAGCCGAGAGCACACCAATTCTTGGGTTGCTTTTTCACAGAGTAACCGCAGCCTAGGCCATACTTTTGATAGATTTCTAAAACTCGAGACCTATCTGGACAAAGCCCTTAAACATTAAATCATCCCTTTTTTGCCCATAAAGGCCTCACACATTTTTTACCTAGTAGCGGTTTATTTGAACTGATCAGTCTCCAATGGCTGGTACACCCTAGCTAAAGAGCCAGACAATGACGAGTATATGTGACAAATCAATGAGCGTGTAGAGGACGCCATTTCTTCTAAAAATGGGTGGAAAAATCTAAAACTTGGATTTTCTCTGCCCAGAGAGGCCCAAGTCTCAAGAGTAATATTCAAGAATTGCCGCGGCAAATTATTTTTTCGCATGGGGGGTTACCGAGTAAAAAAATAGCCAAAGTGTCGCCCTCGTAAAAAACACTATGAGCATGATATCGAACTTAAATCTGACCAGAGAGACTAAAGAATTGGGTTCTGCTCTGTCCAAGACAATCCAAGTCTTGGCCTCTGAAAAACTCTGAATCAGGCCTGATATTCGGTACGGGACAAGATATGAGCTGATTAATCTGTTTTTGCTGCTCGTGCCCAATACATTTTGTGGTTACCTTTTTATACAAACGTTAATTTATGTAAGAATATTGACTAAATGACCATTTAATTTATTATTTTTCTTCTGTTGAAAAATTTTCTTAGTTTTCTTTGGCAGACTTCAGGTATTACCCTAATCTATCTTAAAATTTGACCCTCGAAACTTTCTCATGTTTGCAGTCAAGCCCCGTGAGCACAGATGTTACGACTGCTAGTGTGTCTCTTCAAGATGGCGTGATGGTTTCTGTTGTTTCCGTAACCTCTACCTCTGTCAACATGTCCGTGCAAGTTTTAGAAGCAGGTTCACTTCTGTCTATAACCGACATTGTTGCTACGTGTTACTACCTGCAGGTTTGAACAATGTTTTGTTACAGCACAATCAAAAATTACGAAAATTGAATCTGTGCCTTGTCAATTTTTGTTTTCTGAGTCGACTAATTGGCCTAGAAATGATACCCGATGTGGGCACAATCTATTCGGTATTTCGATCTACGGCGCCTGTCTTTTATTGAATTTTCTAATCATTATACTTCTCAGTAGCTGCCCCTGCTGGGGCCCTCTGGACTTTAAACTATGATCCCGTCATTTTTCCAGACTTCGCCGCCCGGTTGGAGGACCTTGGTGCTACCATTTTCCAGACTTTGTGTAAACGTTGTTTTGCTAGATCATTTAATTTGGGTCGCACTTTAACCAGCCCGTGTAAAAACAAACCCGTTTGGTCGAAAAGAGGTCTGACAAGAGATCAAAGTCAGAATAACCTCAGTGCGGGTAAAATCTGTTCCGATCGATTTGAATCTTCAAAAATGTACATTTGATCATTTCTCTGAAGCAGAACAATGATCTGATTTGAGGTCAGTCGAGGTCGCAATTATCATCAGCATCACTCCCAAAGGCATTGGAATACAGAGATTTGTTGAGGGACCTTTTTTAATTTTTCATTGTTTTTAATTTCCTTATTATCCAATATATTTTTTTAATGTTTTTAGTTTCCAAACGTTGTAAATAAAATATATTCTTATTGTTTTATGTATTTTAGAATTTGTACATTGCCATTTTGTTGACACTTTTAAGGTGTGTAACATTTTGGAATTCAATGTTTTCTTTTTTTTTTCATTGACAGTTTTGCCTTTGAATAATATCTGGTAGGTTGAGTTTGATTGTCATTTTAGGATTTAGATCTTGGATGCCCTTCAAATGTTCAGTTTGGAGTGAATACCGTTGCCAGTGACATTGGGTGGGTGAGTGTGAGTAATCTGATACCTGGATCCTCTTACAACATCACTCTCACTCAAGCTACAATCGATGGCATACAAAATACTCAACTCGATTCCACCAGCACTGTCTTCTGTACAAGTGAGTAGCTGAAGAAGCTGATAACGAAACCTGTACATATTTTAAACCTGTAAACATTTGCAACTTAAAATCATTTTTTTTTTTGAAATTTTTGTAATAAAGCTGAAATAAAGAATGTCTTCTACAAATAAAAAAAGTTAGTTCAGTAGCTTATCTATGAGAAAATCACTAAAGCATTTAAATTTCGAGTTCAGCATTAAGCACCAAAAATCGGGATCAAAGATATACCAGCTTTTAGTGGTACGTAAAGATCTCCAAAAATACGGACAATAGTAGACATAACAGACTATTATTCCAGAAGAAATTAAGGGCCAAATTAAACATCAAAACAGTTCAATTTATGATGCGGCCAATAGAATGAGATTTTCTGCGCGTGCGCTGATGTGAATGAATAATATGATTCAAAGTTTTGAGCTGCAAAGTTTTTGAAGATCTTTTATGTTAGTTTAATGGGGTGAAACTGGAGTCCGTTCTGACTGGCGAGGAACGTTATGACAGACCGATGCAACAAACCCGTGAAATTCAAGCTTCCCACTCCTCGTCCCCACAAATTTCTTACTGGGTGTTTAAGTAGAAAGTTGTTGTTCTTTTTTATCTGGACCTTTCGAAAGATAATTCAAACGATATCAAAAATTTTTTCTATTAATTCTCTATGACAGGGATCAGATACTACAGAAATGAAAACTCCCCTTCCGATTTGAGCAAAGATACACCCTGTCACTCGTCGAGATCATCATGTTTAAACTATACTGAGAGCATAGTCAATGGCACTGTAGCTAGTAGACCCACGCAGCAGTTGACACACTTGAATACGGAAAACAACTTTAATATTTCACCAGTTCCGCTCCTGTTTTACCGGATACTGCTAATCAACTATACAAGATGCAACCGCTAGAAAAGAGTGCCGATGAAACATTGATCCGGATACGTAGGTTGAGGGCCCGAACACGACACAAATTTGGAACAATGCCAATTCGAATTAAGCAAACTGCTTCGGTAAATCTCTGAGCACACCTAAAAAAAAATCTAATGAGTTAACGGACCAATTTGACGACCCTATAGTCAACGCAGACAAAACACTTTATGTCAAAAACATTCTCGTAGATTTGAATTTGACATGCGCTTGCTTTGATACTCAACTACCGGAATTCAAAGCGATATTCATCACAACAGTCCCCGATGTCTGCTACGTTCCAGTTAATGTTAAAGGTTGATGGTCCAAGGTGCCCATGGATAGAATCAATTGCTGCCTCTGTTATCATGAAGTAGGAACAAACTGGAGAATACTGTTTGCTATTTCAAAATGCATTCTAATGTTGAACAACAAAGGGGAGATAAACAGAACAAAACAGAAAGTTTTTGATAATGTAAAATTTTGGACCAATGGAAACCTTGGGTGAATGTGGAAGAAAGTTGTGTCAATGAAACAAATAGTTTGGGCGTGTAGCAACACTTTTGTCATCTGAACGGCTTGCACCTGTTGGCAAACTAATTTTCCAAGCACTAAAGCAATTATGTCCGAGAAAGTTAACCATAGGTAAATAAAAGTACTTCTTCAAAGACTTCCGAGCTAAAATTGTTCGAACAGTTCAGATCAAGTATGCAGCCGCAATTTCATCAGAAATATTCCTTGAGCATTATTTACAAAATGTGCAACAAATTACAACCAAGCGCATTGCAGTGCTTCATTAAGTGCTTTATTGAGTTTAAAAAGTAGCGTTTGTCTCATTGCAGCAGGGCAAGCATTAACGAAGCTCACTGCAAATGGTTTGTCAAGGAAACCTGCGGCTATGCTCTAGCTGTCTCCAACAAATTACACAAGTTTTGGCGTTCACGCTGGCGTAGAAGCAATTTTTTTACTTAGCAAGGATTTGGTATGAATCAATATCAAAATCACCGGGTATATTAGACAATGTGCAGATATTCTGTATAACCTAGTCAGTTTCAAAATTCGTTTAAAAAACAAATACCAGGTAGAAGTGCGATCAACAATTGCTGCTATTTGCATCACAGTCCACTGCTTTATGACAATTTTGGTCATGTGTCGAGCAACGAGACCCAGTAGTGAAAAACTTCCTTTTTGAGTCTCAAACTGCATCAGCGTACATGGTATTCTAATGATGGGCGCATTGCAGGTTCTGAACACAAGGAAAATATTACGCGACTGTGCACCATAGAGTGGACTAGTTCTCCGATACGACAATTGCAAACTCTTTTCACATGCCGGATATTCTTCGAGTTTTCTCATGACAATTTGGTGGAATCGGTTGATACGCAGTTGAAATTCGACTGAAAGTATTTAAAATACCTTAAAGATATTTGATGATAACCAACGGAAAATCCTCGGAAAGATTCTGGGTTACCTCCTTAGTCAAGCGTCCCGCGTCCCAGGTTGAATTTGCCTAAAAGTTGCCAGGTTTAGGCGCTCGCCATTTTCTAGACCAGTGTAAACCTTTGAGAGCTCCTTAATTCTGCTTGACGAGCTCGTTTCATGTCTCACTGAACATAGTCCAAAAGATAAACACATTTTTCAAGAAAAATATAATAGCCTGACTGTTTTAGACTTGTTGGCCTTCTCTAAACAAAGTTCGTGAAATTTTTGACAATAACAATATTTGAAATACTAATATAAAAGCAGACCTACAAGAGAAAAAAGCAAAGCGGGATTTCATTCATTGTCTCTGTGTTATTCGGGAGCATGGTTATAAGTACCATCCAAAAGCCACACTTGCTCATCATTTGACTGCAAATGAATTTCGAGTTAGCGCAAAGTACAGACTTGGCGCACCTGTTTATAATGCAGAGAGCAAACGTCTGTACTGCAAAACCCAGATATTGGACGTTCAAAACTGGGATAATGGTGCAAAACTCTGATAATTGTGACAACGTTGTTTCATTCCACAAACTTGGTGATGTACAAGCCAGGCTTGTTAGAGTTAGCGATAGGGTTGTATTAGCTTGCTCAAAAGCAAATTTGTCGCCTGTAGAAGAAAACAAAAACCTGATACCAGACATTAGTTCACGACCAGGCAACATCTATGTTCCATCTTGGCAAGCAAGTTTGTTGGTAGCTGCGGTGTGACTATGATTTCATCGTTTCAACGCATCTCAATGGCAATAGCAGCTTTGAAGGCTGGTCAAGCTCTTCAAGCAGCAGAAATGCAAAACTATGGCACACATGGAAGCAATTGCTAAGAACGAAGTCTTCAACTTGTTTTTGTTCCATCAGTTCACAGTGGGTATCTCACAGACGTTCAAGAGGACAATTGATAGATTTACTGTAATTGCTGACAATGGAAGCTTCGTTTTAAGTGTTCGGTCTGTTGCCCTTATCAAATTAACGCAGTCAAGTTCCTCAATTGCTATCTGAGCAGCTGCATTCATGATACTTAATAGATTCCACTGAGATCCTTAAATGTGTTGATAGAATTTCACTCAACTAGAGGAGAGTTTTGGGTCCCGATCTAGTCAAAGATGAAATGAAAATGCAATCAGTCGTTATTTTGAATTGTCTCATTGATAGAGCGATGCAATTGGAATAACTACCAAACTAAAAGATCTGGCTGGTCATGAGGGTTATCATGCAACATTGAAAACCCGATTGTGTGGCTTGCATATAAGAAATGTGTCAAAAACATAATTCATCTTTTCACTTTTCGAACTAATTTTAAATTTTGCAATGTTCTAAGAT
The DNA here is from genome assembly GCF_964194025.1 of Convolutriloba macropyga. Taxonomy (NCBI): domain Eukaryota; kingdom Metazoa; phylum Xenacoelomorpha; order Acoela; family Convolutidae; genus Convolutriloba; species Convolutriloba macropyga. Next base: position 1,634,942 of record NC_134482.1, on the reverse strand, counting down.
TCTATAAGGAGACGTCTACGGAGTCAATTTAGTTAGAATTAAAAAAAGTTCTTGCATGTTTTTTTTGTGAAAGCTATGTTCAGGAGTATTTTCTCACCTTTTGTCATAATTCGCTTAGTCTGTAATTTGTGTCAATCTGCTTGTTAGGAGAATGAGTTTTCTTCTGGTCATAGAGCCAAAGACTTGGTTTACAGAGTAATTTCGTTGATCAATTGTGTACTCTTATTTATAGTCTGAGCAGTGTACAAAGCAGTATGATCACAATTTGACCATGAACAGTTTAAAATAACAGATCTGCAATACTATTAATCGCCACTGATTTTCCCTGAGAATGTACCGTGAGGTGCAGGCGAATAGCTTTGAAATATGATAACCAAAACAAAAAATATGCCTTGGGAGCATTAAGACGATCTTTTAACCTAGGACGCTAATCTTTACTTAGGACGCTCACATGCTCAGTTATAAAATGCCGAAAGTCTACAGTGCCAGAAGGGAAGATGCCAGAAGTTCCTTTATACTGAGGCAGAAATTGGATTTCCATAAACTTTTGTGATTTTAAATCGTGCACGTTTCGTGTTTTTATCAAGGTTACGTGACTCTGCAGAAGTCCCTGCGAAATTCTGACTTATTATCTAGAATTACTTCGGAGTTCTCGATAGACGCCAGAAGTTCTCAGTGACTCCAAGCAGAGTCGCGTAACTTACTAAATATCTCGAACCGACGCATTATCTCATGGGATCTTTTCCTTTTCTGCCTCCCACCCCAGCTTAGTGGGCGCATATTTGCACCCACCAGACGCACGTGTCATATTTTTACACAATGATTTACTATGCAATAGCACGTGCTCTATAACGGGGGGAGCCACAAACGGAAGATATCCATCTCATGGAGTCTTTTGTAAAAATTGGCAGTAATTAGAAAGTTTGTTATGCTTTCATTTTATCTAAACAGGTCTACATCTAATCAAATTCACAGAGAATGGGGTACTGGGATACTTACTACCAGACTTTTTGTAATGGCAATTGTTCTGCAGTCTTAAGTGTCTACACAAGCGGCGCTTGCTTGATGCCAGCTATTCCGTTCTGAATTCTTAAGGAATATATATCATAAGTGCAAATGTAAAGTTTTTGGGTCCAGCATGAACCCTTTAGGTCGAGGTAAAGTCGAGCATCATATTTGGGTCGAGCTAAAGTCCAGCATCAAAAATTTTGGTCAAGCCAAAGTCTAGCTGAACGATTAGGTCCAGCTAAATTCTTTTCATGGGCTGTTTGAGTCCAGCATTGTCTTTTCATACCACTTTTTCGTCGGGCATGGTCTTTTCATAATTCGAGGCCTAAACCTGGGTAGAACTAATAATTATTAAGCCAAACGATGACATAATTGATATAAGGAAAGAATTGACTTACTTGGAATACACATTACCGCAATCAAAGTTGACAATTTAGGTGTTCATGAAGTCTAAAAACCTTCGGCCTTATAAAGAACATTAATTTGTCTGTCCAAAATATGTTTCAGTGCCTGAAGTGTCAGTAATGGAGTCTAAATTGAACAACACAGCTGTCCAGTTGATGCTTATGGGTTCATTGAGGGACGAGAACATGTTTGAAAATGGATCGCTTTCTCTAACAACAACAACAACAACCACCTCGTCGCCCTTTCTGCTATTTTTTTCAAGAGATCAATTCCCAATCGTGGTCGCCGATCTTATTCCGGGTAAGGTTGCCCAACTTCATTTAATGATATCAGGTTGAGCCCCGTGACCAGCGTTGTCGGAACACTCGTGGGTAGCGGACATTTGGATCCGGTGTGATGATAGAACTTGACCTGGCCAGTGTTGTTGGTTTATGAACTTTCATCAGCTAATTTAATTTAAGCAGCCTCTTTTTTGGGTCGCTCAGCCGCTATACAGGTCATATCAATAGACTATGCAGACGCTAGTTTATGCTGTGATCAAACCATCCACACTTTGTATGAGATTCTGGTCACACTTTCCTGCTCTGGACTGGACTCTGAACAGATTAACTAGATCGCAGATCAAGCGTTCTGATCAGGCCATGCAGATTCTAGACCAGGGCTTAAACATAGAATATCCAGACCGTAGAGCTGCTTGAGTCTCTGTGATAGGGTATCGTTTTACATCACTTGTGTGCGAACCAAATTGGTCTGACCAGAGCTGGCTTGGGTCGCGCACCTGAATTTGGGGAGGGTTCTCAATAACCTCTGCTCGATATTTGAATCTGATAAGTGAAATGTTGTTTCAGGCAGAGACTACAACTTGTCTTTAGTTTTTGGCGTGGGTGGATCCTCAACAGACTGCGGAGCTGGAGGAGAAGTGAGAAGTGATCCAGTCCTAATCCAGTACAAACCAGGTTCTGTATTTTCGAACCTCCTATTCGAACACTCAATTTACAAATTAAATCAAATTGAATTATAAAAACATTTTCAGAAGCTCAGTTGTTTAAGATCTGCTCAAAACAGTGTCCGCCAAACAAATTCATGTATCACTTTTAAATACTTTTGCACAAGTTAAGATCTCGAAACTTCAAGAGAAAGACCAAAAAATTTAGTTTGAAATTAATTTCGCTAAAAGAGCACATTATGAGAGAAATTCGTCAAGAAAGCCTATCAAACCTGAATCTTTTTTCTATTCGAGCAAATTTAATTTTATTAATTGTTCCGACCCCTCTTGAGGGGGGAGGAACTATATACTCAACTGGGTTTTTTTTTGTTCAGTCAATTTTCGGCGATCGATATATTCATCGTAGACAGTTGAGACTGGTATCATTAGAAAGCTTGTCCAGCGTAGAATATGGAATTAAAAACTTTTTTTTTGATTTTCGTTTTTGATAGGGAGATATCTAGGTTTAAACTTCCGAGAAAATAGAGTGAATTCCGTTGATTTCATTCACCTTTTTTCGGAATTTTTGACTAAAATTTCGCCAATTTTGATAAAATGTAATAAAATTTTTCATTAAAATGTTGTTGACTTTACGTTTAGAGAAAAAATACATTGTCGGCTATTTTCATTGATTTTTTTTTTGTCACAAATTCCGGCTAAAAATTTCACAAAATTCAGACTTTTTCATCAAAAACAGCACGAAAAAAGTTTCTTTAGTCCACTCTGATTAAACCTGCAGGAAGAGCACACCCAAACACCACTAACACAATCTTTGTAGACTGAAAAGGGGGCTAGTTCCACTTCAACTTCCGTTGAGAGTCCTCTGTAAATAAATCTTTGCAGTTTTTTGCTAACTTAATTCGTTGATTATCAAAAACGCAGCATTTACTTTTGATTTTTTAACAAACAAAATATCTAAATCAATGACAATCCGAAAATTAAATATTCCTAAAGGACAATCAACATTAGCAGGACTAGTTATGCACCAATCTTGGACCGTTATGTTTCAAAAATAACTCGGATTGTCATCAGTCGGTTTTTTATAAAAAAAAATTCGATCTTTTTTATATTAATTAAATAACAGAACATTTCAAATCAAACCTCACTAGTGATAGGTCCTATTGGCTTCCTAATTAGCTCAAAATTAAATTATCTAGTTGATTGCTTGAAAGCTTATGGTCGTTTTGACTTTTAAAATATTTGATTTTTAAATGAAAAATGGCTTATTGAACTTTGCCTCAATTTTTCTCTTACTTTGGTCAACTTGTAGCTTAGTGTCAGCAATAAAAGAGTGCGCCTTTTTTCTGCAGAATTTAAATTTAGTCTTTAATCCGGTTTTACGCCTTAAGTTATGGTTTTCTCGCTTTGATACTACTAGATTTCACAAATTTTTTTTAATTTTTAGGCCCAGTTTTCATGTTTTCTAATTTTGTCAAACTATCACGTTATTGTCAGTTCATATGTCACATTTTTCGCATTCAGAATACCGCGCAATTGTTATTATTTAATTCCTTAATGATATAGATTGTTGTTCTTTACCGCTTCGACAAACTTTCTCGAAGAAATTAATTGAATTTTTTAATTTTGTCATTAACTGTCATTTTTACTTTGTCTTTTTAGTCGTATTTAAGTTCCTGTACAATGACCCGGATTGATTGGCTTTTCCTGGAAGAGTAGTTGAGCCGATGTTCTGATAATAGATGATAGATAATGGCTTTCCTGACTTTGAAAAAAATTGTTTTCCAAAATGAAAAAAAAAACATTTCAACTTCGCAATTTTGTTCCTTTTATTGTCTGTTTGTTGCCTGGTCCCGTTAATTAAAAATGAAATTCTTTTTGTCAAGGGAAGGTGTCAAAAGGGATTGTTGTCTTAAAATCTAGTGTTTTTAAAGAATTCGTTATGAATTTACTGGCTTCGACACGGGTTTTTCACAAAAAAGTAAATTAATTTTTTATTTTTGTCATATTTGACGTTCTTTTTGTAGACGTAAGACATGTTCTGGATAATTGCAGGTCTCGAGTGCTTTCTTTGGAAGAACAAACGAAACTATTCATTTTTTCTTTTTGTAATTAATGGCTCTCATGTCTTTGGAAAAAAATTTTTTTTCGATAAAAACAAGTTTTACATAATCTTGCTTTTTTTATTCTTTTTGGTCTAATTGTTACCTAGTTTCATTAATGAGAGGTCACACAATACATTTCAAGGGAAGGTGTCAAAAGGGGTTGGTGTCACAAAATCTAACATTTTAAGAGAATTCGTTATGACTTTACTGGTTTCCACACGGGTTTCTTACACAAAAAAGTAAATGAATTTTTGATTTATGTCATATTTGACGTTCTTTTTGTAGACGTAACACATATTCTGGATAATTGAAAATTGCAAGTCTCAAAGGTTTCATTCGGAAGAACCTATTCAATTTTTTCACTTTGTAATTAATAGCTTTCATGTCTTTGGAAATAATTTTTTTTCGAAAAAAAAATAAGTAATACATAATTTTGATTTTTTTTCTTTTCTGTCTTATTCTTGCTTATTTTCATTAATGAGCGGCCACATAATACAATATCGTTGTTGGACGAATCTGCAATTGCACATAATTGGGGGGCCAAAGTATGGTTCTACGGCTTTCAAAGCATTTTCTGGCAAGTTTTCATTGATTTTTTGTTTGTTGTCTGTTTGTTGTTCTTTTTGTAACTGCATTAGAAATTGTATACCAAGAGTTCTTAAATCCCTTCTATGGGCGCATTGATAATTGTAAAACTATGGGATATTTTAGTTGATTCCTTATGGTTTTCATTACTTTAAAATTAATTGTTTTTTTTTAAATTCAGCGATTTTTCTAACTTTAAAGTTTCTGTTCTTTTTTGTCTAATTGTTACCAAGCTTTATTCTGGTGAGTAACCATTTGAACTGGTGAATAACTATTTTTGTCTGGTGAATTACCAGTTGATTGTTTATTTTCAGTTTTATCTGCCGCTATTTTGACTTTGATATTAAGTTTTGTTTTTTAAAACGGACATATTTTTTGAGGTAATTAATGTTTGTTGTTGTTGTTTGGTTTTGCCGTTCGTCTTCGCTCGCTTTCCTAATATCGGCATATCTCACTAATCTAATGCATCTTTTTTACTCCACTTAGTTATTTGCTTTGGAGGCTATCTTTTCGTTCATACACCAGTTTTTTTTTATTTTTTTTTAAATTTTTGAATTTTTTGTGTTTTTCTATCTGTTCCTCATTTGGTAGACAATTATGCCAAAATTGTGGATGAGCGGGGTCGGAACCTTATGTGCGATCGCACATTACCGAGCCGCCTTGTTTCATTCTATTATCAGTGCAACAAACTGTGACAGTGCTTTCTTCATATAACTGCTTTTAACTTGACCACCAAACTCAAGGAGGCTTCCCTACTATTTTTTACGGTTGTATTTTGCCTTCACATTCTCTTAGCAAACAAACATTACAAGAGATATTGCAAATTCGGTCATATCATTCACAAAAAGTTTCAACTGAACGTGAACTTTATCGGACAACTCGCCGCAATGACCTAACCGAATATTCAATCGATTTTTTCAATCGAATATTCAATCGAAGTCATCAGTTGTTGATTATGCGAGAAAACAATTTGTTAAATAATTGCTGACCAGCTGTCAATTCAATGTAATTTACTCGGCAGGATGCTTTTAATAGAATTATAGCAAGCTCAACTTTCAAAAAGTGTTGAATGGTTAGATGTTTTGATCAATTAGTTTAAGTATTGTCTTAACTACCGAAGACCGCCGGCTCTTTTCGCTCTGGTGGTCTATAAGATTAATTATCATTTAGATAAAGTCAAAGAAATAATGACCAATTAATCATTGCAATTGCCGAAGAGAGATAAAAACCACCATTGTATTAATATGTTATCAAAAACACTTGACAAATTTATTGTTCAAATTAACAAATGCTAAGAAGTGAACTGCAAAGGCAGGGGGTACCCTCCGGGGGTTCTTATGAACGGTAGGGGACCTCTTTCTCACTTATAATGATTTAAAGTTCACTCTGCCATTGAACTAGAAAACAAATAGATTTTAAATAACCTGCTTAGTGAACAACATCAGAATATTTCAAAAATTTGATACCATGTGTGAAGTCTGGAAAACGTTATAGAAGCTTAATTGTCCATCTTTCCAATTGAGAGTCATAAGGGCATTCAGAGCGCGCTTTTGTGCGCAAGTCTACTTTTATACTCTTTCTTATTTTTTTTGTTTGTTTACGAGATGAAACTTCCCCACTAGACCAGAGATTACCTATGTTGTAGAAATCTGGCTAAGTAAAGCTGATTCCAAAAAGACGATGTATCATCGAGTAAAAAACCCAGATTTCTTCAGAAAAGTATTCTTATTCAAGATTATTGAAACACTTTTTACAGGAAAATTATTTTTACGAGAACCAATTTTGTATTCTTTAATAGCTGGCTGTAATGATTGGTCGACATGACTGTTATTAATGACAATTTTGTTATCATTTCAATGCGTGTTCAAATTTGAGAATATACTTCATTTATGAAGAAAACGCTGACAAATTTTGGAAAATAACTGCGCGCAATGAAACGCATCAAAAATCCGTTTGGCAGTGGTTTAAGAAAACATTAATGCGTAAAAATTTGCAATTAAAATTAGTAAAATTCACTCAAAAAGCAACGAAAACTTGAAAAAATTGAATGCTGCTAAATTGTCTGCAGCATTCAATTTTGTTTGGTTGTAAATGTTTGGTTTGTGTGATGGTTTCGAAGAGACATCAAGAAACTTAGAAGTTTTCTCTATTAAAGTTTCAAAGTACCGAAGGGGCCTACCTGACGAACTCTATTCTTGTGTCACCAAACTAAACTCTTTGTATATTTTTGCGTAGATAAATACTATAAAAACCAGCTAAGTTTTTGTATATTTTCAGTTCCAATTTTAATTTGAAATTCAACTTATTGAATTATTTTGACCCGTGTTATCGACCACGACAGTCTGAAGATATATTTGGTCTATAATTTTTTGTAACGCATTTTTCCATGAATTGGACCACTCGATAGCTAATATGAGTGTCACAAATTGCAATACAGCGAATCGTATGCTTTCATAAATTTAGATCACAGCTCAAATGGAACAGTATCGTTTGATATAGTGGACTCAAAAACCAGTTCTCTGGCAGATTCTGTTGCATAATTTTTGTTTTCTGCCAAATTCTGCAAGGTAACCAGTTTCCAAAATATCTCAAAATAATCATTTCTGGGTTAAATTTTGCAAATAACCATTTTTTCCCGTCAAATACTGAATGATTATTTGTACATTTCCGAGTCTTCTTCCATTGTTTTTTTTTTCCTTTTCATAAACTACGATCGCTCATTTAATTCCATTTGCTTTTAAATTTAAAATGCAACCGGAAAAAATTATTTACGCTCCGTTATTCAAAACTTTTTTCAGTCAATGTGCATAGAGAGAACGTGCAATATTAATCTGTTTCAGCCATGTACGGTGAAGTTGAGCTGGCTGTGATTGAGAGAAATGAGGCAATGGTGAACATAACAGTGCAAGATACAGCATCTGATTTGTCTCCTGCAACCATTAACAACATCGTCGCCACCTGCACTTCACATGAGGTTCTGACTCATTAGAAATCAATTTTGGATCTTTTCCGTTTGCCCCCCCCCCCCCCCCCCCCCCCCAATACGTTATGCACCCCCGCCCAGTGACAGAGCACGTGCCATTAGATAGTAAATCATTATGTAAAAATATGGCAGGCTCGTCGGGGGGGGGGGGGGGGGGGAGGGGTTGGAGTGCACGAATAAGCACCCACAAAGCTGTGGGGGGGGGCACAAACGAAAAAGATCCTGAATTGTAAACAGCACTGAAACATTGTGCAAGCGTAACGTGCTTTATTATTCTCATTAGAAAGCTCTCAGTGGGAAACACTTAATTCACTGTCTCAGCAGTGAATTCCACCCAATGGCCTCAATCTGAGCATTTCTAAAATTGATGCAGCCTTCTTGCTCAAATCGCGTCAAAACGCCAAACGAGCTCAGTGCAGCTACCTAAGTTGTCGCCGACCAAGATAGCCTCCAAGAACTTCCAGTTCAGAACATCGTGTGAACAAACACTGTTGAGCGTCAATGCCTTCCACAAGGTTGATTACCACATAATTGAACGGACTCATTAGATCCCCAAAAATTGTGTATATGCGGTTCACCAAAATTTGAGACAGATATCTATCAGACCGAACAGACCCAAAAACTTGTTATGGGCCAGACGGATGGACCCGACATAAACTCCGTCCAGACTATAATAGAGTGTCGCACCGTGTCCTCTGTCAGCGACCCAAGTCAGTCTGGCACATACCTGTTTTGGGCCGCGGACCTCATCCTGTGACAAGTGGGATGCTAGTAGGTGGAAATGGGGGAAGGCGTTCAGTTATAGTGTGGGTAATCATTATAATATATGTAGCGTGGCATTAAAAATTTTTATAGTGCACAGGGTTAGGGTTGTGGGCCGGGAAAAGTTTATTATGTTCGCCATTCTAACAAAGAGGGAGAAAATGATACGGTGGCTGCCATCTAAAATCGGTGTCCTGTTTTTTCACCCCTATTATTTTAACCCCCTATATTTTCACCCCGATTTTTTAACCCCTACATCATTTAACCCCTCAATTATTTAACCCCTATATTGTTTCACCCCGATTTTAAGCTTCCTATAATTGAGGATAATTAAGCCTCAATTATTTCTATTTTAATTAATGGAGATTAAAATCGGGGTGAAATGACTGAGGTGTGAACATGCTTTTAGCACCTCAATCATTTCACCCCTATTTTAATCTGTAAATTCATGGATCATAATTGTCAGGGACATAGAGCAAACGACACAATAGTTTAATGCAAAACTATAACAATTAGCGAATTAGTTATCTCAACTAATCCTTAATGGGGCAATTAAAAGCAATTGAAAACTGGATGTAACTCAAGAACATTTCTTGTTTTATTGCATTTTGAATTCAGCATGATAACTGCCGACTTTGAGTTTACTATTTCTTCGAAAAACAAAGAAATATTAGTTGTAGAGGGGCATGAGTTTTATGTTAAAAGATTAAATAAGTTTACCACTGCCTGGAATTGCTCAAAATATCAAAGTTACAAGTGCCGCGTTTCCGCTTTAACAAAAGATGACCAACTCATTCGCGTGAACGGTGAGCACAATCATAGTGCTTCGATTGGAAAACCGGCCACACGAAAAGTTATAAAAGAGATTAAAGTCCTGAGTGAAAACCTAACGCCCGCAGCAGCCGTAATTTCCGCAATTTTACCAGTAACTGACGTTCTTTCGACCCAGTATGCGTTGCCGTCAAAACCAAATTTAATACAAACCTCTCAGCGCTTAAGAAAGGTTATACAAACAGTGTCAGTTCATGAGCCATCGGACCGGCATTTTGATATACCCAATAAGTTTCAAGAGTTTTTGCGGTATGACAGCGGAAAAGATGACAACGAGCGTATTTTAGTTTTTGGCGATCCCCATATGACATCGGTTCTCGAAAGCTCCAAGTTTTGGCTTGGGGATGGAACGTTTAAACTATCGCCCAAAAACTTCTATCAAATATACACCCTTCATGTAAATATTCTCGGTATTGCCCCTGCTTGTTTATATGCCCTCCTTCCCAACAAAACGGAAAAAACGTACAGCCGATTACTTGATGCCTTAGACACCTTTGCCCCAGATTGTAAGCCGGATAAGGTTCTGTTGGATTTTGAAATTGCCCCTATTAATGCTTTTCAAAAACATCATCCAGCTTCAATATTGTCGGGCTGTTATTTCCATTTAACTCAAGATTTTGTTAGAAAAATTGGAGAACTTGTACTAAAAAAGCTGGTGTCAGAAAATCATGAAGTGGCCCTAGCTTTTGAAAGAAGTGAGCAAATAGAAAAATCTTTTGAATTGATTGTCGAGGAAATAACGAATGTGGCGGATCAGCAGAATTTGGATAGCTTCGTTATTGAGAAAATAGACGAGCTTTGTTTATATTTCCAAACAAATTATATCAAGTGTCCACTATTAAACCGTCCTGCCACATTCCCCCCACAAATATGGAATCAAAGAGACGCAGCCATTGAGGGAATTGCCAGAACGGCCAGAAAATGCTGTTGAGGGCTGGCATTATGGGATAGAAGCCTTATTCAGCGGATCCCATCCCGGAATTTGGAAACTTTTGACTAATTTACAAAAAGACGCTGCGGTGCAAAAATTAAACTTTTTGAATGCCTCATCCGGTTACAAATTCCCAAAGAAGAAGAAGTATGAGAATTTGAAAGGGAAAGTGCAAAACTTGATGCAAATTTACAGGGATGAAACTGATATCCATTTTTTCAGGGCTATTGCCAGTTTGACTTAGTTGTGTATTTATCGTGTATTTTATTATGTTTGTTTTTGTGTTAATTTAAATTCGAAATCCATCTTAATATTTTTAAGTTGGCGCCCTCCTTGCGTCCTCACGGAGTTACGTCGAAGCCTCATATCGTGACTCATTAGGGAATTTGATCCCGGGCGTTAACCCTATGACGGGACCCCTAATTGGGAACACAGTTTTGCAACATTTAGATATGAAGCTTGCACAGCGTAGCTGCTAGCAAAAATATCAATCTGGATTTCATTGGAAATTCTGTTAAATACATGGTTGAATTTTGTTTTGAATTGCTAATTTATGCCTGCTCAGAAAGTACGTTTAAAAATTTAGCTTTCATCCTTTCATTTGAAATGTACCCGTTTTTCCGTCTTCTGGACTAGGACAGTTTTTGAACTTTTTTGATTCAAATCAAAGTGCAACATAAAAGAGGTCAGACTTGTCAAGTGTTGTTTTTCGATCAAAGGCATTGTTCTAAAAAGCAGCCTTGTCATTATTCTTTTATTTGAAACAAACGCAAGCTGTTCAATGCCGCACTCTTGAAGGTCAGTAGTTTTGTGTTATTTAAGTCCTTTGAACTTTAGCTTTGCTAATTGTTCTTTTGGATGCCGAAATAGATAAAAGATTTCGGTGTTAAACCGATTTCGGGGTGAATAAATTGCGGGGTTAAATGACTGAGGGGTGATTATATACGGGGTTAAATTATAGGGGGTTAAATAAATCGGGGTGAAAAGAAGTAGAACCTCTAAAATCATGTATGTTTTTAGAATTTACTAATTTAATATGCTCACGCAGATCATTATGCCTACAGTTTACATAAATTTATTATACATATTCAATAGTAAGCAGCCTCTCATAAAGCTTCGTTATTTCATATAGGTGTTTTTATTTACAAATAAATGGAAGTCACGAATTTTTATCATCCTGACTGGATATTATTGAGTGTAAATATGTCTGAAAACGGTCGGCATGTTATTATATCTCAAGATACGGTAGAGAAGGAAACTGGCAAAATGCCCTGCGAATGCTTTGCTTCATATATAATATACTGTGTCTAAATAGAAAGAATTGAAGATTTTGGGGAATGGTTTATGAAAATACTTATGAAATCAGCCCTAAATCATTGCAAATCTATGCATTTTTGGACTGCCCAATTCTCTAAACATCTACTTGCCAATTAATTTAAAACAAGTTTGGCAACTCATCTTAGAACATTTGTGTGTGTGTGTAGTGTGTGTGTGTGTTTGGGTGTGAGACTGTTTGGCTACATGCTGGAGAAAAAAAGAGTCCTGAATAATTGAATGTTTGCAGGATGTGAGCTGCTCTGGCACCAGGGAAACAGTGAACAGTGCTGCCAGCGATCCAGGGTGGGTGAGCTACTCTGGTCTGATTAGTGGGACATCTTACCAAGTGACAGTTAACCAGTCAACCTACAATGGCACTCATAACACACTCATACATAAAACAATCACATTCTGCACAGGTTGGTCACGAATTAAAGTAATTGAACAATCCTTGACCACATAGGTAGACATGAAATCAACAAATGATTTCGATTCTTAGATTCAGATCATTATTTGCCACCAGTTAAACATGTTAAAGATCTGTATTTGTAACATTCCAAATTAATAGTTACCAAAGAACAATGATAAGTTAGTTTTGATGCCTGATAAAAAGCTTTAGAGTTTGTGTTTAATTTTTATCCGCTATAGCCGAGTAAAATTGCTAGCGAGGAGAGGCACTGATCACAAGCACGTTTTTATAATCCTACAACTTTTGCTTAATTTTAAGAACAAAAACAGACATCGAAGACTCCAAACAACGCATGCAAGTCAACAAAGATCGAAATCTTTTGTGAAAAGATGTACTCGTTTACAACATGATTATTGCTCAACTTTGGTTAAGATTTTTTGCTCATTTCTGGGTTTTAGTTCCTCAAGTGACGTCATCATCCTTCACCTTCAACCCCATCAACCACACCTTAGTCTCTTTTGACCTCATAGACCCAAACAGTGTCCACTTTGACAACGGAACCCTTCAAGCCTTCAATTCAGAGCATAACAACCTCGTGTACGAAGTGTTATTCAGCAGAGCAGATTTCCCAGTTGAGGTTGGGAATGTTCCATGTGGAAATGTGTACAACTTCACCTTTTCCCTCTCTGTTGGCACGGATGTGGATTGTGGTGATGAGGGAATAGTGTCAATGCAGCCAATCAGTTTTCTTCTTGATCCTCACTGTGAGTAAAACGAAAAACCCAAAAGTTTAGTTCAAACTTGTAGGGTCAATATTGACTGACCATTGACTGTAGAGTCACTGTTTCAAGAGGTTCAGCTCACTGGTACAGCTTGAAATACAAAAACCGTCTTTTTTACTAGTCCAAAAAATAGTCTTGTCATGGAGCAAAAGTCGTTTCAAATTACTGCTATTTTAATCTTTTTACACCATTGCAGCAGGGCAATACAACTAAGAGATTAGTTGTCAAATTGCCAAAAAACTTTTTACTCTTTTGCTGTATTATTGCTATGTTACTTGATTGAGAAGAACTGGGCTCGCTAAATATAGCTAAAAGTCACCCCATTAGCCACGATAACAGCGTGGCGTCGAAGTTCAGTGAGGCATTTGGAATCAAGCAAAGGTCCAGCAATCGAACATTTGGATCCAGTAAAACTCTGCCGACCTCTGTCGAGCATGGTCTTTCAAACCATTTTTTGACTCAGCACGGTCTTTTCATAGGTAGATATAGTGGTTGATCACTGAATAACGTTAGAAATATTTTAATCATTACGCTTCGATGCTTGCAAGTAATATTTCTACAAAACTTTTTATAATTCCAAGACTGCGTACAAGATTTTTCTGATTGCTTCATGACAGTTAACTTGAAAAAAGAAAGTTTTAACCAAAGTTTTAAGATAAAGTTATTATCAAATGCAACAATTAAGAGTAAGTGAGCATGTAGTCTACTTTTCGTTTATTTCCACAGTGAACAACAAATATTGATATTTTTCAAAAATTTTGAAAGAGTTAAAAAATGTGTTTTGAAGCACTAAAACAACGGAGACATTATTGGCGTAGCAAATATAGAGGAGCTGTAAACGTTGTTCATTTTTTTGTTCTCAAAAAACTGAAAGACAAATTACATTGCCTGGTAACCACCTGCCAAGTTCATGATACCCAATATTTAGGAAATCAGTGTTTATATCTTAACGTTTCGTAAAACTTTCATAGACAGTTTTCAGTTTTTCTGATAAATGAACAAAATCACATTAAGACGCATTTGTTTGACACCGTTCCATTTCTTTCATAGCTTTTTACCCAAATTAATCAAAACCAAACACGATATTCTTCCTCCAGTTGCTGGTATAGCCATAAATAATGAATTTAATAGTGCCCACTGTATTTATTAGTTGCGCTAGATGAAAAATGTTGTCAAATATTTTGATCTTGTTGCTCTTCTTCTTATGTAATTTTTTCTACCGCAGATTTTTCGACCATCTCGTTAATGTGCCTCACAAGAAGACTCGTTAATGTGCGTTCGCACATGATATTCCGACCCGAGCTTATCGACATTCTTTACTTAATTGTCAACCAAATGACTATATACAAAAATATATGTTTGAGTTTAAAACAATCGTTACACAATCTAGCCACTAATTGAATTACATAATGCCATGCCTCATTAAAACGCCAACGAAATCTGCCGTTGAGGAGATTATGAGAAAAAAAACCAACAACAAAAATTAGCAAAAACAAAAATTTCACGGCAAAAACTGAATATCAAAATTTAAAAGCACCTAGTAACAACGTCAAAATGCAGTCAGATAAAACCCCAACTACAGAAATTTACTTTTTCCTATGTAGACAGCAGATTGAATTTTTTTAATGAGACTAGGTAACAAGTCGACAAAAAGAAGGAACAATGAGGCGAAATTCAAAAACTAATCAATATTTTTTAAACCAAGAAACTTCAAAAGTCTTAAAAAGCATTAACTTTTAACTAAATAAACCTTGAGAAATTACTAAAAATTTATTACGAAATCAAAAGAAACTGTCCTTGGTTATACTAAGCCATAGAAACGGACTAAAGATGCAGAAAACCTCAAAAAATTAAAAACGATTTGCGGAAACACAAATTATTGATACCATTAAAATCATTAGCTATTATCTGAAAACTATGTACTTTTAATTCAATTGTAATTTTTACTATTTCAGCTAAAGAATTTATACTGAGACATCAACTAAATTTACCTGGGCCACATTTGAAAACCATTGGGATCTGTTTTTACTTGATTGTGTTGAAAGAAGAGAAAAAGAAACACAAAAACTGACCACTCAAAAAAACGTTTAAAAAAACGCATATTGTCCAACAAACAAAACGTCAGTGACAAATCATATAGGTAGATATGTTAATTGTTGAATTACCGGAAATTGGACGGGACCTGCCAATGATGAAAACAAGTTACAAGTTGACGAAAAGAACAACAAAAACTGAAAAGTTTGAAAAAAAGACCAAAAATGTATATCATAAACTTTAAGAGTATTCGCTAAACTATAAGTTTGTCGCATTTGGATTTACTGCTTCGGGTAAAATCATTTGTCCAATCTCCAATTACAAGCTTATTCGACCGGTCAGCAATTTACGGCTACCTAAAGAACAAAAAACAAGAAAAAACTCCAATTTCAAGAAAAAATTGAGCGAGAAAAGTGTCGAAGGCTTTAAAAAGTGAACTTTTCAATATAAACTTTTCTAGTTTCAAATAAGATTTTTAACGAAAATGGGATTCTTCTTTTTAACAATATAAATGCAAAAAATCACCAAATATGAACAAATACATCAGAACCACGAAATTTTTGAGAAAACTTGTAGTATCAACGCCATAAAAGTCAATAGCTTTCTACGGGAGCCAGTAAATACGCTACATTGATGAAACGACAAGGTTGTTTCTCATTCATATTTCATCAAAGTCATTACAACACGTCATTGACTATGAAGACAACAACAAATACGGGCAAAAACAAAAAGAATTCAGTAGAAAAGTGAATGAAGAAAGTGTCGAAGCAATTTAAGTCATAGGCTATGCTCTTAAAACTTTATCTATGATCCATTGAACGTCTTTTTTAGAGCAATGGGAACTATCAGTATTAGGACAATGTGATAAGATTTCAAAAGGAACCAAAAAGTATGCAAAAAGTAAAAAATGTGAAAACCCGTGGCATTGAAGTCTTAAAACTATTTGGTAGAAGATAAAACGTGAAACCAGATTATTTTTGTATGCAGTAGAACAAAAGGGGGTCCTCTCAATACTCAGGTTGACTAACGGTTCACAAAAAAAGCTTAAGATTGGTTAATGTATAAAAAAAATTTCGAAAAATTATTTTCAAGGAGATAAGCCATTAAATTCAATAGCTTTCAACTGAAGTCAATAAATGCACTCCGATATACCCTGGGAGAAAAATAATTGTCAAGCATAGTTAATCAATAAAGCATCACAATAAGTCTTATCACTAGGAAAACAACAACAAAAACAGGCAAAAAAAATTCAGTAGGAAAATGCGAGAAGAAATTGTCGATGCCATTTAAACAATAAGTTTTTCTCTGAAAGCTTTATCAGTGATCCACTGAACGTAATTGCTAAGCCAATGGGAGCTATCAATATTTGGATAATGTGATATGAGTTCAGAGGTAACCAATAACAAAAAAATAACCACAAAATTAAAAAAAAGTTGAGATCTTGTATCATTGAAGTCATATACCCAATAGATAGTAGATAAAACCGCCAACCAGATAAATTTTGGTTGAAGTGGGAAAGAAGAGGGTCCTGTCATTACTGAGACTAACTTACAGTTCACGAAAATAAGTTTATAATTGGTTAATGTTCAAAAAAAATTTTCGACAAATTATTCTTAGTCTTGACAGCCATTAGCTGTCCACTCGAAGCACTAGATATGTTCACTTAATGCTTATTACGGAACATATTGCACCTTTAGTCAATGAATAGGACCATAGGACTCCAAAAAATAGTAAATCCTCAAAAAAAATCAATTTTTCATTTAAAATTACAAAAACTCAGTGTCGAAGCCAAAAAAAACGAGCAATTCCTTGAAAACAAAGTTTTTTGTTCATTGGGCTTCATTTGACTGTAAATGAGGTTCGTTCTTAATGGAACCTCGATATGAAAAGTGACTAGTCTCTAGGTGACTTAAAAAAAAACAAAAAAACCGAAAAGTTTTCTAAAAAGAGCTCTCAAACAGAGTTCGATTTTTTTTATAGTGAACTTGCCAATTAGACCAGAACTAGTCTTTTTTATCGCCTTCAGTCAATTAGGAACACACAATTGGTTCATTTTGTGGCATGAAATGTAAATGTGAAATACTATTTTTATAGAAAATATCTTAATTTGAAGAAAAAATACACCGAAAGTGAACAAAATCATGCCAAATATCCCGTGTTCACGCAAAACTTCAATCCTCGACAACTCCTCGAAAAAAAAACGAAATGCAAAAAAATCTTTTTAATTTTGAATTCTACGCTGGAACAGTTTTTTAATGATACCACTCACGTTTCTCGACGATGAATATATCGATCGGCCAAAATTGACTGAACAAAAAAAACCCATTTGAGTATATAGTTCCTCCCCCCCCCCACAAGTGGGTCGGAACAAGTATCATATTTTATCCTTTTATGATTACTCTTGTATGATTAACCCTTTTATGATTACCAGGAAACTGAAAATGATCCTAAATTGATCACGTTTAACCGTAATATATTTACCTTGGATCTATATTTTTAATTTTCTTCAAAAAGTCACGGCTCGTATTATTTCTCTTCATCATTGATTTGTGATGCGTCAAAATACCCTGATATCGGAAATTTGCTGCAAATTTGGGCTCTAAATTTTGAGTATATATATATATATATGAGTTTAGTTGCAATAATTTCTAATGCCAGTTTGTTCCTATAAATGCTCTTATTCTAATTAAATATAATAATCAAGGTTAATTTTGGTTGATTTAGAGAGTGAAACAGTAGAACGCAAATAAGATACATTGAGTTAAAACAGCGCTCAACCTTTCAGCTGGGTCATATATCACCTTGTATGTCAACCAAAACAGTTTTTACAACTTCTGATAATGAGGATTATACTTCTTTCCGGCTTTCAAAATTTGTGTATGATTCGTGTTTGATTCCGAGTAGATCATATATGACCTTGAATGAAACCAGGGAAATTTGTATTATGTGTGTGTATTCTCAAAACTGTTTGAATTCTTTTTTCTACAGCTATCAATGCCGGTCAGAATCAGTGGATGGGAACGGGACTACTCTTCAGCCTGGTTTTTCCAATTCACATCATGATCACCAGCCTATGAAACTGATCGTTAGTTGCTTAGATCGCGTCCCAGTATTCTGATTATATTTTATAAGCATGTTGAAAAATCAGTTGTAGCGTTGTTAAATTGTAACCGACACTTATCCCAGTGAATCGAAACGTGATACATCTTAAATATAGCGTGGTAAATCTAGTAAAAATTAAGCCATGGCACTGGATATATAATCATCAAGAATTGTTCGAAGTTCCAAGGTCCTTGCATGGGTATCAAGAATTAAGATCTTCGCAAACTAACCAAAAATTAAACGAGAAATTGATCAAATTTGACCTCTTTATCTAATTTGAGAACTTGATAGTTGAATTTCTATTTTTCTTCCGACAGCTTTCTAACTTGACAAAAATTACGAAGGAAAAAATAACAAAAAAACATTATCAAGATTTACCAAAATTTTGTCAGGA
Organism: Convolutriloba macropyga; assembly: GCF_964194025.1. Classification (NCBI taxonomy): domain Eukaryota; kingdom Metazoa; phylum Xenacoelomorpha; order Acoela; family Convolutidae; genus Convolutriloba; species Convolutriloba macropyga. The sequence goes on along the minus strand of NC_134482.1, from coordinate 1,616,351 downwards.
GTTCACCAGGGAGTTCACGGTTCAGCTTGATATTGTTCAGAGGATATTGTCCAGCTCTTACCAAGATTTGCCAAGAAATATTGGTACTTAAATTTCTTAGCAAGAAGTTTCAAAACTTGAAAGATGTGACCTAAAAGATCATACATATCTTCAAAAAGTGAAACGACGTTGCTGATAAAATTTAAAGAGAATGTTAAAACAGCATATGTTTCAGCCATTTGAACTGGTCCCATTCGAAATAAACATTAGCTACTTCAGGAGCTATTTTAGTGTCTAGCAAAACATGGAACTTCTAATCTTGATTTCAATTATTGTACCACACAAACAGAACGTAATTATAGTTTTTGACCTCTAATTTTTAATCAGCTGGTTTTGAAATTAAGTTACAGTAATGATGTAATTTACGGTCATTAATAAGTTGAAATCAATGCTTCCAACTGTTGCACTCAGATGACATCTAAATGTTCCTTGGAAGCTGCATATGAAAAGTGTTTTTCTGAGGAATATCCACCCTGCAGATGCTTTGTTTTTGAAGACTAGCCTCTGAGTAGGATACTTTATTTGTTCTGTCGAGGAAAGCGCTAGGGATCTGCTATGTAGTTATTTCGACATGCAGATAAAATGACATGATCAGAGTATGCTTCGTACGGGGCGGGGGGGCAGGGGGTGGGAGATTTCCTGGACTTACTCGGAGGTCGGTGGCAGAGCAAATCAGCACTGAATCAGTCTGAAGACATTCCGTTATTTTTTTCTGGATGGTCAGTGCTCTGTTCATGCCACAGTTTTGTGTCCTGACAAATTAGTCCCCAGAAAACAGACAAAACTTTCCCAGACAAAATAGTCCCAACTAAAATATTAAAACAGTTACAAATTTAAAAAACAAATAATTAACAAATATAATCTATAAGTTAAGCTTTTGAATGCATTGTTTTTAATTGATATGAATTAGGACTAAATCAAAAATTTGTTTCAAACACATAACTTTTCTAAAACTATGTTGTAATCAGCTTTATATTTGTTTAATGAAAAACAATCATTTAATAACTTAAGAAGTTTACCTGTTAATTGGTGTGCATGTGCTTAACTCTATATTTAGGTCGGACTATTTTGTCTGGGACCGTTTTGTCTGTTTTCTTTGGACTATTTTGCCTGGGACTGTTTTGCCTGGAAATATTTTGCCCTTTGGGACTGTTTTCTCTGGGACTGTTCTGTCATGGACTGTTTTCTCTGTTCACCCACAATTTGCACTGGCTAGCCTTGATTTTGAGTATAATTTAGTGCATGGAAATTAATATGCTCATAGGTTCAGCTTGACTCCCGCCAACAAGGTTTGCTCTATATGCGATTCCAACTTCCACGTGGGTACTTGTAAAATTAAATTTGCGTAGCAAGTCGTAGCCACTAAACAAATGAGCTTTGTGGTAATAACCTACAATCTAGCTCAAGAATAAAGAACGTTTATATTACTATAGAAATTAACAATTTTAAGCAATAAAGTATGACATTATGCTGCTCGGACCTAACTTCGGTGCATGAGGAAATAATAGACTACACAGGATAATTTTAGCCCGGGCGAGTTCTCTGACCTCAATATAATTATAATGAAGAAAAAATGCGCATAAAAAAATTTAAAAATTTTTGGAGATGCAATGTTTCAGAACTGAACTAAGTTTTTACAATTGAAGTGTGCTGGTTGAGTGCTGAATTGCTCTGTGATTCAAGTCCAGGTACTCGGCTCTTTGATGTACCCTAGAGATAAGCTACCAATGGTTTTCCTATTCTTATAGTCAGACAATTTTTTTCACTTTTTAAAATCCGTCAACTACGATCATATAATTTTTTATTGAATTCAAAAATTCTCTGGGATCTTCAGAAATAAGTGGTCATTGAGGTATCATACTTTTGCCAATCCAATGGCCTCATATCTTAATTACATTACATTTTGTTCCTTCTTGTTTTCTGCTCCTTTTAAAACTCAAAACAGTGATTATGTTTCAGATACATGATGACTCTGAGATATGAAAGAAAGTTGGTGTCGGCTGCTGCAAACAGAAAATTCAACACTTTTCGAGAGACTAAAACAAAAAGTTCATTTTAATATTTAGCTTAAAATCTTGGCCTGAATTAATAATCGAAATAGATTTAACTACTAGTATAACATATTTTTAATGATTTTTTTTCAAATTTAACCAAAATACAGGTTGAATACATTGATGTCCTGGTTGTTGCAAGCTTAATTGATTCCTTTTGGCGCCAACCAATCGCAAGGTGACTAAAGACCTTCAGTTTGTAGACAAAAAAAAACAACTGTCAATCGAGACTAAAGGGGTCTACAAAACAGAAAGTTCATGTATTTTGTAAGTTCATGTATTTTTTCATTTTTTTTCTAAATTTAAGTGTATTTTATTTACTGGTATAAACTTTTCTTATATGGTAAACATTAAAACATTATAACTGCTTTTGATTCGATTAAGGAATTAAGGAAAATACACGTCTAAGCTGTGTTCTACACGACATCTAAATGTATAAATAAACGCAATCTCAGAAATTTTCATTATATCAACTGGACTTTGACTGAATTTGAATAAAGTATAATTGAATCTTTCCTGGCGAAAGTGGGGAGAATAGAAAAATACATTTCATGAGTGGCAAAATGAAATGGACTGATGAAAATTGATTCGTTAAACTGTTGATCTGCTCTTTTGATAAACATAGCAATGTTAACCAAGCTATCTGCCAATTCAAATGCTTAAACATTTTGAAGGAAAATAATCACGCAGGTGTAATATTATAGTTTGGCACAAAATAATTTTTTAAACCTGAGACTAAAAATAGTCTTACGGAATTGGGAATCTTTTTAGATGCGATTTTAAAGAGATCCTTTTCTGTTTCGTTGATGCAATCCAAAAAGATGCAATAAACAGTTTTGCAAGCGATGTAAAAGACACCCAATCGTTTCAGTAAATTTAAATAAAATGATGACTGTAATGAGTTTCTGAACTCACCGAAAACCCAGCTACTTCGCTTCAACAATATGCATCGACTATTTATCTTACATAGGAAATTTTGGTGCCAATCTTCCTCGGAAAATTTTCCATAAATTTCAGAAATAAAGTCAGCAAAAAATTTTGAAAATGACGAGCTATCAACATCATTGATACAAACAAGAGAAAATGATTAATATATATATATATATATATATATATATATATATTCGAATTAACATCAAAAATTTTTAATGAAAGCTTGATAATTGCCTTTATTCATTTACTATAACCTTTACTTGACCATTTTGCTGAAAGAGATTCAACAACCTCTCCCTACATTTTATGATTCATATATAATGTCAACCATGGAAGTTATTTAAACAAAACGTGGAAATAAGTTTATTTGCTGTTTCTATCACAATAGATTAAACTTTTCTACTATGGTAAACCTTAAAACATTATAACTGCATTTGATTGGAAAACTAAAGTAAAAGAAAATACACTTCTGAGCTGTATGCTTTACGACATCTAAATGTTCAAACAACCAGAATTCTTCAGTTAATCAACGACTGGCCTTGGACTGAATTTGAATAGCAGATATTCGAGTCTTACCTGACCAAGGAGGGGAGAATAGAAACATTTAGAAACATTTGTTGACAAATAAAATGGGCTGAGGAATATTGATTCATTGTTCTGTTTCTCTGCTGTTCCGATTTAAAAAAATTGCCATGTTAACCAAATTAATTGTCAGTTCAAATGCTTTAATATCGTGAAGAAAAAATCAGCAACAACTAGGAATGAATTTTAGTTACGGTCGAGAATATCGTTCTAAACCCGAGACTACAATTAGTCAAAATGAATTAGAAATCATTTTACGTGGAATTTTAAAATGATCCTGGCCTGCATCGTTCATCCAATACAAAAAGATACATTAAACAGATTTGAAAGGGAAATGGAAAAACGCCCAGAAGTTGCAGTAAAATTAATTAAAACATCTTAACTGTAATGAGCTTCCTATTACCCTAAAAAACCTGTTACTTCGCTTCAACATCTTGCACAGACACTTTATCTTAATCGAAACATCGAAATTTTTGGCGCTGAGCGTCCTTGGAAAAATGCAGCAAATTTTTACACATTTTTCTGAATTAAAGATTTAACAATTTTTTTCAAAGTGAAAAGCTGTCAAATTGTTTGATACCAACAAGAGGAAATAATTAATTAAAAATTTTCACATTCGCAACTAAAATTTTTCTATGAACGTTTTAAAATTGCTTTTATTCATCTACTCGTTTTCGGCTCGGTTAAGACGACCATTACGGGGCCATTTCGCAAAGGAGTAAAACTCAAACATTTTGTGTTTCGTGGAATCGAATGGCCAAAACTTATCTCCAATTTCTACAATTCGTATACAATTTAAACCATCGAAATTGGTTAAACAAAACGTGGAAAAAATTTGGCTGGGTCTATCACAATAGATACAACTTCTCTTCAATGGTAAACCTTCAAACATTATAACTATATTTGATTGGAATGAGGAAGTAGGGAAAATATACTTTTAATTGACTCATTAAACTTTTGATCTGCTGTTTTGATAAAGATAGCCATGCTAATCAAATTAATTGTCACTTCAAAGGCTTAGCATTTTGAAAAAAAAGTAAATCTCAAGCAGGTATCAATTTTATTAATGGTCAAGAATAATTTTTTAAGCCTGAGACTACAAAGAGTAAATATGAATTAGGAATCGTTTAAAAAAACGCCCAAAGTCTTCAGTATGTTTACTTAAAACATCTTAACTGTAATATGCTTCTGTACTCGGATAATTCTCTAGGCTGCAACGGCATGCATAGACTCTTTATATTACAGAAAAAGTTTTGGTACTTGGCTTCCTCGGAAAAAGGCAGCAAACTTATACATAAAGTTCAAAATTAAAGATGTATGCGCAAAAAAATTTTTAAAATGACAAGCTATTAACATCTTTGATACCAACATTAGAGAACAAAAACTTTTCCATGGAGGCTCTATTTTTTTTTTCATTTACTCGTTTTCAGATCGGTAAGCAAGAAATCCATTACCATTAAACAAATTCAAAGTTCTGCGTTTTGTGGCATCCAGTGGCCAAAACGTGTCCTCACTTTTTACGTTTCATATATATTTTCAACTATATAACTGAAACTATGGTTATAAGTTATTTGAAAAAAAAACGGGTCAATAAGTTACTTTTATCTTGGTCTTTTATTTTATCAGGAGTTTTCACGGATAAGTGTCTACCAATTTGAGCATGTAGTTAGCCTAAAACTGTTAGTATTTATCTGAGACCAAATTCAGAGGCTCAGTTCAGTGCTCACGGGACAATATAAGAAAAATTAGGAAACATTTCACATATAATATATAGATTTTTTTTCATTATGGAAACGATGAAAACGTTTTTTGAACATCAAGCGTATCAGATCCCATTTTTATGCAGACATCGCCGTAAAACTTTTTGTGTTTTCTATTAGAAATGTAAAAACTGCAATTCACCAGAGGTTCAGTTCTCAATGTTTTTTTTGGATTAAAATGCTAAAACAAGTATAACATGTTAAACAAAAAATGCTTAAACCGTTAAAACAACTCATTATATATTATTTTTGATTCTGAGCAGTACTATTGTATAAAATTTCAGACTGAGAAAAGTACTGAAAATAATTTCCTGTTAGAAGTGTTGGACTGTAGGGGGTTACTATGTTGGTAAAAAGCAGGCCAGTGAATTATAAGGCGGAAATTGCAAAAACGGATTAGTTGAGTGACTTTAACAACCGTTTTATTGTTTTCCGTCTTGTAGCAGGACTATTTGGCATGACCACGTGAAATCATAAAAATTGAACCTCCCAGATTTCAAAATGAGCAAGAAATTGTATCAAATATTTTTGTCGAAACACGTGCCATCGTTTTATGAGCTTTAAACTTAGGATAAAACTCTTAAACATAATTCATCGAATAGCAAGCAAAGCGTTCGGGATGCCAAACTACTGGTACGCAAATTCTAAAAGGTAAGAGAGTAGCAAATATGCTTTGTTATTGGACTACAAGAGATGGTGGAGGCGTGCTATAAGTTGTTTTAAATACCGATAAAGAAACGAAAAGAATACATTGACTGGGACAAAATTTTAAAGCCAGGAACAGTCACTGTAGTATTATGGTTCCAACCATTGGTTTAAAGAAGCATTAGCTATAGACACAACAAATTCAATGCAAGACAATGTTTAAAATTTTTGCTGATGAAATGTACCCAAAATCTGCAAGAAATGTAGATGAGTAGGGAGTAGAGAGATCATTTTTAATATAGAGATAATAATAAACAAAAATGTGGTTCCTGCGTAATCGCTGCGGAACAGCTTTAGGTCACAGCGACCTGTTCTCAGCTGTCCTTTTACTTATTATTCCTCACATTTCAGACTGATATTTTTATGAGCAGAATTGCTCTTTTCTTGGTGACTATAGCCACTTTTTTTTGCGTCTGAAACTTTTACGTGGTAACATCATTGCAGCCAACATTGGTCATGCTATGGTCAACTTGAAGCTATGGTTCAGTAAGAGCTCATCCTTACGCAGACAGCTTCACGGAGGCAGGGGATTGAACTCTCTATCATTGGCGTGTGAAACACTCTACCTCTTGGCTATCACGCCCCTGATGAAGATGCCAGCCGAAAATTCCCCGCTTAAAAACGCAATTTTTTTTGGCGGTGAACGCGTTGAATTTATGTATGGCGGTGAACGCGTTGAATTTATATATATATATATATATATATATATATATATATAATATATATATATATATAAATATATATTTATATATATATATATATATATATATATATATATACATTTCGATTCTCAGAATTATTATAGTTGTTTTCGTTTCTAAGCGTTGAAGTTAAATAATCTTGAATTTTTCAAGAGTTGATCTCAAATAAAATCCAGATTTGTTTCTTGCGTTCAATCTTACGTAATTAAGCGTGTATTTTTTGTTGATTTTGGATGATTTGCAGTTTCCGATCGTATGTCTAACAAATTTAGATGGCGTTTAAGGGCACAATTATTACATAGGTTTAACGTTTCCAAATAATGGTTCTACCTAAATGTGTCGTTTCTGAGCGTAAACATTAAATAAATGATTATCTAAGCGTACGTACATCTTTTATACTCTTGGCGCTTCTAAGCGCAGATTTTACATAGTTTCTGTGTTTTTATGCTTTGCTCTTGAATAGTTTTAACGATTAATCCTCTGTTTGTGAGATTCGAACAACTGCTTTCCTGCATTGCTGTCGCCTCTTGTACCACTGTACCAAAATATAATAATTTTTCGTAAGAATTGTATTCAATATAAATTGGATCCTTACATCGCATCTCTACGTTTGGGTTAATGCATTAACTCCATTGGTGTTTCGCTGCCTTTCTCAACTTGACCCTTAAAATGTAAGTTTGGCGTTTTCTGATTAGATCTTATATAATTTCAACGATTGATTATCTTTATTGTTTCTGTTATATATTTTTTTAGTTTCTAAGATCGGATCCTAGATAATTTCTGACGTTTTTAAGCGCAACTTCTAACATAAATTTATTATTTCTAAGCGAAATTTTTACAGAATTTTCGGCGTTTTTTAAGAGTAGACCTTACATAGATTTGACGCTTTGAAGCGTAGTTCTTACAATTTTTTTTTCGTTTCGAGGCGTAAATCTTACATACTATTGGTGTTTCTAGGTGCAGATCTTTCATAACTTGGGCAATTTTAGGTGAAGAGTTAACACAATTTTATTGCTTCTAAGCGCATGTCTTAAATAGTTTTAGTGTTTCTAAGAGTAGATGTCACCAAAATTTGGCTTTTTGAACCCTTGAACTTAAATAAGTTTGCCGTTTACAAAGATAGATCTCACATAATTTAAATGCTTATTTTTATTTTTCCAAGCGTATATTTTACATATGTTTGTTATTCATAGGATCAAAACTTTAATACTTTTAGCGGTTCAAAATTTTTGTTCTGACTTATTTTGACGTTTCTAATATTAGATCATAAAAAAAATTTTGCTCTTATAATGCATAGATCTTGCATAGTTTTGTCGTTTCTAAGCGTGAAAATTACATAATTTTAGAGTTTCTGAGCGGTCAGTTTGTGTCTGAAGCGTAGTAGTTAAATAATTTTAGAGTTTCAATAAGTGGATCTTTCTTAACTTCAAGGCTTAAATATCTCAGTTTACGTTACGTAATTAAGCACAATTTAGCACCCATCTTACATAAACTCAGTTCTTACGCCTGATCGTTTGTCTGAAAAACATTACCGTTCAAAACATTAGCTTAAAAAATTCTTGGAATCTGTTTTATGAAAAATTAGTTCCTGAAAAAAATTAAGAGACAATGCTGGTACAAAGCGTAGAAACTCTATGTTTATGTGAGATCTAAGCATAAAAACGCGTAACTTATCTATGATCTACGCTTAGAAATTGTTTAGGTCAAAATTTTGAAAATTTTCAGCACAACGTAAGATACGTGATATGAGAACTCGATTTATAATGAATACCATTCTTGAAACAACAATTCATTAAAAAATCTTTAAAAAAGATAATAAAATGGCAGAACGCAGAAATTCTCAGTATATTTAAAATCTACGCTAAAATAATGTAAGATCTTCTCCTTTAAATGCCAAAAAATGTGAGATCTAAGTTTGGAAACACTAAAATATGTAAAATCAACGCTAATTAAGCGCTTAATTACGTGAGATGCAGTTAAGAAAAAATAATTGATTTTTGTGATGTATGTTCTTAAAAACACTATTTTGTTGAAAACAGACGCTCAGAAACGCTCAGAAATGTCAACACATATAAGTCATTTACCCTACGTAAGCGACGGGATGTTAGAATTCGATTGGCGCAGAATGCAATAATTAAAAAAATCTATGCTACAGTGGATGAAGAAGCGGGAGTATAGCGTGAGAAAAATACTAGAGGTACATTGTACGGTCAGTGGAATTGTTTATTGCAGGCAATTCGTTGAACGTATTCAAAAATTATTTCTAAATTAGATGCAAAAATGTAACTTTAGTAAAAAAATTTATTATCAACGGTATCTCAACGTATTACTAAACGCAGTTCTCACATTTCTCCAATGGAGGCTCGCCTCGAAGATAAGTGTCTACGAAGCCCCGCTCTTGATGCCATTTTGTGAGCTGGAGACATAAATTTAAAAAAAAAAAATATTTGAATTTTTCCGTGGTTAACTTTTACTGTACGTGTTTTCTTTATTTCATGTGTTTTTTTGTAATCAAGCGAAGCGATCTGTCTTTTCATCTCATCAATCATTTTTGGTGAAATTACTTGTGGCTCCAGGGACCAAAAACATAAAGACCATCATAACAATGTAAAAACTGAAAATTTATCAACAAAATGTTCTGTTGAAAGCAACTTGCTATTTGAGTTGATCGCTTTCTTTTTGTGTTACTTATATCTAACTATGACTTTATTTTCTGACCAAGACTCTATAATCCTTATTCCGTTTGTCCCCTGAACGTAATTGGTGCCTATCTTTTGCACCCCAAACGCACGTGCTACTTATTATCTTGATAATGATTTACTATTTAATGACACGTGCTCCATTTTTGGGGGATACTGGGGAGTGCCCAACAACGGAACAGATCCAAGCGACGTTCACATTTGATATCCAGACAATATCAATGGCTTTCACCAGATATTCTGATCTGAGCTAAATTTTTGCCGCGCAGAACAAAGTTATGACCATAAGGCATCGAGACATATAGCCAGACGACGTCCAGACAAAATTCCTCCAGGACACTTAACTTTGGTATCAAGTTACTTTTCACATAGCCCCAGTTAATGTTATGACACTTGATTTTTGGCTTGGTTTTATGGCTTGGTATTCGAATAATTTCTAATTTTGGCTAGAATAGCTTTGATCAAATATTTCAAGCGCTTAGCGGCACTTTTTTGATGCATAAGAAACTTTTCTCTTAATATTAGTCACACAAATACGACAATATAGTAGTTCTTGATATTGGAATAGTTGGTTAACAATATCACACCTTTCCTAATCAAATTAGCTATTGTTGTTTGTATTTCTATTGCTGTTTGTTAACAATACAGTCCAAACTACAATAGGGAGTGAAAATCTAACATAAAAGAAGACAGAATTTCAACTTGCATTTCATTTATCAAAACAATTTCTGTCAAAATGAGCAGCTCTGAGGACGAATCGCGACCGAGTTCTGTGGAAAACGGGACACAAGAGGAACGGGTTGGTCAATGCATGTCGTGTTGTCATCAGGACAAAGTTCTTGTCGAAGGCACTCGTTATTGCTCCGTTTGTCTTATGGGCATCAGAATGGGCGGACTTCGATATACTTGTGACGGGTCAGTGAATTTATGGTACCACTCTTATTTAGGACCAGTAAATTGGGCAAATATGAGAAAAGGTGGTAAAAATCTGATATTTTTGGCAGTTGCAAAGAATTTGGCCGACTTTGACGTGCATGGCGTTAAGTTTTTATCGTTGAGCCAGAATTCCAGTACACAGTCACAAAATTGGGGGCTTACGTTCAATACTTTGTAATTTGCAAAAGAGGGGCTATTCATGAATAGAATTTAAGCGAGCCATTTATTAACCAACCAGAGACGACTTAAAACTTTTAACGTATGCGCTTACTATGTTAAACTGAAGAATAAAACACGCCATGCTATGGCTATTAGCCGAATTGGAATACAAAGCGAAAAAACTCCGACCAGCCAGTCGGTGGGCTGCGCCGCAATAACCGACCTACAATTTACAGATTACATACCGCAGCGCGTGAGAGTCAAGGTTGTGAATCGTGGTAAGCGATTGCGCTTAAACTGATACTCGGCTTAAAAAAATGTAAGCCAAGCAATATTGTGCTAAAGTATGGCACAGAAGGGAGGCGATTCTCTACTAAGTACCAGAGGGGGCAATTGTTGATAATATCCAATTTAACAAACAAATATCCCTTAGGCCTAAATTTTTGAGACAACTGAACGTTCATCTTTTTTCATTAATTGAATTTCACTTCATTAAAAAACCCGGGTTCACCAAACTTACCAACCATAAAACGGACCATAATGGTCCATAAAAATCCAATAAAATGAATTCCGTTTTATGAACTCGCTATGATTTTTAAGTTTCCATAATGGTCCGTTTTATGTCGGTAAGTCTATATAACCATTATCAAAATAGTGCATCAATAATTATTTCCTCTGTCCTGACTTTATGCTCAGTTTATAGTTGCTATGTTGCAATTATTGACCGTGTTATGGTAGATAAGTCACCATCATGGTCCTTTGTATGGTTCGAAAGGTACCATAATGGTCCGTTTCATAATTAGAAAGGTAGCATTTATGGCCCGTTTGATGGCTGGTAAAAATTGAAATGATTTTTTGACTACCGGTTTTCCGTATTTCTTTCTTCTGTGGATAGTAAAAACACACCAGGGCTCAGTCACGTGATTAGACTAGGCTTCACTAGACTTAGAAACTTGACCAAAAACTTTTCTAGATGTAACGGTGTGCAGAGAATCAGCCATCCAATGTGGAAGTACCAAGAGACGCCATCTGTGAAAACAACTGCCACTTGGGCATGCCACGTGGGATGTGGAGATTACACTCGTTGGTACATTCATCCAGGAGATATTGGTAAGATTCCCAAAGATCTTATTCCCACCAGTTGGCCTCAACAAGATGACCAACCAGAGGAACAACAACAACAACAACAACAACAACAACAACAACAACAACAACAACAACAACAACAACAACAACAACAACAACAACAACAACAGCAACAACAACAACAGGAGCGAGTTGGTCAATGTCGGTCGTGTTGTCATCAAGACAAAGTTCTCGTCGAGGGTACTCATTATTGTTCAGTTTGCCTCATGGGCATCAGAATGGGAGGACTTCGCTACACTTGCGACGGGTCAGTAATTTTTTTTTATCACTCAAAAGTGAAAAACCACAAGGGAGGGAATTATGCAAATGATAACGTTTTATTTTTACCTTTGATGTGAATATGAAAAATGTGATTAATTTTCATCAAAGCCCGGGTCAAAAACTTAAACATTTTTCCAAGAGACACCATCTGTGAAAATAACTGCCACTTGGGCATGTCACGTGGGATCAAGCCTATATATTTTGGTCTCAAGCTTTTACTGATCATGAGCTTTTGTTTAAACACTAAAATAGACTAAAATATTCGATGGAACAGAGTACGCAGTAAGCATACGGCTGGGTAATTCGCCCTAACTATGAGTACAAACTTTTCACTGCATTACCCCAACGCTCTGTTCGAATTTCTGGGAATTGTTACAATTTGACCTAAAATGTCTTCAGGTGCAACAGAATGCAAAGAATCAGTCATCCAATGTGGAAATACCAGCAGACACCAACTGTAAGGACTACTGCCACTTGGGCATGTCATGTGGGCTGCATGAATTATACACGATGGTTCATCCATCCAGAAGATATTGACAAGATTCCCAAAGATCTCATTCCAGAAACATGGCCGCCACAAGAGCCCGGATCACGAGGAGGCTAATCACCTGCCGGATATTTTTCTTTCTGCAACCCCCCCCCTGCTTAATCGCGTGTGAAATCTCAATTAATTTTTAACAAATTAACTCTCCCGTTTTTTTTTCAATTTTAAATTGATAAATTGAAGACATAAATGATAATTTTTGCACCAATAAAACTTGCAGAGCCTATTCAGAGAAAATAATAAAGCTAGAAAGGTGAACAACTCTAACAAATACAATTTCGAGGAAAAGGAATTCCTGCTAGATATTAATCAGCTACTCTTAAAGGACAGTTTCGCAATAAGTGCTTTAAATCTGAGTTCAGTCAATTATGCTTATTGTGATTAGTTTTCTGCGCACTAAATTCCACTTAACCATCTATAGTGATGCTTTATTGTATTGGTAAAAAGTTTAAAACATGTGAATAGCTTCAGGTTAACCTTTAATTAGAAATAAACTTTCATTTCAAAAGTTTTCAATCACCTCACTCAAGCAATTTTTTGATTGAAAGAAATTTTAGGATTGGATTATATGCAAACCATACAACGATTTTTCCCTGAGCAATTTTTTATCGTCTCTCAAACTATTTTGAAATTTTAACTTTGAGGAAAAATATCGACATTCGCGGTCATATAGTTAATTTCTTTGAGCAGAATGGCAACCCTCGTGATGAGCGGATTCAAATCTTGCAAGATTCCTACACGAAGATTCAAAACTTGCGAGATTCTTGCATGAACCTTGCAAGATATCAATCAAGGCAAAAATAAATCAGGGTACAAATGTTTCAGAAAACATCTTTGAAGCAAATTACTGCTTATTTAACAAGTTACAAAACCGAATTCACTGAAAAATTATTCAGCCCGATTCAAGATTTCGCAGGAAGCTTGCAAGAACCTTATTGTTTTTCGAATTCTGGAAATTTCAATTGTGTATTTTTGGTCGTTAAAATTAACTGAAAACCAAGTGACCCTACTCTTATCCAGAATTTTTGACCACCGAAGTTACTCAAACTGATTTTTTCCTAAACACTTTTTGAATGTGAAACCTCGCAATAATCTTGCAAATTTCTTGTAAGATTTTAAATTCAAATACATTTTTTAAAAAAAACCTAGAGACATTTTGAGCCATATAAATTCTCCATTTTAAGTTTAATTTACCTTATAAAGGACGAAGACAAACACTTTCAATTTTTCTTTCTTTTGTAATCAAACGAATCATTTGTAGAGAAATCAACATTCTGAAAATTTCGGTTATTGCTCTTATTGGTATTCGAGGATTTTTTTGTAGTCGTAAAGATATTGTGATCAATGTTAAGTCTAATCCTATAGTTTATTTCAGTAACTCTGCCAAAGCCGGCTCCAAGCCCGGAATGAAAAAGGAGGAGGGAAGAGCTATAAAAACTATACTGGAAAACCTCAAAAGTTGGTATTTAACTTGGCTTGAGATCATTTTCCGACAACCCGTTTGCTATTTTGTTTTTAGGCTGATTTGTTTTATGTGGTTTTGTCGTTTTGTTTGTTCCGGAGAACTGTGTAAGTAAGTTTTTTGGCCGTACTATATCAGTACTCCTATAATTGATTTCAGTAACTCTGCCACTGCCATGCTCGGAATCGAAAAGGAGGAGGGAAGAACCACAAAAATCATACTGGAAAATCTTGAAAAATCGGTTTTTTACTAGACCTAATTAGTTTTTTTGACAATTACTTAATTACTTCAGCTCGATTAACCGCCGAATGCAGCCAGGTAAATGCAGCCGATTGCGAGATACTTGAAAGTTGAATTCAATATCTTGTAAGATTCTTGCTAGCAGATTGCAACTAGTATGTATTACCTTTCTTAAATGTCAAATGATTTAAACACAACTTAAAACAGTATTTTGTTTTTCTGATCTAATTTGGCGAATCGATGTCTGTTTTGTAAAACTACACTATTCATATGCTCTTAGAGCGCTAAGTTCAAAGTTGCAGATAGGGATTTAAGTTTAATCGCACAAGGAAAAAGATTGAAGCTTCAAGATCTGAAGTATTTGAGTTTTATCACTTTCTACACCCTCAATATGAAAATATACATTAGCTTACAAACGCTGCTTCAATAACATCATCAAGGGTTGTTAGCATTTTCAATGTCAAAGTTTAGCAGACGTATTGGTAAAATTTTGTAAGAATCGGGAAAATGCTTTTCTAAATAAAGTTACCTCTGTTCAAAAATGAGTCCATGTTTGGCATTTCATTTGGTACTAAAATCAATACTTTAACGACGTGTTTTCAAATCAACTTGATATCTGTGAGGCAGAACGGAAAAAAAACTAACTGATCCAATTAAATTTACTCGCCTGTTTATTGTGCCAATTTGATTTTGGTAACGTAACTTTATGTATTCGAGATTTTGGTCTAAGGCAGAGGTCAGGCAATTTTAGACGTAATATGGCTAGTTAGATTTTGATTGCATGAAACTACGTCATAATTTTGTTATAACGTTTTTTTAAATAAAAAATGCTGCATTCATTATAAACTACGTAACTTTAAAATAATGTTTTAATGTAATCAATTGGTTTTTCTTCAGATGCATCTGTGTTTTTTGTTATATCAACTTCTGGCAAGCCAATGTCCTAAAATTTTAAGTCAGTCAAATTCAGTTCCATCTCGTTTTGAAATTCAAAAAATAAAGAAAAATAAAATATTTCGAAATTTGTCTTTTGAGATAACTGATGAATCTACACAAAAAGTTAGTATTGTGGGGGGGGGGGGGTTGGCATTACCAAAGACGTTTAATATTTCGTTAGTATAATTAGGAATGGTCAATATACAAATCTTGGTCTGGGAAAAACAGTCTAAACCTGGCCAGATGCCGACGTTGGAAACGGCTCTACGTTGACTGGGGTTATGTAAAGGTTTAAAATCACATTTTGAAAACGGTTTTTAAACTATTCTCGACACTTGTGATCTTGCCTGCATTTGAATTTCAGATGATCCGAAATGGTAACTAACCAAGATACCCCAATGTTAAGTCGATGAGCTCCATCCAAGTTTCACAGAAAAAAGGTTGTTTCAAAATGCGATGTTTTCCTGTTTGTTCAACTTTGATTCAGTTTGCATTTGCGATAAACATTAAAGAGCGACAGAGTGCATGAAACGTAATTTCGTGATATCTTTTTTCTTTTTTGTGAGACTTTGATAGAGTTCGTCGTCTTTACATTAGGATATATGGAAAGTTACCGTTACTTTATAACTGAATTTCACAAGTTAGCAAAACCACTCGCCAAAGGGATCAATGGTTTAAATTTTTAAAAAACTTGATTTCATTATGGAGTAATTTTTCAAAGAGTAACAAAATTTTTTTCCGATAAATATTTTTTTTGCTATTTTTCAAAGATTCTTAATTCAAGATTAATTCGTTTTTTTTGCAGAATAGCCAGGCACTAAATTGCAAATTTGGCCATATAAAACGCAGCAACTAAGTTGTTCTCAAACACGCTCTCAGAAAACTATTTTTAATCTATAAAGCTACAGTGATCAAATCAATCAAATATTAACAAAAGTTTAAAAACCTTAATACAAAAACATTTCTTTTGAAGACCGTAAAAAAGATTTGTGAAACCTTCCAAATGAATTTGCGCACTTTTTGCAAAGCATTTAATTATAGATCCCAACAATTTACATTTACCATTAGAAAGCGTTGAAAACTTCTATTGCGAATTGATATGCATTTCTGACTGTGCTTACCAATTTTATTAGATAGATATATTTGTTTTCTTTCTACTGAGTGCCTGTTGATTGCTGCTATTGGAGCCAGCTGTAAAGCCAAATCAGAAAATGTGATAAACTCAAAACAAATAATTTTGAAAATCACTGGAAATGTTTATAATTGGATTTCACAGGGGCTTGTTGTTTCCCCGCTTACTGATTGCTTTTTTGCAAGCAGCAAGAGCACGAGGTAAATTAATGAGGGATTTGCAGTAATTTAGACATTTTGCACATCATACAAGCCATAGAACCACTGAAAAAGTTGCAAAGTTAATCCTGAAACGAAGATTAAACGAACTGAAAAACTCCTATTACAACAAAGAGCGAAAGCCTCACAAAATAGTAGTGAGGGAAAAATGAAAATAATATCAATTGGTTGGCCAATTGCTATATGCAACAGCGGAACACCGAGTACAACTTTTCTTATCGTTTCTAGAAGATCTCCTCGTTGGAGTTTATTAAAGAGTACTGGAATGATCTCAGTGAAGAGCGAAGCCAATTAAGACGCAGATGTTTTTAAAATAAGAATCAAACTGCTCCCGTATGAAATTCGCTCAGTAAAAACAATTTCAAAAACAAACATGAAGAAAAATTGATTATATAAAAATCTGGTAAAATATACCGGAACACAAAAGCTTGAAGTTCCATTAATTTACTTCAGACTTGAATTGAAACGGATTTAATAACTGAAAAAAAACCTGCATTGAGCGGAAAAGCGACGGGGCAAAGCAACTGAATTCAGGGGATGTAGCCTCGATAAATTTTTAATTATGGGTGCAACAATATTTGACCACGCCGGTATTCGAACCATGGACCTCCCCCGATCCCTCACCAGAAGCACTGCCCACTCGGCTATCAGGCCCTTCTTTTTTCTGTGCTGCAATCAATTTTTCATTAGCAACAAGCTTTACTTCAGAGTGAGAACAATAGAGATCACTCAAAATGAGAAAGAAAGCGTGAAAAAGTCACTTGAGAAGTCAATGACTGTTAGAAGAAAAGCGTAAATACGGTCCAGCACAAAATTAGCAAACATAGCTGGCAGATTGCCAGAAAATAGCCGCAATAGATTCGTAGATCGGCAGTCTAAAAAAACAGTAAAAAGACAGACCAAAAAATTCGTCTTTTCATTGAAGGCTGATGTTATATTTTGATTAGAAATCTGTAAAGTTATTGCTGCCTCTATTAGCTGATCTCAAATAACCTTCATTTAGAGTGACACACAACCATTTGACCTTATCTCTTTGAATTAAAGTAAATAAAAGTCAATTTCAAAGTGAGGAAGTCATTTTTGAGAGTGAGGTAAGTCAAGTGTGACCAAAAATTTAACCACGCGCATGAACAAAAGAACTCACTCCACTAAGAGCGAAAAATGACGTCACACATGCAATTAGTTGAAATTGCGTGAACGAATGAACAAAAAGTGGCTGTGACGTCATATGGTCGTAACAAAAATCATGACGACGAAATAAAAAAACATAGCAGGACAAGTCCTGACGTACAATTCAAAGAATTTTCATTGACTAAACAGAAAACTAGACAGAGAACGGACTATGAATGGTTTGGGAAAACCATTTAGAAAAAAAATCCGATCCAAAAAATCGAAAAAACAGTATAAATCAAGGTGAAATTGCCGCATGTGAACAAAAAACCACTAGCAAGAAAGCGAATTTTTGTTTACACACCATTTTCTCACTCTACTTTAAAATTAGAGCGAAAAAATTTCACGCCGCAAAACCACTCGCTCTTTTCGCTCCACTTCCTGTTTCAGCGTGACCAAAATCACTACTCCAATTTGACTTCAAAAATCATGAAAATGTGTGAACAGATCTTAAAAAAAAGACAGCGCCCCAATACAATTCAAATTCTGAGTTGTAAAAAACCAAGAGAAGGCCAATAATAGCCCCAGCTATCGCTGTGCGGCTATTAAAAAAAGACCAACACGTTAACAATAATTTCTACGAATTTCGTTCAAGCGCAAATAATAGAAAATAATCGATTAAGACTTCAAAATTTTGCTTACCTTCTACAAAAATCAAGTCATTCATTCTTCATCAAACTGGCACGAACCTCAAAATTGGCCGAGCATTGAAGTTGAAAGATGCTACTTTTGGCTTCCATTTATGCCCTTCCGGCAGTTTCAGCATACGCTGCCTTTTCAATAGTACTCTTTCAGCCCATCCACAAAGAGTTAACTTATTATATCCAGTTTTACTACAATCTAACAAAAAAGGATGAATCTTCAATTATGGTTTCCATTACGGGATAAATGTCGGTTTTCTCCGCTGAAATTACAATTTTGTCAATTAGCCAACATATTTTAAGATCAGTGTTATAAGCGTGGATGGAAATTTGTGACAGCAGGCAAATTTAGTTCAAATTTTCTACAGGCCTAAATATATGCAACATTTTTTCACCATGCCCATTTTTAGCCCAGCATGGAATACTTTTCGGATCTTTTCAGTTTGTGCCCCCCAGTACGTTATGCGCCCCCCAGTTAAAGAGCACGTGTTATTACACAGTAAATCATTATGTAGAAGTATGGCACGTGCGTCTGGGGGAAGCAAATAATATGCACCCACTAAGCTGAGGGGGCACAAACGGAAAAGATCCTACTTTTCACTCTTTTCCGAGAGCTATAAGTAACTCATTTCCAAGCGTCATCCTCGTCCATGCGGTAGCATTATCTAGTAATAACAAAAGTGAAAATAAAACGGAAACGAAAGAGCCTAAATAATTCCCAGAAATGTCCCCCTGAATACTCATGCGAAGACAATTAGCAATTTTGGAATTGTCTACATCATTACTCACAAGCACATTACTCTTTGCATTGTGTCGCATGATTTTCGTCACTGAATTCACGATTTGAGTAATGTTAATCGTTAAAAATAGTTACACACATTGACAACACAAAATGGTGACAACATATTGCAACGAATCCCGTGCCACTGTAGAATAATATTGGCATTCAAATTTTCGAGGATTGCGATACTGACACAAAAAACTGCTTATGTCTTTAAATTAAGCATCAATCCTTCAGATATTTAAGATTTTTACACCTGGTAATATACCAATTACGAGCAAAACTGTCCACTTAATTGTCTTCCAGTTGAAGTCTATTTCCCTCCAATAAACGAAATACAAAATCAAGGACGGGCATCAGAAGACTGGATTTTCAACTGTGTTTTGTATTCATCATAAGTTTCCAAACATTTTTTCCGGCTACCAGCCCTTGAAATCAATCCATTTATTAGTGCATACGTCCGAAAGCAGCAGTCTATTCTACTCTTACGCTTTAAAATTATATCTATAAATAACTAGAGAAGGTTACGTGTCCTTCCCTTAAAAACATCACAGTAGGCGAATTTCGAGCCAAAAAAATCGCATCGGGCTCAACTTCGTTTATCGGTCCGTAACTTTCCTAACATGCCACACAACAGCGGAGATTTAATACAGTCAATCTTGAATAAATTGGTTCCAAATCAGGACCAACGGGACTCAATTTATTGGTATCTTAATTTGAACAAATAAAAATTTAATTCTTTAAAGCATTTGCAAAATTTACGAATCATAATTCCATTCAAATTTAAACTGTAAACTACAATCTTGAACGAGTAAAGTTCTTTTCCATCAACAGTTATCTGCTATTAATAACTCTGCAGTTTTAAGATTGATTGCATCGATATAGTAGCTTGAGATGTTCCTTCCTCCCATGGTCTACAGCATATGAAGGCCCAGCCGCCTTTTGCTCCTAAAATTAATACACACTTCTATCATTTTATTGAAGAACTCAATTTGAAATACGTTCTCAAGGCGCAACCATACGATCGAAAAAATTCATAAATGGTATCTTAATTTTTAAAGCTTTTTTAAGTGTTAAGTAAAAGCGTATCGCACTAAAGAAGATTAAGTAAATCTCGATCAAATTTGCCCTGGAAAAATAGTAATTAATAAAAATAATATTAAACTAACGCTAGGGCTCCAGTGACTGTATTGTGGATTGATATCTCAGTCATTGTCTCACTATCACTGCCCCTCTCCCCTGCAGATGTTATCACTCCTCCAACATTATTTTCCTCCTCTTCAAAGCCGTGATCACTTGGTGACGTCACACGCTCATTGCTCCTCCCTTGCTCCTCACCCATGGAATTCCGATTGAAGTTCACTCCATTCTATAAAGCAAGAAGTTCCCCCCTTTTATTTGACTGAATAAGATATCTTAACGTAAAACCACATAAGTATCAGAGGAGATAAACTGCTATTCGCAAGTAGACGCCTAAATGCCTGATACCTCGACCAGACAATCGGTCAATCAATGCATATTCAACAAATTGTTATAATATTAGGTTAAACTATGCGAAAGTATACAAAATTAATGAAAACTAAAAACAGGTGAATACTGCAATCATATGTAACTAAGTTAACCAAAACTACTGAAATGGAAAAGAGAATCAGGTTGAAAATTCTGCGTTCATTTGATTAAAAAAAATAGGACTGACCTCAGCACATGACTGTTGTCCTAAATTATCGCTTTTGCTACTACCACCATCCATCATCACTCTATCACTTTTCTTCGCATTACGTGGTTTGAGACCACTTTGTTTCGTATTGCGCACTGTTGTAGGATGCATCTGACCATTTGCAGCTGCAATGCTGTTCATCTGTTTACTGCGACCATGGGGTAACCTGTTGCTGTTATATCTCTCATTGTCCATAAGCGTATCGTCTTCTTTGCCTCTTCGGGCGTACTGAATATGACCGTTGCTCTCTACAACATAAAACTGGCTTATATCGTTTTAATTTAGTTTTCAGTTGCAAAACAAAGTTTCAGTATAAATAATCAGCGTTGAATTACTATTCATTCTCCAAAAAGTTAATTTATTTCCAGTAATTGAATTTAATGAAGTTACATAAAAAGAAGTTATGCGGCTAGCGAACAGTTGCCTTTAAATCGAACCCTTCATTTGCAAAACCTGATGGCAGCGTCAGGAAATAGTCATGTCGATATGAAAGACGCGGATGAAAAAACAAGAATCCAATACCCCCCCCCCCCCCAGGAACCATAAAAACATAACTTTGAAGGTATTTCGAGAGGCTTTAAGAAAAAGTCTAGAAGTCGAAGAGATGATGCGAAAAGAAATCGTGAGACAACGCCTGAAGCTACCTCAAGCAACCTTGTCTGCCAATTAAACAACGTGCTGCAAGACGAAATGGCTCTGAAACACTCGGAAAACGCATCAAAAAGCCGCTCTTCTGATCCAGAAGAGCATATTCAGGATTAAACTTTGGCTTGGGCGGCCAATGAAAATTCTACCGACGATGCAGGCACGGCGCAAAAATCTAACACAACTAACGCAAACACTGTAAAAGCCAGATAACTTATTCCGTACCTTAATTTTGCAAACAAAAAAAGATTGAATAAATTGAAAAACATTTTTTCTCTATGTGCAGTCTCTAAGAAAGCATCATGACCAATTCAGCATGTTCATTTTATCTCAAAACCAAGTATCATCGCAGTTTGCGAGGTATGGTTATCAGAGGATGACCAATTGGGTCTTTGCAAAATTGATGAGTATCAAGATCTAATCACCGCAAGTCGAAATAACGAACAGGAGTTGGCATTGCAACGCTTCCAAAAAACGGTCTAGAATAGGAACAGAACTTGATAAAAAAAAGTGTTGGGTGAACAATTATTTGAAAATTAAAAACGAGAAAATTTGCTAGAAAGTTACAAACGCAACCCCTCTGAGCAGGTCTAAACACTATACAAATGAATGAGAAATCGAGTAACAAAGGAAATTAGAATATCAATCAAACAGTTTTATGACAAGACTATCCAGTGCTTCTAATTCCAGGGAACTATTCGCCACAAAAATTTTGCGCTAAAGACAAGTCTATCACCAGACTTTGACTTGAATAATTTTAACAAGCTTTTCATAAACGCTGGCAAGAAGTCCTGCACAGTGAATGAAGAGGTGGAAAAATATAACAAACCAAAAAATGGTTTGCTTTGGACCAAACTGAAAAGGGAAGTTATTATTATAAAAAAACTAAGAAGCAAAAAGACAGTTGGTCATGATGGTTTAAATGATAGTCATATTAAAAATCACAAAAATATTAAAATTCACAAAAAAAATTAAAAATCACAAAAATTCTGCAAAAGTCAGTTGGTAATGATTGTTTAAATGATAGTCATATTAAAATTCACCGCTCCAATCATGAGCAGACATAATGCTACGGCCTCCAATAATAGCATAGATATGTCAATTTTTCTAAGTTCTTTAAAGCCAAAACAAAAGCAATTCAAAAAGCAAATTGTTTTGATCCAATTGATTATCGACCAACAAAACTTCAACCGGCTATGAGAAAAGTTTTTGAGCAATAGATTTTTAAACGTATGCTTAATCTTTCGGAGAAACATTCTCTTTTGTCACTTGATAAGTAAGGATCCAGAAGAAACCGGTCTTGTACTCATGCTATAACTAAGTTGGTGGACATTATAGCAGAATCCCACGATAAACAAAATTTTGGACATGCCTGTTTCGTAGACTTTCAAAAGGCTTTTGATAGCATATTCGCAAAAATCAACGGTGTCATGCATCAAGCGCGTAAATATTTCTGTACCTGAAACTTCTTAGGTTCCTTAAAGTCTATGCAAAACCAGTTATTGTGTACGGAATCCTTGTGCATTGCAACTGCTTAAAACTCCGATTAAAGGGAATTGAAGCAATGCAGAAACGCGTTCTTAGAACCATCTTCAATCGCCGCAAGTTTGAAATTATTAGAGACATTATGGAAACTAACGATATTTTATTGGTACAAAACTTGTTCATTTTACAAATATTCCGGGTACCCACACAACAAATGTGTGAAATATCTCCTTTAAATTTTTTAGTTGTACAAAACAAAGTATAAGAAAACAAGATATTCAAAAATGGGAAGAAATCCATTATCACGCTGTAAAACATCATGAAAAGCAGTACACGAACCAAATACTGAAAGCGTACAATTTTCTCACGGACCACACTCTGATTACCAATGATTTTAGATTACCAACCAAAAAAGAGCTTCATGAAAATCTATATCAAATTTTTGATGTTTACTTAGCCGACAACAGAACTTGAGTTTTTAACCACCTTTCAATGAGCTTCTTCGAAAGAGCTTGAACAGCTCGTATGAAGTCCTCTTGTAGTCTCTTGTCTGTCCCATGTTTTCTTATTTAAATTGTTTCTGCATTTACATAGATAATAAGGAGCTTATTATCAGTACAATGAATGAATTAATTCATTCATGAAAGAATCAGACGTAGAGGTGAAAAATACAGAAAGAGGGGCACTAATTTTAACGGCCAGAAACGTACTCGTTTTACTTCTAAAAGTAAACAATGCACACTTAAGTGCATAAAAAAGATTTCCTTTGTACCTGCTTCCTAATTACCAAGAGATGCAAAGGAAATTACCAAATCAAATTGCATGCAAAAAATGTCGAGAAGTTTGAAGTGAGTTCATTTTGTGCACCCTACTGACAAAACAGCCGCCATAATTGAAAAACTGTTCATAAGTATGCATAACCGTTAAAAACTAATCAAGGCATATTTCACGGAAAGTTGCCTCCAAACTAGTCGAAAAGCGTCAAAGTTCGGCAGAGAAACAGAGCTAAATTTGGTTAAGAAAAAAATCAAAGAGAAGTCAACGAAAACTCTACTCTCAATACCGTAAGCGACTAACGTCGGTGACAGGCTAATGGAGATCTAATTGTAGCCTACTTGAGCTGGGGTAGTAGCATTAAGAAAGGGCTTCCAATTATGTCCAAAGAGCTTACTTCAGACCACAACTTTAAAAAACAACACCAGTTTCAGCGCATTTTTTATTTGGTTTAGTAGCAAACTACCGTTAATTATTTACGATCCTGTGATGATAGCAATTCAAAACAAACAAAAATCAGGTGCAAAAGATCAGAAACTACTTTAATGACAAAACAACTCAATCAATTAAGAAATCAGCGAAGTGCCTCAAAATTTGCATACCAAAAGTGAGACAAAAAGGATGTGAGAAAAATTAAACGCTAATTGAAATCAACAGAACTGACTCAATGAGAATATTACAAAGATATTGGCAATTGATACTTTTTCGTCCAAAAAGGACTATTATTGTTAACCTACAATTATTTTAATGTTCCGGACTTTATCTTAACGCTCAATTCCATTTAAACTTGCAAAACAAGAAAAAATGATATGTACCCGCTCACTATTTATACCCGTTATGCTCAGAAAAGTAGGTGGTTAGTTACCTTGTTACTGATATAAAATACCACGTTGTTGTCGAAGAAGTTAACATATCTCTGATAGCTCTAGTCTTTTTGTTGTGGCTACGAGTTAAACTTTTAGAACACAGTTATCGGAGTAATTACCTTTCTAATGAAGATTTGTCAGTGCATTTTTGCTACGCGCCATTGCGAGTTGACTAAAGAACGTTCTGTTTTATACACAGAGATTTTTAATACAAATTTATGGAAGCAATTGAACAGCAGAGTAAGAAGGGATAAAAAAGGTGAACATCAATATATCATTCTCATTTCATATTTAACACATTCTTATTATTCCAAGAAGATTTCTATCAGCGCAAAAACGTCTTGTATGGTGTAGACTGATATACAATCGTTTTCCCTGGTGCACCGCGACAAATTTTAACCTAAATTTTCAACCTTTCGAAGCAGCTCTTAGAGCCCAGCATATCGATGTAAGTTTAAAACACAATGCGTTTTGCGGTAAATTTAAAACGCTGCTGTGATGTTTAATGGTGGGGGCTCACTGTTCCGTCCATTGGGTGGGCCAGAACCCCCTTTTTCCATTAAACTTTCATTTTTTTATGTATTTGATCTTTGAAAAAAAAACAACGGAACAAACTAACGTCGAAAGGATTAGTCTCGCACGACTACTACAGAGAACAAATCTAATCTATTGCAGCCTGCCTCAACTAGATTTACTAAGGCGGGCTTCAAATGACGTCATGTTATTATATACCACTTTAACCAAATACAAGTGAAAAAATTACACAATTTTGGCGCACTTTTCATTTGACTTGTAGCAGTGAACTGCCGCTACCTGAGTTCAGCTGCTGACACTTGTGAATAGATATCATCCAGGCGTGAGTTGCCAAAACAAAAAATTACCTTTCTACCAGGCAACAAAATTTTTAACTAAACCCTCCTTTGCAAAGAGACATCCCGATTGAATGTGACAAAGACCGAATCGATAAATTCGGCCAATAAAACAATTGACGCAACCGCAATTTCGTCACCAAAATAGCTAAGGTACAGCGAGTTGCAATCAAGTTAGTTAAATTTTTATGTATAATTTACCAAATTCATCAGCTATTGGGAGATGGTTAACAGTGTGATCAACAGGTACAGGAGAAGTTGCATCAATAGAGGCAGCCGAGTAAGTGCGTGTGAACGAATTGTGTTTTCTGGGGGAGGAAATGAGACGTGGGGTAGTACACATGTTGGATGCCTCAATTTCGTATTCCTCATCTTCCGTATCCTTTCCTTCGCCGCTGTTACCCTCCCTTCCCAGGTTGGACAGAAAACTCTTTCGTCTCCGTCTCTGTAACAACATTTCAACCAACAATCAGAGAAAGCCATTCAAATTAGAATCAATTGTTAGAAAAGACATCCGTTCAAGTAGCTCAGATAATTTTGCAGCTCGCAGATGCAAACATTAGTTTTTATAAAAAGAAATAAAAATGGTTCATACATTCTATCGATCAAAGCTCAAAAAAGTAAGGACTACGACTAGTAACTCAAGAGACAAAAATTAACAAACGAAGACGAAAAAGAAAAAAACACCTGACCGACAGCACGATTTGTGTTGATTTAACAGGCGTGATTTAACCCAATGGCCATACCTTGCCCAAAAGAAGACAAGGTAACCTACCATTATCACGAAGCAGATGGAAACGAAAAATGTAAACAACGCGATTTGAAATTGACAAAAGCAGTTTTTTTCCGCGAAAAAAGGCACCTAGCTGCACACGCACGGACTTAAAACGTTTCATATTTTAAAGGAGAAAATGTCAAATTAATAAGACGAAACATGATTATCCACAAAATATTATAAGACACCCAGAACCCAAACAATTACCATAAATTCTCTTTGCAAGCAATTAAAATGAACAATACTGCAATTAATAGCCACCAATAGTTGCGCGTCAACACTTAAATTTATACATTTCAAAAAACGGAGGACGCGTTTTCTAGAAGTAAAGCTACACAAACCGAATTTCGACAAGCATGTCGTTAAATTTATCTTTTTATTATTCCTACGGTCATGAAAAATTCCGAGTTCAATTGTTCTAAATCTCCAACACAGCTACCTGCGCACGGATTCAATACATTTCAACTGAAAATTTCTTCGAGCTACAAATTTTCAATCCGATGGACATATGCCCAAAAGAAGACAAGGTAACCTGCCAATATCACGGGGCAGATGGAAACGAAAAACGTCAACAACGCGATTTGAAATCGACAAAAGCGGTTTTTCCACGAAAAAAGCAGCTGGTTACACACGGACTCAAAACGTTCCATGTTTTCAAGCAGAAAATGTCACATTAATGAGAAATAACATGATTATGCACAGAAAATTAAAAGACAAGCAGAACCCGAATAATTACCACCAATTCTGTTTGCGAGCAATTAAAATGAACAATACTGCAATTAATAGCCACCAATAGTTGCGCGTCAGCACTCAAATTTATACATTTCAAGAAACGTAGGACGCGTTTTCTAGAACTGAAGCTACACAAACCGAACTTCAACAAGCATGTTCTTGAATTCATCTGTTTTTATTCCTACAGCAATGAAAAATTCAGAATTCAATTGTTATAAATTTTGGTTCCAACTCGAATGAAGGGAGTGTAAAGAAGTTTATCGCTCCTTATGTGTTTAGGAAATTTTGGCAGATCCATATTTTTCGGAGAGCTATGAAGGCGCTATTATTATGAAAATATTGTTTAAAAGGTATTTTCATTTCACTCTCTATTTCATGTTTCGCGTAAGAAACGCAGCTCCAAATTTCCATTAGATGCCTGCAAAATTTGGAAGTACTACACATTATTTAAAATAGCTTAGAAAAAGAAGCAAATTGATAATTTCTCCAATAAACGTAAAAGCATCAATTAAAAAATTTCCAAACTTTTTCTTTGAATTAATCATCCAAAAATTATGGTTTTTGAAATATGCTCATGTTCATAAAAGACTTCAATTCCATTCAAGTTTTTTTTTAGATGTTTACGATGAGAACTATTTCATTTAAATTAAATCAGATTTTTAATGGGATTTCGTATATCACTTATTAAACTATAGAAACATTATATTTAAATCATTTTAACTGAAACGCCTTTAGATTGCAGTTGACTGAAAAAATTTTATTTCAAAATCCTGAATATGAGACCGCTTTTCAAATGATTGAATTCTGAGCTGTAATTGAGTAAAATGGTGAAAAACTCCTATATTAGCTTATCAGAATGGGTAATAGACCTTTCTTCGATTACGGGCTATTTTTAGTTTCAGCCTAAATACAAAATTTCTCTAGGTGTAATCATATTTTAGATGAAAATTTTAGAAACATTTTAGTCTATCTGAGAAAATTTTAAATGTAAAAATATTGACCAGTTCTTTTGTATATATGCTACAAATACTTCGTTGCACTAACTATTCTCAAGTTTCACAGGAGCAACTGCAGCATGAGACAATATTTTATATTTTCCGACTTGTTCTTTTAACTCAATCGTCAACTTAAAGTTTGTTAATTTCTTTTGCTTTTAATAATAATAAAACTTTTGAGACGAACTTAAAAATCAAAGGTAACTTTTTAGCTGAACTTGCAATACACTACAAATTTACCATTCTTAAAGTCCAATATTGTAAATCGTTGCCTTATAAAATCAAGATGAAAAACGTACTCCATGTACAAAGTTTCTGACTTTAGAAGTTTAAAATAATTAATTGAGGCTGAATAAAGGCTACTTTTCTATTTATCGACTGTACCTATGGTGGCGTCACTTTCAGCTAAAAATGGTCTCTTCTCGCAATAAACAATATTTCGTTAACTATTGTCAAAATGAAATTGAATGCCTCGGGATTCGGAACTTTATCATTCCAGCAGTTTCTTTTCTCTTTTTGCCTATACTTTTATAACAACTGTTTAATCAAAAGTCATTGTGGTAAAAACTACGCAAGAAAACTATGTTTAAATATTGCTCCAAAGAAATTTTTAAAATTAAAAAGTAGTCAAAGCTTAGAGTCAGCCCGTAAACACATGAAAATTTCAGTCACCAAACGATAAGATTACAACCAAAACAACCCCTTGTACATTCTCTATAAACAAGTTCACTTTCAATTCAGCCTAAGAAAAATTAACTTAGCTTGAGAGGACTAATTTGATACTTCAAAGAGATTTCCGATGAGACATCAAATCTCTAATCAATAGAGAAGACTTGTGGACTCATCTGTATCCTCTTAATTATGGTCAAGTTTCTTATCTACATTCTATAAAATCTTGCTCACAATTTGTTGTTTCAGAATTGAGGATTCAGTCAAAAGATATGAGGCACACTATTTAAACAATCACGAGACCTTGCAAAACGTAACAGGAAAAAGAAAATATTTTAAACTCGATCATGTTATTTCCTTTTTTCTAGGAATTTTTTAATACCTTTAGATCCAATAAATCTACCAAATTCTACTATCCTTTAAATCCGTATCCATTATCCTTCATATCTACTTCTTAGTGTAATTTTTGCCCGAACGTAATTTTCAACTTCCCGTAGATGGAAAAAAAAACAGAGTTAGTGGTACAAACAAATCAGAAACTAACAAAGAAAATTTCTTTCCCTAATCGGTTTTTTCATATCATAACATTTCGTCCTCTAGGAACTTCGCATGCATAGTAAACGATTTCGTAACTTTGTGTTAAATTTATATGTATAAACAAAAATAAATAGAAGTCAAAGTTCTAAAATAGAAGTCAATGTTCAAAAACAAAGTCAAAAATTCAAGTCATGAACAAACGCGTCAGCTTAAAAAACCTGTAAAATTTCAATAATCCTCTTTGAGTCGTAAATACCTGTAGAATACCGATACTCCTCTTCGAGTCGTAAAAAGACATATACTTTTACAAAAATTGCTTCAAACTTCGATCGGGAGCAATTAAAAAAGAATTTATTATTTTTATCAATTGCTCAGATGTTAAATTTAAACTAAGAATCTGTAACTTATTGATGCTGCTGCCCTCAGGTAACCTT
Source organism: Convolutriloba macropyga (assembly GCF_964194025.1). NCBI lineage: Eukaryota > Metazoa > Xenacoelomorpha > Acoela > Convolutidae > Convolutriloba > Convolutriloba macropyga. The sequence continues at coordinate 1,586,757 of NC_134482.1, read as the reverse complement.
CAATTAAGGTGACACACACTCAGTTGTCCCTATCCCATTGAATTAAACTAAAGAAAAGTCATTTTCAGAGTGAGAAAATCATTTTTGAGAGTGAGTTAATCACTCGAACTAAAAATTCGTTCAACTTAGAGTGAAAATCGCACTCAAAATTGACGTCACGCACGCAAAATTGCAATTCGGACAAAATTCCAGTCAAAATTCCACGTCGGGCAACTTCGCCAGTAGCTAGCCAAAGTTTAGTGAGGTTAGCTTTAGCTCAATTGAAGGGGCGTGAGGTGAGCGCAGCGGGGGGAGGTGCAAGGGAGGGGGCTGGTGGGGGGCAACGGTGGGAGGGGTTCTTTGGCAGCACGGAGCCCTAATGGCCTGAACGATGTGCAGGGGTGGGGATTGGGGTCAAGTGAGGGGAGTTGTGGGAGAGGGGGTGGGGGTCAACCTCTAAGAACCGCTCTTAACACCATAAGTCTCCAAAACCGTTTCTGTGAAACGCATACATGGAGACTAGTGTGCAGAAAGGCTATGAGAGAATTTAATGCCAGCTTGGCACTACCCGTTTCTCCCATTTTTGAGGACAAAAAGTCAAATGGGTCAGACGAAAATTCGGTCAAGTGAAAAAGACCAACAGGACTAATATAATTGCTACAAACTTCGTTTCAGAGCAATTAAAAATTACATTTGAAGTGATCGTGACATTTCATATGGTCGTAACAAAACTCTTGACGACGAAACAAAAAAACCAGCAGTCGTGACTACAATTGAAAAAATTTTCACTGACTAAGCAAAAAACAAGACCTGAAGTGACCTATAAAACAAAACCAATTGAAAAAAAAAACAGAAAACAGTGAAAACCAAAGCCAAATTTCAAATTGCCGCACGTGAGCCACTTGGTTCATCAAAGACAACTTGGTTCATCTTTGAGTTGTAAAAAACTCTTGAAATGTAAACATACCCGGCAGATTGCCGGAGAATAGCCGCCGTTGATTCCAATAAGCATGACTGGGATTGAACGAATAGAATATATTGAAAAAAAAAGATTTTTGTACAAAAATATTTTTTATGTCCGATTTATTTTGATGGCATTTCGTAGTTGAACATACTTCTGTTTCTTAGAGAGAGGCTACAGGGGCTACTATCAACACCAATAAGCATTAGAGGTGGTAACTAAGACTTATAGGAACGACGTTCAAATAGCGGGCATCTAAAATTGGGCTTTATGGGTTTATCCCGTTTCTACTTCTGACTTCAATTTTTATACTGACTATGTTCATTTTGAATTGCTTTGCTTAGCAACTGATGTTCAAATTCACTTTTAGCAGAATGAGAGAAGAGAGAAACTAGCCCAGAGAAGTCAAAAAGATTTCACGCAAAGTGTCGAAAAAGCGGCAAAATGGTAAAGCGAAAAAAGTTTGACGAAGTAAAAAAAAATACGAGCGCAATAATAGCCGGCTGAGAAGATGAGGGCGGCTATTAAAAAAAAACTAAGACAAGGCCATTAATAGCTGCAGCTACCGCTATGCCGATATTAAAAATTAAGAAGCGGCGGTAGAACATCTAAGTTATTTCGCTGGCATCTTCTTCTCTTATTAAATGTGGATATTAAATCCCATCGAGCTCGCGATAATAAAAGTACATTTTCGCTGTATTTTCAATGAATCACAAACTTTCTGAACAATCGAGCTTTCGCATTGCCATTTTGTTCGGTCTGAGAGAACACTGATTAATTAATGATTTCAACATCCTTTTGGTAAACATATTGTCATCCAGTGCTCTAGGGAAAATTGACATTCGGTCCTCTAGTTGGCACAAAGTTTACCATAGATTGGGAGTGAGAGGGGTCGGATCATTTTTACAACGCACATTAGCGAGTGTCCTTGTTTCAATCTATGTTACCAAAAAGTTTCTGACCGTGTAATGCGGACAGTTTATCAAGTCAGTAACTCACTCACTGATAAGTATTGCAACAATTAGGTTAAGAATTTCAGATTGCAGTAACGGAAGAATCAGCATCAATCACGACTTCCTGGTACAAAGTGCAAAAATGAACTCTACACTTCTACGCTTTCAAACTTGGCTGCTTTCTTTTCAGTTGCATCATTAACTGATATGTCCTACCTATAATCCACTGTATCTTTTCTTCCTGGAAATAAACGAAACAAAGTTTTCATATTTCTCGGTACATCCAAACAAGAGATTAATCAAAACGTTTGATCGATATCTGATTAAGGAATAAAGATAAGAAATACATCATCTCAGAAATAAAGCTTAAATATCTAAATACATTCGGGCAACATTCCACGCTGACATATGAGTACAAAGTTTGATTGGAATTATCAATTCTTGAAACTCCAATTGAGCTATGAGAGTTATTTTTAGAGCACACACGTGCATTACTTTGGTTACATGGGGTTATTTACTCAAATTTTGTCCACTAAGAGATGAGGAAACAGATCAGCTTTATATTTAAAATTTTGCCTCTACAATTATTTTCACACCACATACTTCTTCATTATCATCATCGTCGTCCTCATCATCATCAGGAGCGACAGCTCTGTTCACGTGACCATAATATACTGCATTATTGTCACTGTCGACTCCTGGACTAAATTGACTCTTCTGGTTGTCCATCAGATTTTCAGTCTCTTCATCCGCAGTGTCAATAGCAGCAGAAGTGACCGTAGTAGTGATCAGATGGGATGACGAGGCCGGTGAGTTGTATTGCAAGTGACTCGTATCGGCACCTGGCATCAAAGGGGCCACTGTTTCCCGTTTTCCTCTCCTGATTGCCAAAAGTTTAACCCTTATGTTACAATATGACGATAGGACTTTTGGGAGTCCAGCCTCAATGAAGAGCTACTGATATACGAAGGAATATCGGCAGTTAATTATAATTGAACCTATAGCTAGGAAATTAGTGTTTTTCCTAGCTGAAAACGTTTGCATGTAAAACGCTGAAAATAACACATTATTTTCATTGAATCAAATTTTTATCTCATTCAGACAGAGCTGGTGCAGTGTCAAATTCTGTCAACTAATATGATTCTTAACTATTCGTTCTGATCAGTCTTAGTCTCGTTTATTTCTGAACAAAATTTGTGGACACTGCAGAGAATAATGATTTATCAACTATTGAATATAGCTCATTTGGAAAGGAAACAGTGCCGTTCCATGTTTGAAATTGCCTTCGCCGTTGAATTTATTCCCAGCAACTGATGACGTAGTATTCGGACCATTCAGTGTAGATGACCTGTTAGTGGATGCTGACATAGTAGTAGTGCTTTTTCTCATACAGAGAGAGTTGCTCCTCGTGTTAGTATTGTGACTCGTGCTCTTGTATGACACTTGCTGTTGTTGCATTAGTCTCCTCTGTCGCACAATGTAGTCGTACGTTGTCATCGACTTAGAGTCTAAATAGACCCAAAAAAGAGAATTCAAAACAGTTATCGAATAAACTTTAGTACGAACTGTTGTAGCTGTTACATAAATAATGTCGAAACGGTATGACAAGCTTCAAAGTTTCAGCCTTGAAGTTATGGCGAACTGTGCAAATTAAGCTATTCAAGATCTATCATAAAAATAGGCAGTATAGATAAAGAAAATGGAGTTTTTTTGTTAAAGAAAACGGAGTTGCGAAAATTGAGCTTTTTAAGCATCAACTTTTTTACTGCCCCAATGAATCCCTGAACAACTACGATAATATATTTAAAATCATTTTCCTCATCTATACTCGCGTGTGAACTTGGAATGGAATCTTTTCTAATGATTCGAGAGCCCCCACAGATTACTAACTAATAGCCCCAAAATACTAACTCAAGTAAATGTGGAAGGTGAGAAGATGGAGGGCGAATCCGAGTATGATAGTGCCAATTAGGAGAATAATTGCATTGTAGACGAAGAAAACTGTGCTGGACACGTGACCACCAAACACCACAAAGTCTGAAACAATTAGTTACGTCTCATTTGGGCACACCCGTTATTTGGGCAAACAAATCTTAATTTTCTTTATCCTTAACAGTTTATGCATCTTTTTTGGCTTTTGTCGGGTCAGAACAGTACAAGCAAACACAGGTTAACGATCCTCCGTGTCTTATTGTAATGTATATGCTTTTAAGGTTAAATTATTTTGGTAGTGCTTTTACATACATGCTGAGGATTGTGCTATGTAAAAGCACTACCAAAATAATTTAACATTAAAAGCATATACATTACAAAAAGACAAGGAGGATCGTTAACCTGTGTTCGCTCATAATGTTCTGACCCGACAAAAACCAAAAAAGATGCATAACTTTTAAGGATAAAGAAAATTAAGATTTGTTTACCTTAGAATTTTGTATTTGCGCATAGTTATAACAAGGAGGCTCGCGAATGTGCGTTCGCACATGATGTTCCGACCCGAGCATATCAACATTCTTTACTTAATTGTCAACCAAATGACGACATAACAAACATAGATATTTGAGTTGAAAACAATCGTTACACAATCTAACCACTAATTGAATTACAATGCCATGCCTGATTAAACAACAAAATTAGCAAAAAAATTTTACGGCAAAAACTGAATATCGAAATTTAAAAGCACCTAGTAACAACGTCAAAATGCGTCTTTTCCTAAATATACAGCAGATGGAAATGTTTCTTAATGAGACTAGGTGACAAGTCGACAAAGAGAACGAATAATGAGGCGAAATTCAAAAATTAATCATTATTTTTTTTAAAAAAAAAGAAATTTCCAAAATTCTTAAAAAGCATTAGCATCTTTTAACTAATTAAACCTTGACAAATTACAAAAAAAAGTTATTTCTAAACCAAAAGGACCTGTCTTTGGTTAGACTAAGCCATAGAAACGGACTAAAGATGCGGAAAAACTCAAAAAATTACAAACGATTCGCGAAAACAAATTATTGATACCATTAAAATCAATAGTTATTATCTGAATATTATGTACTTTTAATTCAATTGTTATATCTACTAATTCAGCAAAAGGATTTATACTGAGATATTTACTAAGTTTACCTGGGCCACATTTGAAAACCATATTGATCTGTTATTAAGCGATTGTGTTGAAAGAAGAGAAAAAGAAACCCAAAACTGACCACTCAAAAAACGTTTATAAAAAGGCATATTGTGCAAAAAAACAACGTCAGTGAAAAAACAAATAAGTAGATATGTTATTTTTTGAAATACAAGAAATTGGACGGGACCTCTCAATGATGAAAATAAATTACAAGTTGACGAAAAGAACAACAAAAACTGAATGAAAAGTTTGAAAAAAAATGAAAATGTATATCACAAACTTTCAGACTATTCGCTATAAACGGAGTGCTTTGGGTAACATCATTCATTCAATCTTCAATTACAAGTTTATTCGACCGGTCAGCAGTTTACGGCTACCTAGTGAACAAAAAATAAGAAAAAGCAAATTCAAGAAAAAAATTGAGCGAGAAGTGTCGAAGGCATTAAAAAGTGAACGTTTCAATAAAAACTTTTCTAGGTTCAAATACTTTTTAAAAAACAGCAATGGGATTCTTCTTTTTTAACAATATAATTTCAAAAAAACACCAAATATGAACAAATAAATTATAACCACGAAGTTTTTGAAAAAACTCGTAGTATCAACGCCATAAAATTCAATATCTTATAACGGAAGCCAGTAAATAGGCTAAAATGATGGGACGACAAGATTGTTTGTCTTTCATATTTCATCAATAAACCATTACAACACGTCATTGACTACGAAAACAACAACAAATACAGGCAAAAACGAAAAAATTCAGCAGAAAAGGCCCTGAAGAAAGTGTCGAAGCAACTAAAATCATAAGCTCTACTCTGAAAACTTTATCTATAATCCATTGAACGTCTTCTCTAAACCAAAGGGAACTACCAGTATTAGGATAATGTGATAGGATTTCAAAACAAACAAAAAATAAGAAAATGCATAGTCTCTAGGTCACTTAAAAACAAACAGAAACTGAAAAGTTTTCTAAAAAAGAGCTCTCAAACAGAATTCGATTTTTTTTGATAGTGAACTTCCTTATGCGACCAGATCTAGTCTTTTTATTGCTTTCAGTCTATTAGGAACACACAATTGGTTCAAATTGTGGCATGAAATGTAAATTTGAAATACTATTTTTATAGAAAATATATTAATTTGAAGAAAAATTACAGTAAAAGTGAACAAAATCATGCCAAATATCCCGTGTTCACACAAAACTTCAACCCTCGATAACTCCTTGAAAAAAAACTAAATTCCAAAAAATCTTTTTAATTTTGAATTCTACGCTGGAACAGCTTTTTAATGATACCACTCACATTTCTCTACGATGAATATATCGATCGGCCAAAATTGACTGAACAAAAAAAAACCCATTTGAGTATATAGTTCCTCCCCCATAAGTGGTTCGGAACAAATATGCTACAATGGCGTGTTTAACAATAGGTGTCTAATTGTAAATGCTTAGCAAAAAGTCTTTTTACTGTTTTTACTGTCAAAAAGACTGTTGCTTTTCCCTCTGAACAAATTTTCAAGTCTAAATGTAAATTCCAATTTATTAATCATAAAAAGTTTGGTTAAACATTCACATTTTAAGAATCCCTTTAAAAACATTTGAAAAGTTCGAGGAATAGTTCATAAAAATACGAATGTGCGATTGCTTACATTGAGAAAAACAACTACTTCGGTTTTATCTGCTTCACTTAATTGTTTTTATTTCGTTTTTTAAAGATTTTTGTCTGTTTTGGAGTGACATATAATATATGTATCATCTGCGAACTGAAAAACTTCTGCACATTTCAGTTTTCGAGAAACCGTTAAAATCGTTAAGTTTTAAAGATTAAGCGCCCAAGGAACTTCCTCGGGAAACTCCATGGTTAGCTATCGACCAATCCGAATATGATTTTGTTTTTTTTATTCCATAACAAATTCCAACATTGTAACTTTCCCCAAAAGATTGTGAGAAATCGAGCTGAATGTTTTTTGACCTCAGTAAAAAATGAAGTCAATTTAAAAACGTTGTCCTATTAGACCTACCAAAAACGAGGTCTTTCTCAAATTAGAGGCTAGCTAACTTCAGCGAGATATCTTTTTTTACCGCCTAGCGCATTAAAAATGTTTTTGCTGATAAAAAACATAATAGAGCAACCGTGGGTGAATTGCTTCCAAATCACCAGCGAGATGCTGGCGTCGTCAGTAGCCGCGGTTTATAGAGGCTAACTTAAGTGTTAAATGGAGAGAGTTGAGTATTGGGGAGTGGGATCGACTTTGAGCGCGGTTGGGGTCGAGCGTACGGGGTTACCGGTGGAATGAGATGTTAGGCGGAGGGTTTGGAGAGGGGGTTGAAGTGGGGGCGAAGGGGGGGGGCTAAGCGGGGCAAAGTTTTCTCAAACGAATAAGGCGTTGGCTTTGATAGTCACATTGATCAGGGATTCTAACTTTGCTATGTGGGCGGGGAGAAGGTGCAGCAAAGAGCAAAACGATGGTGGGGACATAAGTTCAACTCACATAAGTATTTCCTATCATCATGAATTTGTGCCCCCAGCACTTTCGCTGAATTGCGTTTTTGGATACAGCCATTTTTATAATTTCATTCGTTTCTCAATTTGAGAAAAAAAGTAAGCTTTTTGCTTCATGTTTTTTTCTTGAACTTCATCTTATTGTGAGATAGCTTTTAGTAATTTCTCCGCTTAATACTTACCAACTTTCAAAAATTTGTTCTTCAGATTTAAAATCAAAAATTGGTTCAAAGTTTCATAAATATTGAGTTGCAACTTGAAAGAAAAGGGTATTGTCATAAATACAGTAGATCTCTTTCTCAAAAACTGTCTCCATTTTTCTCATACATACCTCCTAGTTAAGTAGTGCTTCAATAGTTCGTAAAAAACACAAAAGTTCAGCAACCACCCGAGACTCAGTCCGTCGATAATGGATCAAGATATGCAGACATAGATTAGTACCAAGTGAGGCTCTGAAGCTGTTTCGGTACTCTGAATAGTTTTTTGAAAAACTTACGACTGCTGGCTCCAGATGCTGAGGTGCCATTGGGTCTGTAAGAATCAGCGTCGGTTGCTGAAACATTTACAAAAGCTAGTCGCAGTCCTTCATGAAGGGTACCAGCTCCCAGTTTAAGCAGAAAAAAATTAAACAGATGTAAACGCAATATGTAAACACAATTTATGATACAGATTTGGTTCTGACAAGGAGTCTCGGTTATATGCGTTCGCACATAATGTTCCGGCCCTACTCAACAAAATTTTTCACTTAATTGTCTACCAAATACGGGGGACAAGGAAAATAACTATATCGTTCAACAAACCATAAAAATGACTAAAAACAATATACCTTAGAGGAACGATTAGAACTTTCATTAATGCGACTACCAGAAAAGACAGCGATAAAAATCAAATAATTACAACTATTAATTACGACCAAAACAGTCCATTTTTTAAAAAAACAACTAAATACCAAATCAAAATGGCATCAGATAAAAATTATACTAAAGCAAAATAAACCAGTACTTCATTAGGAAAAAAATATGGTTCGTTTCCTCAATGCGACTTGATAACAAGTCGACTCGAAAGGAGCAAAAGAGCAAAGTTTAAAAAAACGTCGCCATTTTTCAAAAAAAATAATGTCAAACTGATTGAAAACATCATGTATCAACAGAAATCATTCAGAGATTCCCAGCCAATTGATTACTAAGCTGTTCACAAATAACATTAATTACTTTTTTGAGTGCTTCTTTTTCAAATGGCAACCGAGCCGGCCATTATTGTGATACTGTGTCGACAAAACAGAAATCTAAAACATGGGCAAACATGCAAGAATCACCAATATTTTAGGAGAACTCGTAGTACCATAAACAAGGACCAATTCAGGAAAAAAACAGTTATGAAGACCAAATTTTAGCTCACTAGACAATTGATGTGACTGGTCTACACGGAAACTAAGCTCCAAATTAACAGAAATAAGATTGGCAAAGCTCAAAAACCCATTCCATTTTCAAAAACAAATATTTACAAACTGATGGCCAACATAAGCTTTCTACTAAAAGAATAGACGGTTTATTTTGTAACGTCGTAGAAAACTTCCTTAAACAAATTTACGAAATCAGTGATGAAGGCAATAAATTTATAAGAAATTAACCTAGAGAAATTTGAATCTTCACTTTGGTCTCCATTTTAAATCATAAAGTCTTTTAGTAAAAGGACTATCTCAAAATGACAAAAAAAAGAAACAAGATTGAAAATATCTAAAATTCACAAAATTCTTCTAAAACAAATAGACTAAGTCCTAAATACACCAGTCAAAACGTTTAAGGAACACAGAAATTATCGTTTGGTTCAAGCAAAAAATAACAAGATTGTTCAAAAATGAGGCTAGGTCACAAAAATGATAGAAAATTTTGATTAGAAAAACGAAAAAATTACGGCAACCAGAACAAAAAGGCAAAGGTTGAATACTTTTACTTTTTTAAAAATAAAAAATTGAAAGTCATTAAGTCATAGCTAGTGTTCATTTATGTAACTATAGGTGGCCATTGACACCTTTTATTACCCAATAAAGGGCATAAAACAAAAAATAGCAACAAATACAGGGAAAATGAAAAAAAAGAACACAACCGAATTCTGCAAGAGAGTCGCAGCCCTTAAAACCTTAGAGTTCTAAAAGCAATAAACATGTTCAATCGCACAACTTGAGCGCTTTTTTCTATTAGATTTTTCAGTAATGTGACAAACAAAGAAACAAAAGAAGAACAGCAAAAATGGTCAATTAAGCACAAAAATCACAAAATTTTGTATGAAAACTCGTAGTACCATAACCAAGAGACCGCCATTTAAGAAAACCACTAAAAAGAATAGTTTGTGCATTATATGAAAGAAAATTGACATTGTATTTACCGAGAACAAGCTAAAAGTTGACAGAAATGAGAAAAAAATTGACAAGTTCAAAAAATTACTGAACAATTGTATTCAATGTCATCAGATAATCATCGAATGCTTTGTACAGGTTCACTTACATCTCTCGGGGAAGCTATTTGGATCTTTGATGAGTGAGAATTAACCATCCGACTGCAAAAAGAACAAATGAGGGCAAAACACAAGAATTCATTTAAAGTTTACTAAAACTCTCCGTCAAAACCATAAAACCCCTTAGGTAGTCTAGGAAAACATATGTACATTCGGCCTCAAATTCTCGTAAATGGTAATCGTCACGAAATGAAAATTTTGTCAGTAATTAACTTGAAAAATCAGTGAAGCAAAATATTTTGGAAAGAAAGCAGCGCCCAAATAAAAATTGAAATTTGTGATTGTAAGAATGCACGATGAGGTCAAACCTATCCCTGATTTTGCCGTGCGCCCAAAAAACCACCGAGATGTTCCAATTGTTTGTGAAGTAGACCACTCGGTTAGTTAATTATTTCACTGAATAATTCGGTTTAAACAAAAAACTAGGCCCAGAATGAACTATGAATGGATAGGGAAAACCATTAAGAAAAAAATCCTATCCAAAAAATTGAATAAACAGGAAAAATCAAAGTGAAATTGCCACATGTGAACACAACGCCGACTAAACGTCGGAAGAATTGCTCTCGAACGACTAGTGGGAGCTCTAATCAATTGCAGCCTGCTTCAGTCGGGGGGAGGGGGGACGAGGGAGAGCCTAAATGGGACTAAGAAGTTCAATAGTGGGCTTCAAATAACCACATTAGAGGTTAACATATACCACTATTAAGATTTAAAGTAAAAAATGACACCAGTTTTAGCGGAATTTTTATTTGACATAGTATTAAATTGCCGCCAATTGAGTTCAGCTGCTTGAAATTGTGATTGAGAGAGAATTTTAGATCACGCGAAACGCAAAAAGTCAAGGGCGTAAAAGTCACTCGAAAAGTCAAAATTGAAAAGCAAAAATTTTGCATAAAAAAGACACACACGTTTACAATAATTGCTATGAACTTCGTTCAAGAGCAATGAATCACTAGCGAGAAAACGAATTTTTGTTCCAACACCGTTTTCTCAATCTACTTTAAAATTAGAGCGAAACAAAATCACACCGCAAAACCACTCACTTTTTGGCTCCACTTCTCCAATTTGACTTCAAAAATCATGAAAATGTGTGAACAGATTCTTTAAAAAAATAGACAGCGCCCCAATACAATTAAAATGATTCGAATTGTAAATATTAGGAGCGCAATAATAGCCGCCCGGAGTTGCTGACGCGGCTATTAACAAAACAATAACACTATCATTAAAAATATTAACAAGTTAATATTAGGTAAAATTCAGAGAAATTTTAAAAATTACGGAAAATGAAAAAAGAAAACTCGATATTTAAAAAACATGAAACCTCGATAACTGTCTGCAAAAAACGAAATTTGAAAAAAATTCTTTTTAGTTCCATATTCTAGGACGTACATGCTTTCTTATGATACCACTCACAAATCTCTATCGATCGGCCAAAATTGACTGAACAAAAGAAAACCCATTTGAGTATATAGTTTCTCCCTCCCCATTAAAGTGGGTGTCGGAACAGTTAAGTATAATGAAGCTCCGAGTGCCAAATTGAATAGGAGCAGTTCATAGTCCCAGATGGCTAGCGGTCAAGATTTGTGGCTCTCACCCACAACGCCCGGGTTCGACTCCCGTTGTGGGAACCTTTCTTGGTCTAAAGAGCTAAATGCACGCAAAAGATGCAGCAAAATGTCCTAAATTCCTCCATTTTTCAAAAAGCTCAATTTAGACTGATACAGATCAATTGAGAGATCTAGTAACAAAGACTTAAAGCGGCACTAACTAGAACCAATTTACAAAACGAAGAAGGTAAGGTAGTCATGAAAAAATCTGAAGAGAAGTCTTATCGCTCAAGCGAGCGAAGCAACATTCTACAACAAAGCAGTAGAGCGTAAACAAACAAACACGGCAGACTGAAAATAGCCGCCGTTGACTCCCACAACCCAAATTGGGATTCAAAAAACAGAAAAAAATGATAAATGATTTTTGTATGATCAAACTTCTGAAGAACGAAGTTTTTAATTTAAAATCGTAGTTAGACAAACTCCTATTATGCAAGAATCACCAATATTTTAGGAGAACTCGTAGTACCATAAACAAGGACCAATTCAGGAAAAAAAAACAGTTATGAAGACCAAATTTTAGCTCACTAGACAATGGATGTGACTGGTCTACACGGAAACTAAGCTCCAAATTAACAGAAATAAGATTGGCAAAGCTCAAAAACCCATTCCATTTTCAAAAACAAATATTTACAAACTGATGGCCAACATAAGCTTTCTACTAAAAGAATAGACGGTTTATTTTGTAACGTCGTAGAAAACTTCCTTAAACAAATTTACGAAATCAGTGATGAAGGCAATAAATTTATAAGAAATTAACCTAGAGAAATTTGAATCTTCACTTTGGTCTCCATTTTAAATCATAAAGTCTTTTAGTAAAAGGACTATCTCAAAATGACAAAAAAAAGAAACAAGATTGAAAATATCTAAAATTCACAAAATTCTTCTAAAACAAATAGACTAAGTCCTAAATACACCAGTCAAAACGTTTAAGGAACACAGAAATTATCGTTTGGTTCAAGCAAAAAATAACAAGATTGTTCAAAAATGAGGCTAGGTCACAAAAATGATAGAAAATTTTGATTAAAAAAACGAAAAAATTACGGAAACCAGAACAAAAAGGCAAAAGTTGGATACTTTTACTTTTTTAAAAATAAAAAATTGAAAGTCATTAAGTCATAGCTAGTGTTCATTTATGTAACTATAGGTGGCCTTTGACACCTTTTATTACCCAATAAAGGGCATAAAACAAAAAATAGCAACAAATACAGGGAAAATGAAAAAAAAAGAACACAACCGAATTCTGCAAGAGAGTCGCAGCCCTTAAAACCTTAGAGTTCTAAAAGCAATAAACATGTTCAATCGCACAACTTGAGCGCTTTTTTCTATTAGATTTTTCAGTAATGCGACAAACAGAGAAACAAAAGAAGAACAGCAAAAATGGTCAATTAAGCACAAAAATCACAAAATTTTGTATGAAAACTCGTAGTACCATAACCAAGAAACCGCTATTTAAGAAAAGTTTGTGCATTATATGAAAGAAAATTGACATTGTATTTACCGAGAACAAGCTAAAAGTTGACAGAAATGAGAAAAAAATTGACAAGTTCAAAAAATTACTGAACAATTGTATTCAATGTCATTAGATAATCATCGAATGCTTTGTACAGGTTCACTTACATCTCTCGGGGAAGCTATTTGGATCTTTGATGAGTGAGAATTAACCATCCGACTGCAAAAAGAACAAATGAGGGCAAAACACAAGAATTCATTTAAAGTTTACTAAAACTCTCCGTCAAAACCATAAAACCCATTAGGTAGTCTAGGAAAACATATGTACATTCGGCCTCAAATTCTCGTAAATGGTAACCGTCACGAATTGAAAATTTTGTCAGTAATTAACTTGAAAAATCAGTGAAGCAAAATATTTTGGAAAGAAAGCAGCGCCCAAATAAAAATTGAAATTTGTGATTGTAAGAATGCACGATGAGGTCAAACCTATCCCTGATTTTGCCGTGCGCCCAAAAAACCACCGAGATGTTCCAATTGTTTGTGAAGTAGACCACTCGGTTAGTTAATTATTTCACTGTATAATTCGGTTTAAACAAAAAACTAGGCCCAGAATGAACTATGAATGGATAGGGAAAACCATTAAAAAAATCCTATCCAAAAAATTGAATAAACAGGAAAAATCAAAGTGAAATTGCCACATGTGAACACAACGCCGACTAAACGTCGGAAGAATTGCTCTCGAACGACTAGTGGGAGCTCTAATCAATTTCAGCCTGCTTCAGTCGGGGGAGGGGGGACGAGGGAGAGCCTAAATGGGACTAAGAAGTTCAATAGTGGGCTTCAAATAACCACATTAGAGGTTAACATATACCACTATTAAGATTTAAAGTAAAAAATGACACCAGTTTTAGCGGAATTTTTATTTGACATAGTATTAAATTGCCGCCAATTGAGTTCAGCTGCTTGAAATTGTGATTGAGAGAGAATTTTAGATCACGCGAAACGCAAAAAGTCAAGAGCGTAAAAGTCACTCGAAAAGTCAAAATTGAAAAGCAAAAATTTTGCATAAAAAAGACACACACGTTTACAATAATTGCTATGAACTTCGTTCAAGAGCAATGAATCACTAGCGAGAAAACGAATTTTTGTTCCAACACCGTTTTCTCAATCTACTTTAAAATTAGAGCGAAACAAAATCACACCGCAAAACCACTCACTTTTTGGCTCCACTTCTCCAATTTGACTTCAAAAATCATGAAAATGTGTGAACAGATTTTTAAAAAAAATAGACAGCGCCCCAATACAATTAAAATGATTCAAATTGTAAATATTAGGAGCGCAATAATAGCCGCCCGGAGTTGCTGACGCGGCTATTAACAAAACAATAACACTATCATTAAAAATATTAACAAGTTTTTAATTATATTAGGTAAAATTCAGAGAAATTTTAAAAATTACGGAAAATGAAAAAAGAAAACTCGATATTTAAAAAACATGAAACCTCGATAACTGTCTGCAAAAAACGAAATTTGAAAAAAATTCTTTTTAGTTCCATATTCTAGGACGTACATGCTTTCTTATGATACCACTCACAAATCTCTATCGATCGGCCAAAATTGACTGAACAAAAGAAAACCCATTTGAGTATATAGTTTCTCCCTCCCCATTAAAGTGGGTGTCGGAACAGTTAACTATAATGAAGCTCCGAGTGCCAAATTGAATAGGAGCAGTTCATAGTCCCAGATGGCTAGCGGTCAAGATTTGTGGCTCTCACCCACAACGCCCGGGTTCGACTCCCGTTGTGGGAACCTTTCTTGGTCTAAAGAGCTAAATGCACGCAAAAGATGCAGCAAAATGTCCTAATTTCCTCCATTTTTCAAAAAGCTCAATTTAGACTGATACAGATCAATTGAGAGATCTAGTAACAAAGACTTAAAGCGGCACTAACTAAAACCAATTTACAAAACGAAGAAGGTAAGGTAGTCATGAAAAAATCTGAAGAGAAGTCTTATCGCTCAAGCGAGCGAAGCAACATTCTACAACAAAGCAGTAGAGCGTAAACAAACATACACGGCAGACTGAAAATAGCCGCCGTTGACTCCCACAACCCAAATTGGGATTCAAAAAACAGAAAAAAATGATAAATGATTTTTGTATGATCAAACTTCTGAAGAACGAAGTTTTTAATTTAAAATCGTAGTTAGACAAACTCCTATTCCTTAATGAGATGATACAGAGTCTAGTATCAATACGAATAAGTAATACAGATGGTAAATAAGACTTATAAGAACAAAAGCTTAAGTAGCGGGCATCTAAAATTGGGCTTTATGGGTTGATCCCGATTCTATTTTCACTTCGTTTTTTTATGCTTCCGTTCATTTTAAATTGCTTTCCTGGGCAACTGCTGCTTAAAAGCACTTCGAAAAGAATGCTCAAAGAATGAAACTAGCACAAATAAGTAAAAAAATATCTTACAAATGCTCAAAAAAGCGGCAAAATGAGGCGGAGCGAAACAAGTAGGACAAGTCCTGAAAAACGATCCAAAGAATTTAATTAAAATATAAAACCACTGCACCTGGCCAGAAGACCACATGAACTATGCCAGCCAAATATTATTTCAAAAATTAAGAGAACAAAAGTAAACGAATTTGAAGTGAATATACTTCTAGGATAAGCGTTTTTGAATACCAGCGTTCTGTCTTGTTTAAACTTAAGAAGAGAAACAATGGAAAATCTCACAAAATGCGCATGTTATAAAAAGAGTCAATGAGAGACAGGCGAAGCAACAAATTGAATAGAATAAAAAAAACTAGAGATTAGAAAAAAAATGAAACATTCACCACAGTTCCTTGGTGTCAGTATCGTCAAAACATAAAATGCAGCGTTCAAATTTACGGATAAACACAGCACCGAGCAACTAAAAAGTTATATTACTGACTTGAACTCGGAAAAATTGACAATGACACAGAACATTCAGAAAACCAATTAAAAGGAATTTGTTGCGAATTTGACTAATGGTGCATACTGACTTCAAAATGATTTCTTTCTGGTTTTTCTGGACAAATGAAGCAAAGGCTAGAAAAGTTAACATTGGGAGAAACAAAAAAGTAACTCAAATTCTTAAACTATAATCAAATTCTGATAACCAAATTTATTCCACAAAAGTTAGGCAAAAACACACGCAAATTTTCATAAAACTTTGTTGTCCCCCAAAAAAACTTCCCCCCGCAAATATCGAAAATGCAAAATGACAAAAAATTTAAATACAAAATTGCAATAATAAAAAAGCTTGAGATCTTGATATGACTGTCTATAACACCATTTCGTTAATGCTTAACAGTGACCGGTAACGTATCGTCAAGCCCTTAAAAGTTTCATTGGCCCCAAAAAATTACCATTAAAAACTTCATATTTAATTGATAAGAAGCTAAACATCATCAAATTAGCGTCATGACAACTATTCCATTGGCACTAGAAGCTCCACAGTAACCTAATATCAAACGCTAGAAAACTAACACTGGCCCCTGACGATTGAAAAACTCAGAAAATGGCAAAATTTGGCGAAATGAAAAATTTACAATTTAACTTAAAAAATCACCAAAACTAGTAATGTATATCTTTAGAAACAATTCTTTTTCTCTAGAAATCATTCATTAACCAATCTTCTAGTCCTTCATTTGCCCATAAAGATCGAAAACTCAAAACATAAAAAAATCAAAACATAAAACATAAAAAAATAGTAAAAATTACTATCATTTTGCGTGTTTAAGTATACCAAGTCGCATTACCAAGTCAGATAGCTCATATTGCATTTAAAAAGACATTACAGCAATAGCCTCAATTCTTCGACCAACGTCAATTTAAGACAAATCAGTCAACAAAAAAAATGACAAAAAGTGAAAAAAAAATGCACAATTTCGGGCTCAAAAGCCTCTAAAATGATCATTTCATCTTGATTTTATGCTTTCCCAATAACTTCAGCACTCCAAGCGCCCCAAAGATTACTGAAGATTATTAGGTGATGCGGCTAGCAAAAGCCAATCTCCAGGAAACTAGAAGGAACACCCTTTCATGATTTGCAAAGAACAAAAAGTTTAGATTTGAAAAAAAATCATTTCTCAACCAGAGTTCAACAAATTAAAACATTTATATCAAAAACATTGTTCTCGGGTACATTTTTATCACTTAAAAATAATTACCAATACACCCTAACTTTCTAAACGAAAATATACCATACCTCGAGTCAATGAAATTTCGGTTAAAATATTACTGCTTTTGAATCCACTGAAGTTCTCGCAGAGCAAATATTTTTTATTACATTAAAAACAATGCTATGGTTAACACTACACGAGTGCTTGTGTCTGCATGTGTAAATAAGAAATGTGCACTTTCGCTTTATTTCTAAATGTTATTTTGCCTTCGATAATAAACATCATTTACAAACCACGAAAGTAAACAAAGCACTAAAAATATAGTAAACCAAACTTATTTCTTTTCCCTTTTACAAAAAAATAGGGTTATCAATTTATTATGCCAAATAATTTCAACTGCGAGGAGCCTTTACACAATCGAAGAGTAGACGGCAAACTCCAATTTTGTAGAAAACCGCAGAGTAATATGTCAAAAAGCAATTGGTTAAAAGCTGTTAACGATATCATTGAAGTGGCATCAAAGTAACTAAAGCACGCAAATAAAACTTGAATCCTGTAACCTCTATCGAACTATCCTTTACAAAATGAACGCAATAAAGTTTAAATATGTGCAAACAATGCTGTCGGAGTTAATAAAATTATTAAAAATTAAACACTTCAAATTGAGTCAATTATGCCTAAATAGTAAGCAAATGAAACCGATCATTAATGACAAAGCGGGTTAACGGCAAAAAAGTTAAAACTGAGCAAAGTACAAAAATTAAAACAATTTTTAAAAACCAGTCGTGTCGAAGTGGCGGTGTGTTAGCTATGAATTGAAACGATTAAGCAGATTCAAACTTGACTCACTGAAGAGCCTGGAGAACTCATTAGTGAGAATAAGTGATGAAGAACAAAAACAACACCAAAAACTGAAAAAATCATTAAAAATCCAAACATCATTAAAAATTGTTGATATCAACTCGGGTCAAAAGTCGTTAAAACGTTTTGAATTTTAAAAAAAAATTATCTCAAAAAGCCCTAATAAAAGGGCAAAGGAGAATAAGTGAGAGAACAACAAAACGATAGCAAGGCAGCAAAATCCAAAAAAAAACAAGTTTTTGGAAGCATGTGTCAAAGTCTTCAAAACTGTCAGATATGAAAAAAAAAATTGATAACATAACCGGCAGTATGCCGGAATAGCCGCGAAAGAACAGACTTGCGTGCCGTATAATAGAGATAGGAAGAGATACAGATCTAATTTGGAAAAAAATCGAAGCCTCCCAAAAAGCTAGGTAAAAATCATTCAGCGATAAATTAACAAAGTTTGTTATGGTTACTCCGCAGAAGCCTTTTATCAGGGACCTTTACTGCACACAAGTTCCTTTGACCTCAAACTAATTCAAATTAAACTTAAGTTTTGAAGTGCAAAAGCCATTTTGAGTGGGGTAAGTAACATAGGAACAAAATATAATCACACAAATGATCTTAAAACCTTTGCTAGAGAAAGAACGAGAAAAGATGTCACGCATGAGAAAAAGAACTACAAAAACAACCAAAATCCAAGAAATGACTTGCACTTTATGAAGAAAAAAAGCACTTAAGTCTTAAAAAAGATTAGTTGCCTTTTGAGGCGCTTAAACTATGCATTATTAGATTACGCGCATGACTTTTTAAAAATATTCGTACAGAAAAAGATGAGAAATAAAAAGTCAAATTGCCGCACGTGAAAAAAAAACTCAAACTAAAAATCTGTTTAAAGACCACTTTTTCATTTCACTCTGAAAGCAGTTTGAAAAATCACGCCTTAAAAGTACCCACTTTTCCCTCCCCTTACAACTCCAGCGTGGTTCAAAGCATAACCCTAACGTCACTTCTCATTGACAAGAAAAGGACAAATGTGTGCGCATCAAAAAACATAGCTTGAAGAGTTCTGGAAACAACTCGAAGTAGATAACCGACCCTCCTCATTGACCTAATGCACATAAGCATTTGAAATAACAACAGGAAAAACAAATGAGAAAGCTGACAAAATCTGATATAGCATCTGATAAAATTACCTTTTACTTGCGACTCCAAAATTTTTAGCAAAAGACACTGACCCTATAATACAGGTAGTTCACAACAAATCATCACAATTGGCAGACAACCTCAAAAAATGTGGGTATAAATAGAGAACAGAGGAAAAGGGAAATGAGGACAATGGACAAAACCGAAAAATGAATTTCCACAAAACTCTGAGAACAATTTCTACAAAACTCCAAAATGCATCATTATTCTGAGAAAAATCTTAATTACCTCCTCTGGTATATCAGTCATCCACTCAATATTGAACAACAATTAAACTATGCAAAGAACAAAAACCTGAATTAAAAAAAATGCAGAAGATAATTTTAGTAAAAAGTACACTGTTTGGCTTTCAAGTTTCTTCCCAACCACTATTCGGAGAAAAATTTTTATGAATGCTTGCACATGATGAGTCTCTCGTCTAATACGTGAAAACTGCCATGTCTAGTGTCCCAGTCGTCAAGTTTCCCAGCAGCAACATCTATATAATAGCTTTAATTTAAGAGGTGACCAAGAAAAACTACAGCCAGAAGCGCAAAATCCGAAGAAACATAACAAAAAGGAACAAAAATCGTCAAAATTTTGTTCAATTATATTCAATATATTTCAACAAAAACAACTGGAAAAACTATCAATCAATTGAAAGACCCCTGAAAGTGCTATAAAAACTATTTTCTAATCAAATCTCCAAAAACCGAAACAGAAAAAACTGCTAGAAACGCTTAAAGTAAGGCAAAAAGGATTTTAAAAACCTCAAAATTGAAACTAATAGTGTAATATTTGCTTCAGATGGCCAAAATGCTTCCAAACACACTATAATTAGTTTAGATTTTGAGAAATGATTTGACAGAAAAAGTTGAAATTAAAACTAAAAAAAACAGCTCTGAAAAAGCTTAACCGGATCAAAAAACAAATTACTCGTGAAGCAAAAATGTTTTTAAACCTGCATTTCTCGCTCTCTTAAAAAACGATATCAACAGAAAGCAACTCTCCCTTCTCTCTGCTCTTCACTAAAATCAGCCGTTTGACCTAAACATTTAGTTTTCACGTGCGGCATATACACTCCAAAATTCTCGATAAAAAACGCTCCACCAATAATTCTCTACGAGCCGTAAAAAGAGAGCGCAACAATACAATTTAAATTCTTTGAATTGAAAAAAGAGCAGCGCCTAAATAATAGCCGTTGAGAGGCTGACGGCGATTATAAACAAAGAAAACGTTAAACAAAAGTTCAGTACAGAATAAGAGTCAATACTTCCTCATTAATTTATCGTGCTAGTCTCTTCCTAGAGTAGAGGGCAGAAAATTCAGTTGTGCAGGACATACGTTTCAATTCAGGTCCAATCAGAGGCATAGAGACAAAATCACGAAAAACTTTAATTTTATCAAATCTTCGTTTAAGTCTCCTGTCAGGTATGAAAGATTAGCTACATTAGCAACTATTAAATCCGTCAATGACATTGCCGGTTATAGAAACACTGGCGTTAAAAACGGAAAAAAACGGGACAATTAAAACCATTACTTGACGTTTCCCTTCGGTTCTAGGTATAAATATCTTTAGAACAATTATGGCCAATTAAGTTGGCAAAACATGCATTTTTCGGAAACTTCGGAAAAAAGTTTTTCTTTTCGAATTTGGATTCTAAAGCTAATGAGCTTTCGAACGATATCCCGCTATCTTTCTAGAAGGCGTAAGAGTTTTCGATTTTGGCTGGAGAAAAATTCTACCTTCAATATAGTTGCCCCAGTAGATATATTGTTGGAACAATAGAAGCTGTCAATATGCACCAAAAAATGCTTTCACGGGCTGCAGATTTTTGTAACTGATGGTAATATAGAGCGCGCAAAAAGGGAAGAAAATGATTGGAATTCAGCTCACATCTAATTTCGTGGTAACAAAATTCCGCACTGAATCTTACCGCCATCATACCTATTAAAATTATTCCCAGCAGATTGCCCGAAAAAAATCGCCGTGTATTCCAAAAACCCCGATTGCGATTGAAAAACAAAAAATTGAAAACTGATTTTTATACACAAATTTATTTAAGTGCAATCTATATTGATGTCATTTCCTAGTTGTACATACTCCTGTTTCTCAGACCTGTTTCGCTGTTAAAAGTAATCAACAATTTCTTGTGCAAGTTATGATTGATAACTAATTTTGACCAGCTTTTTTCAAGCTTTCGCTTTTGATAGCATAGTAGATTTCAAATTTAATCAGTTTTCGGTCACTTTTTATACTATCCCGCAAAAATTAAGCTGACAAAATAGTCCAAAAAGAGCAAGCAACTGCGCGAACATCTTGGAAAAAATCTTGAGGTATGTTACTTGGAAAACTTTATTGAATTCTTTGAGAAAAATCATTCACTTTTCAAAGATAATCAAAGTTAAAAATATGAAAGCGTCATAAAAAATAAGACCTTTAGCGAAGAGCATTTTGTTATGGTTTATAAACGATTCAATATAAATAATTTCGAAGTGCGCATTTTTTTCAAAATGTCGCTCTTGATGCTTCAAAAAAGTGACATTGAGAGTGGCAATACAGAGCCTTCTGACGACCTCTGCGATCCCTTTGCTCCTGCAACAATATCGAGGAATTCAGGAAAAAAATAATTTGGATTGAGCGGTTATTCAATTGTAGGATTGAATAAAAATTATTCTTTGGAAATATGCAGAAGTGTAATGTTACTAATTTCAACTGGATTCCCTATTTGAGTTTTGAACAGCAAAATTGGGGTCTAAAGTTCTGGGAAGCGTTCGGCAATTCGAGCTCAGCCTCGGGCAAATGTACCCTCGACTTTGAGCTCTAATTGCCTTAGGCTTCCCAGAATTATACTCTAATATATACTTATTGATAGGATACATGGGCCAGAATAATTACCAACAAGCATTACAGATGGTAAATAAGACGTAGAAGAACAATGTTTAAGAAGCGGGCATCTAAAATTGTGGTTTTTGGGCTGATCCCGTTTTTTTATATCACTTTTCTATGACTCCGTTCATTTTAGATTGCTTTGCTGAGCAGCTGCTGTAGAACAATTGACCTTCAACTAATATAATTCCTCCGAAGTGTTTTTGGTGAAACTATTTCGAGAATAGTAGAGCTCTGAGAGCACAACAGACAGATAATGCCCTCGGACGTTGAAAATTTATCCCATTTTTTATTGACGAAAAGTCAAATCGTCAAACGAAAAATCGATCACGGAAAAAATAGCACAGGCAGACCAGCAGGACCCACACAATTGCTGCTATCGTTGTTTACCGAGAACCAGAGAATTATTGAAACCTTGATTCACCCTCGTTCTTCTTAGCATTTTCTGAAGTACCTATCATCGTCATAAGAAAACCCTGTAAACGATCGCAGACTCTTCCTTTTTATCTCAACTTTTATTTTTCAGAATTAGTTTAGCACCATGAAAGGCATTTATCTAACATGCCCGGCAGATTGCCGGAATAGCTGCGAAAGAATAGACTTGAGTGCAATATAATAGAGATAGAAACAGATACAGATATAAGTTGAAAAAGGTATCGACGACACTCAAAAAGCTATGTAAAAAACATTCAGCGATAAATTAATAGCTTGTTAAAATTCATTGCGCAAAAGTCCTTCCATTAGGGACCTCTATTACATAAAAGAGCTTCTTTGACCTTGATTCAATTCAAATTAAACTTAATAATCTAATCACGCAAAAACTTTTGCAAGAGAGAGAGAGAGAGAGAGAGAGAGAGAGAGAGAGAAATGACATCACGCCCGCAAAAACCATTAGTGAGAGGAAGAAGTCATTCGGAAAAATTGACATTTTCTGCTTTGCTGTGTGAACAAATGTAATCGAAAAAGAGCGTCAGACGATGAAACAAAAACATAACCGGAAGAATTCCGGAAACCACTCGAAGAGTCGTTTCGTAAAAGAACTTCCCTTAAATCAACTGATTCCTACAAAAGTGACTACTAAACACAAAAAAGCAGTCAAAAAATGAAGATAGTAAAAAATTACATTGCACCTACATATAAAACAAGCCAAACTTTTTGTAGGCAATTGAAAACGTCAAAGTACGCGAGCATCAAAAGTCAAGCCCTCTAGGCAGCAAAAACTTTATTTTTTAAGAAGAAAATTGAATACTGCAAAAAATTGACGAAAAGAATATTTTCCAAAAATTTTATAAAAATTCAAATTATCAAGTTCTCTCAATCGAAACACTATTTCACATTTTAAATACAGTAATCAACTGTTGCCTAAATAAACTTTGTCGCTTTAACTATAAACATTAGTTGTCGCTTTAAATGACAATGAACGCAATAAAACTAAACAATAAAAAATAATCAAATCGAAATTAATCATGAAGAAGATTAAAGAGACAGAACAATATTGCAACGCAAAAAACCGTATATTACCAAAACCAAGCCCTAAAAGAATTCGCACAAAAGAGCGTTATTCAAAATTTGTAAAAGTGAAGCAAGCAAAACCTCAGTGCCGTATTATGTTGAATAAAATCAATTGCAAACAAAAAAGACTTTACATCCAAAATTCTAGGGAAAAAGACAAAAATTATTAGTTCAAATCAATAATTTTCAATTTAATAAAGGCAGGGCATATAAACTATACGTCATAAGTGAAGAAACATGCTAGAATGTGGAGAAGACATACATAATGAAAAAGATTCAAGAAAAAACTAATTAGCAACCTCTGAAAAATCAAAAAATTAAATGGGAAACTCCAATTCAAAATCGAAATAAAAAATGAGGTGAAAAACATGGATTTTTTGTTATGAAGCAATCGAGGTTTACGAACATTAGATAGCCATCTTCCTGTCTCAGTAAGAAGCAAAAACAGCTCAATTTCGAAACAGGAGAAGAATTTAAAAAAATCAAAATATGGTAAAAATATTCACTGGATTTTAAAGAGTTATCGCCAAAACCAGTTCAATTAGGAACACCACGAAACCAAAAACACCGATGTTGCGCCAAAAGACAATTTATAGTAAATGAACTCAAAATACGAACAAAAAAACTAAGAGAACTTTGACAAAAACTGCCAACACCTCAAGTCAAAAAGTGCCATCCAACTCAGGAACTATCGAAAAGGTGTTAAAATTTTTAATAATTTGGTTTCAAAACGAACACTCATAGAACCAAAAAATGAAGAAATTATCACAAATAGCCCAAAATTGGCAAAAAGTGAAAAATATGGACCAATTTTGCACTTGAAACGCTTGAGCTCTCAGAAACATTGTAGTACTGATTTCAATTGATTTCATAGTCATGCGGCATCGATAAAAATTTACTTCAACAAAAAACTAAGTTACAAACATAGCCGTCAGATTGTCGGAAAATAGCCGCTTGTGGCATACCATGAATTGAAACAATTAAAGAAATAAGATAGACAGATCGACCACTAGTCTTTTAATAGACCACTAGATTTTTTGGGTTAGAATGGGACTTTTAATTTTATGACACATACGGTCTATAAGGAAAAAGCCCTAGAAGATCTTTTCAAAATTGATATTCGAAATCAATAACTCAGACTAATACTCAAGAATTAGGGCATATAAGTTTGGCACCACTTAGATGCACACTACTGATCTTTTACTAGTAAATGTTCATAAAAATTAAAGTTCCATAAGTGAGTTCAGAATTCATTTTTTGAGTGAGGTAAGTCACGCAATTGACCTAAAGGCAGAAATGACTTCACGTATACAAATTTTAACTGCAAAGCATAAGAAGTCATTGAAAAAGTCAATTCCAAGTCAGGTGGTAAGAATCATCGATGGAGACGACGAATTAAAAAAAAAACAGGACAAGTCCTGACGTACCATTCAAAGTTTTCATTGACAAAACAAAAAACGACCTGGAACGAACCATGAGTGAATTGTGAAAACCATTTCTTAAAAAAATAGATAAAAAACGAAAATCAATGCCAAATTAAACAAAAAACAAAAAACACTAGCGAGAAATGGAAATTTGGTTCAAACAAAAAACTAGGCCTAGAATGAACTAAGAATGGATTCGGAAAACCATTTTAAAAAATCCTATCCAAAAGATCGAAAAACAGTAAAAACCAAAGTGAAATTGCCGCTTGTGAACAAAAACTCACCAGCGAGAAAGCGAATATTTGTTCAAACACCGTTTTCTCACTCTACTTTAAAATTGGAGTAAAAAATTTTACGCCGCAAAACCACTCGCTTTTTCGCTCCACTTCCTGTTTCGGCGTGACCAAAATCACTACTCCAATTTGACTTCAAAAATCATGAAAATATGTGAACAGATCTTTTAAAAAAGACAGCACCCCAAAACAATTCAAATTCTTTGAATTGTAAAACACGATGTCACCCAATAATAGCCACTATCGCGGCAATTAAAAAAATTGGGCCAATGGAAAACACGGCTAAAAATTTATCTATATGCGCCAATCACTTTTCAAAGTCAAAAAGTCATTCACTGATCGCAGCGCATGAACAAAAAACTTCTCTCGCTCAGAGAAAGTTATTTCACACGTTAATTTTACTCACTTTCACTATAAGGTCAAAACGCCTCCTGAACAAATAGTACTTCCGATAAAAAAACCTTAAGAAAATTAATACTGCTCTTCGAGTTGTAAAAACCAAGGATACCGCAATATAGCTCCGCTCAGCTTCGCAGCTATAAAAAACAGCAATTCGTTACAAAAATGTGCCGCTTGTAAGTTCAGAAAAACTTATGGAATTGCCCTTTTCACTCGGTGGTTACTCACCTATCCATCCCTTTACTTTGCTCCCGTCCAAGGCAGCCACGAATATCAAAGACGCTGAGCTGAGTACAACTCCCACTAGCAGCAAAATTCCAACCACCAACGTGTAGATGAAGTATCTGAAACATTATTTTTTCCAAACGTAAATTAATTATATAACCGAAACGTTAAAGTTGCCTTCAGAATGATCAGTAATATGTATTGAAATAATCAAAGTTATACAAATCTTCTGGATATTGATTAATGTTCGCTCAAGGATGCGCTCAAACTACATGATTTAAGAAACTATTTATGTCGGGGCAACCTGAGACAGTCAATCCGTTCGTTTCAAAAGCTGGGAAAAATTTGTTGCATCTACCTCAACAGTATAACAGTTGTATGATAGTGTGTATAAAGATGATCCCAAGTTCCAAAGCCGCGCACAAGCTGTTTTGTTTTACATTTGAAAACGCCACCCGCAAAAATCATCTAATGTTGACACCCTAATCCAAATGGCGTGTGCTTGCCTAAATTCTAGATCAAATTATTCGATTAAACTCAGAAGGTTAATAGCTATGAAATAACCTGTAATTCCGTCTTCCCACGCAATTGTTTAACCACAGACAGTGATGGTCAAAACCCTCCACACATTTGTTACATTGGCCACAATGCTTTGCACTTTTGCTCACGAATGCGTCACAAATGTAACAGAAATTATTCTTGATTACAGAGCTCTTTCCAGCTCCCATTTCTCCGTCACTACTGGTCGCTCCATCATTCCTTAGCAAGGACTGGTCTTTGGGAAATATTTTGGGTCTTTTCTGTCCCCACAGTTTTGTAACAGATGGTTCAGCCGCATTGATAGAAGCGCTTAGCAGAAAATTTGCATAGAAGATGACGAAAGCACAAGAAAAGATCTAAACAAATATCAAGTGAAGCGTTTCCTACTTCGATTTATTGTCGGACCCCTATTGTAGTATTCATAATTCATTATCGGACCACTTGACAGTATTCACTTCATTAACATTGCATAATTCGAAACTAGTTTAAAATCATATTTAATATTTTGTTCACATATAATGGTTCCTTTGGAGCATTTGCCATTATAGCCCGCAAATCATGGGGGTTGTAATTTCGTGGGAGGGGGGGAGGAGGGCGGCTATTATGGGAAAGACCCAAAAATTGGTCTAAAAAAAATTTAAAAAATCCGAACTTCATTTACTAACGATGAATGCAGCTGGTCTCCAAACAAATGGCACGCAGAGAGGAAAGCTTCCAAGAAACGCTATGGATAACAGCATTGGGATTGTGGCAAGGGCAAACTGAAACATATTGAACACCTCCAATTTTGGGCCCACGATACTAGGATTAAAAATCATTTCCGTTTTCCGCTCGTTTAAGAGCCACAAATGATATTAAAAAATGTTAGAAATAACCAAATGTTCTTATGGCGATTGCCAAAAGTGTAACCGATAAGCTGTAATTTCCTTTTGTGGGAAAATATGAAAATATGCAGGAAATGAATGTTATTCGTTAGTTAGTACAGATTCAAAATCCATAAGAAATTTGAACACTTTTAAATGCCAAAACTACTAACTTACAAGTATTGAGTTCATGAAAAAGACTGATAACAGGAGCAAAATAAGCATAACCAGTTGGAGCTATGCAAACTTCCGCTATCAATCAATAAACCAAAATCGCATTAAAAAATGCTTGAAAATCCATCATAATTGTATATCAATGAACATCAACGGCAAAGTTGTAATTCACGCGAATTCATAGGAAAGCCCTAGTTTGATCATTTGGAACCATCATTAGCTCTCGTCGAGATTAACAATATTTTGTAGCCAATTTGACCGTGTTGGACATTGTTAGCTCTTACGAAACAAGATACGAAACAATGTGGTACTGGTTTGGCATTCATTAGTACAGGGCAAATTCTTTCATCAACGAGGTAACAGTTATCTATAGGACTAAAATTCTTGCATATTAATATGGCTACGTCATGGCATTAACAACCGCCCCTTGAAACCATAAGAACCGCGCTTAACAAAAAAATTAGAAGTCTTCACAGCAGCTTCCGTGAATCACATACTCCCAGAATAGTCAGGCTGAGAACTGCTCGGCGATTTAATGCTCACCGGGCTCTACCTGTTTATCCCGTTTCTGAAATGTCGGGTCTACGAAAAATCGCATAAAGAAACCAACAGGACTATTATAATTGCTACAAAACTTAGTTTGAGAGCAATTAGTCAGGAAAACCAGAAAGTAACACGTACAAAAGGCAGATAATCGAATATGCATCAAATTAAGCATTCCAATTTTGACTACCGCCAAACTATTTTTTTGGCGGTAGTACCGCCAGGATTGAACCCTTTATCTTTGATAACTATAGACTAGAATTACTGTGTCCAGTAGTGCTACTTCATCCATGTTGTGCCAGTAAGTGCAGAGGCGAGCAAATGTTTCATCTCGTTTCAGCTCAAAAAATATCTGTGTTACTTTGCAGCTGTTTTTAACAGATGTCTTTGACAGCAATTGATAAGGAGATTCAACAGTATGTGTTATTTTCCGTAGCAATCATACTTGTTTATTTAACAGTGGAAAATACAATCAATTAAAAATCAAAAAAGAGCAAAATCGAAGAAAAACTGTCAGAAAAGTGAACCACGTAATAATGGAGACAAATCTAAAACAAAAATTTTTAAACATAGCCGGCAAATTGCCGGAAACTAGCCGCCGTTAATAGAAAGAGAGAAAAGAAGAGATTGAAATTGACAAAAAAATTTCCTAAGTTATAAAAATCGTTCTAATTCAGTGTGCAGTTTCAGTTAGATTCTAAACCTATACTTACTTTAGCTTCTAAACTGAAGGGTATTAAACTTAATACTATTATCAGCTAGCAATCGCTCTAATGAACTTTGATAACCTAATGCACTATGTGACTTAATGACTTGGCTTTATCGGTTTATCCCGTTTCAATTGATTTTGCTCTTTTGACACTGACCATATTCACTACATTGCGTAATTCAATGCGTGAAAGAATTTAAAATCCATTCAGTTGAAAGAATGAGTGAACTAAGTCGGAGGTCAACGAGAAAATCGTGACTTAAGTAAAACGAAAATCGTGATCAAAAGAAACGAAATAAAAAACATAGCAGGACAAGTCCTGACGTACAATTCAAAGAATTTTCATTGACTAAACAGAAAACTAGACCTAGAACGGACTATGAACGGACTGGTGAAACCATTTAGAAAAAAATCCGATCCAAAAGATCGAAAAAAAAGTAAAAATCAAAGTGAAATTGCCGCATGTGAAAAAAAATCACTAGCGAGAAAGCGAATTTTTGTTGTCGTGATACTTATTAAATAGTTTCAGATTAATTGAATTCCAGGGCAGCCGTGGAGGCCCATTTGAAAACATTCCTTTATCTGAATTGTGAATCATGCCCTCAAAACCTAAAGGATCAGTATCGGAGGAGACGCGTGAAGAGGCGGGCTTGACACACCTGTTCGGATGTACGGGCCGCAGTCCAGATGGAAGTCCCTGTCCTGCTTGGGTTCCCACGTGGCTGCCAAAACGGGTTCCAAGGGGCTTCATGGAACGCCCATTCCTATGCGGATTTTGTGGCGAAGTTGAAGACAAATCCAGCACCCAACGACGAGGCCTGCAAACTCTTCTCGCTGCTCCAAAGTGATGCCAACAAGCAATATGGCAGAAGGGATAATAATCGTATCTTCGGCCTCGACGAGTCACCCGACGAGAATCCTTACCAAGCGGTGCTAGATGTCGCCAAAAAGGTTGGAGTAGAAATCCAAAAAAAGTGACATCAGCGCGTGCCATCGGGTTCCGAGCAGAAAAGGTAAGAGACCCCTTATCGTGAAATTTGTGAGACGCCAGAAGAAGTTTGAGCTGATGAGCTCAAAAAAGAAGTTGAGGTACCGTGACAGTAATGTGTACCTGAATGACGACATTACGTTTCTTCGAGCAAAACTGGCTGTCAAACTGCGTCAAAAAGCTGATATAAAAACTGTTAGCATGCAAAATGAACGAGTTGTGATATATACTGATGATGGCAAAAGATTAGCTTTTTAAAATATTTGTGATCTCTACAAGTGGAACCAAAGTTTGGTTCTCTCTGCTTGCAAAGAGCATCTAAATTTTTGAGTAGGGGCCCCTCCTAAACTTCTGAAACCCAGAAAACCCAACAATCGCATCGGAAGACTTGTGTTTGTTCCATCTAAACATTAGATCTTTAAGTAAGAACCTCGACAACCTCCAGGTTTTTCTTTAAAATTATATACCACCTTTACCGTCTGCGCTCTGTCTATCTGAAACCTGGCTAAATGACAATGCTGATGAAAACTTTTTTGTTTTAAAGAAATATTCATCTCCTGTCGTGAAAACCGGAAAAAATCGAAACAGTGGAGTGGCACTCTATATACACAATTTTATCTGGTTTGAGAAGGTTACTATTGAAACGAACTTGAATGTAGCTTTAGTTTAATGTTTCACCGAAGGTAAAATTGGTTTTTAGTTGCTTGCTTGTACAACTCTCCGTCTGTAAGTAAACGGATTCTTCTGGAAGATTTTGACATCTTTCGAAAATTCATGAATTGAAGCTTCCCTGTTTTATTCTCGATGATTTTAACATTGATCTACTGAATTATAATGCAGTGGTATCACAGCATCTAACAACTTTAGAGACATGGTTTATCCCAGGATATAGAAAGTCCCACTCGAGTGACATGTAAATCTAGCACACTCATTGACCACATAATACAAGTGATTGGGAAGTTGATGCAAAAGTGGAGAAAGTCAGTATATCCGATCACTTTGCGATAACCGTCCAAATATCTGTAAGAAGTAGTTCCTCTGGAAAAAAGCAAATTAAAGTCCTTCCTTTTTTGAAGGATGAACAAGCACACGTCTCGTTCCTGAATGATCTTCATTCTGAAATTTTCTTAGTAAATCTTGAACAGAGCGTTGATGCAGCGTTTGATAACCTAGAAGAAAAACTTACACTAGTTGTAAATCCAAATGCCAATTACAAGGAATGGAAAACTCCACGAAATCCCCGGATAACAAATGCAGTAAAAAACAGCGTAGCTATGAAGGCAAAGTTTTTTCGCCTTTTCCAAAGATTCAGAGCACCTGCTGATGAACAGCGCTTCAAACATTACCGTGCTATGGTGAATAAACTAGTAAAAGCATCCAGAAGCAATACTTCTCAAGAGACTTCAACAATTCTCGAGTTTTTTCGACAGTTAAATGCCTTGTGTGGTAGAGAAAAAAAGGCAAAGCAATATTGTTTTACTAGACGGAAATACTTTGCTGAGCGAACTGGAAGACGTCGTTAAAGCTCTGAATTCTAAATTTTGAGTTTGGCTTTACCTCGTAACGACAAGGTTTCTACAATTGTCTCAGATATTGCGGAAAATGAACACAGCTTCTTTCTTCATCCTCTAGGGAAGGAAGAGCTTAAACGTTGTGTAGCTGAATTGAAAAAATGAAAATCGTCAGGCCTCGATCGACTCTGCCGAAATTGTGAACTAGTTTGTTAGAAACTGCCGAAATTGTGAATTGCCGAATTAGTCTTCAAGTTCTCCGAGAGCCCCGTCTGTATATGTTCAATCGCTCCTTGAGTGAAGGCGTTTTTCCAGAATGCCTCAAGAGAGCTTAAGTTTTCCCATTGCATAAAAAGGCTCAAAAATGAATATTGACAACTACCGCAAAATTTCTATACTCCCGGTACTAAGTAAATTGCTTGAGAAAATCGTTTACGCAAGACTTGAATGTTTCTTCTTGAAATTTAACATTTTCCACCCAAAGCAGTTCAGCTTTCGATCAAAATACTCAACTATCCACGCCTTAGCCCATATCACCGAAACGCTCCGTGAAAATCCAGGTATTGAACATGTTTCCATTCTCCTGGACTTGCGTAAAGCCTTTGATACTGTGAATCACACACGTCTTTTTACCGAAATTGGAGATTTACGGTGTTCGTGGTGCTGCATTAGATTGGTTCAAATCCTATTTGTCAAATAGATTACAGTGTGTAGAACTTTCTTCAATCCGATCTCCCTTTTTACCAGTAACCTGTGGTGTTCCCCAAGGATCAATTTTGGGTCCGCTTCTATTCCTTATCTATGTAAAGGATCTACCCAATGTTTCTTCCTTTTTAGACACCTACTTGTTTGCAGATGATACAAATTGTCTTCATACATTGTGATGATGGTGAAAAATCAAAGCTGATCAATGAACTGAACAAATTGTTTGTGTGGATCAAGAAAAATGAATTTTCAATGAACATTTCGAAAACTCAAGTTCTGCAAATTCATGGAAAAAATGATCTCACTTTAGAATTAGACGGTGAATTGTTGTTTAAACAGCGGCTCGTTACCTATCTCGGAATAAAGCTGGTGTGCATCTCGGAAAAAAGCTATCTCGGAATAAAGGTCGGTGTGCATCCTTCAGATTGAGCAACTTGAAGCTGTCAATCATTTCGCAACGCCAGAGTTGGCGTTGCAAAATGATTGATTCTTTGTTATTCCTGCTTTCAGGATGAGGAGTGCCGACTTTTTAATGTTAGGTTGCATTTTGCTTTAAGAGCAGCCATATTTCAATTTTTTCTGCTGCACTGTCGAGTGTCCTCTGATAAAGCAGAATAGTGCAAAAATCGTCAGCATAGCTATAGCCTGTAATTAAAAAAGGTGTTTGCTCTAAAGCCGCGCAGGACAATCCAATGGATGAGTAGTGAACCCCTACTATGAGACATCACTGCATCGTATAAAATTCAAAAGACCAGGCACTATAGCTCTTTTAGAGCTGCTTCATGAGAATTAAATTTCTATATAAACTTAGACATCATTGGATCGTATATAATTTTGAAAACACGGCAAAATAACTGATTAGAGCTGCGTCATCAGAATTCAATTTCTATATAAGCTAATTTGTTAAGAATCTAGTCTCCACTCCCACACTATAGCACTGCATGAAATATCAATGGACTGACAAGACGACTTCAGTCGGAAGGTTAGTCAAATCATTAACGACACGTTGACTGAAGCTGTTCTTCCATAGTACAGTCCTCAATTTGTCCAGTTTCAATTTGTCCTTGGAAGAGCAAACTTTTTGGTCGGTGTGCAATCTTCAGATTGAGCAATTTAAAGCTGTCAATCATTTCGCCACGCAGTCTTCTATAGGCCAGAGTTGGCATGCCAAGTTTTCTGAGACAGCGCACATAACTGAGGTGCTTCACTGAAGTAGTATCTGAAATGTATGTCCAGATGAACAAAACTTTGTTTTATCAGTACCATGATTTTGTCCTTGACTACTTTCTGTGCATGGTATTTGTCAAACGGGAGTTGGCTACCCAAGTCTCCTTCACTGTCCACTTTTGATTGCTGTTATCGTACACACGACACTCACGTGCTTTCTGTTTTCAAGTTGTAACACCTTCGCTTCGTCTGAATGAAAGTGAAATTTCCAAGATTTACTCCAGTCACTCAATTTGTACACGTCTCGCCCAGCTCCTCGATTTCTTCATAGTTTTTGAAATCTTGGTAGCATTTTGTGTCATCCGCTAACATCCAAATTCGACTGTTAATTGACAAGGGAAGGTTTTTGATGTAAATTACAAAGAGCAGAGGTCCCAGAACCACTGTTCCACCACTGTCGAGCGTCCTCTGATTACGCAGAATAGTGCAAAAATTGTCAGCATAGCTATAGCCTATAATTAAAAAAGGTGTTTGCTCTAAAGCCGCGCAGGACAATCCAATGGATGAGTAGTGAAGCCCTACTATGAGACATCACTGCATCGTATAAAATTCAAAAGACCAGGCACTATAGCTCTTTTAGAGCTGCTTCATGAGAATTAAATTTCTATATAAACTTAGACATCATTGGATCGTATATAATTTTAAAAACACGGCACAATAACTGATTAGAGCTGCGTCATCAGAATTCAATTTCTATACAAGCTAATTTGTTATGAATCTAGTCTCCACTCCCACACTATAGCACTGCATGAAATATCAATGGACTGACAAGACGACTTCAGTCGGAAGGTTAGTCAACTCATTAACGACACGTTGACTGAAGCTGTTCTTCCATAGTACAGTCCTAAATTTGTCCAGTTTCAATTTGTCCTTGGAACAGCAAACTTTTTGGTCGGTGTGCAATCTTCAGATTGAGCAATTTAAAGCTGTCAATCATTTCGCCACGCAGTCTTCTATAGGCCAGAGTTGGCATGCCAAATTTTCTGAGACAGCGCACATAACTGAGGTGTTTGAGCCCCATGAGTTTCCTTGTTACATCACGTTGAGCATTCTCCAGGATGGTAATATGTTTGCCGGTGTGGCGACGAAATTGAAGCAGCGTCTGACCAGTGCACTGAAGAAGTATCTGATCAAAATGTCAAATGAACAAAACTTTGCTTTATCAGTTCCATGATTTTGTCCATGACTGCTTTCTGTGTTTTTGTCAAACATGAGTTGGCTACCGAGTTGACACCCAGGTCTTCTTCACTGTCCTCTTTTGATTGCTGTTATCGTACACACGATACTCACGTTCTTTCTGTTTTCAAGTTGTAACACCTTCGCTTCGTCTGGATGAAAGTGAAATTTCCAAGATTTACTCCAGTCATTCATTTTATACAAGTCTCGCGCAGCTCCTGGATTTCTTCATAGTTTTTCAAATCTCGGTAGGATTTTGTGTCATCCGCTAACATCCAAATTCGACTGTTAATTGACAAGGGAAGGTCGTTGATGTAAATTACCAAGAGGAGAGGTCCCAGAACCACTGTTGCACCACTGTCGAGCGTCCTCTGATTACGCAGAATAGTGCAAAAATCGTCAGCATAGCTATAGCCTATAATTAAAAAAGGTGTTTGCTCTAAAGCCGCGCAGGACAATCCAATGGATGAGTAGTGAACCCCTACTATGAGACATCACTGCATCGTATAAAATTCAAAAGACCAGGCACTATAGCTCTTTTAGAGCTGCTTCATGAGAATTAAATTTCTATATAAACTTAGACATCATTGGATCGTATATAATTTTAAAAACACGGCACAATAACTGATTAGAGCTGCGTCATCAGAATTCAATTTCTATATAAGCTAATTTGTTATGAATCTAGTCTCCACTCCCACACTATAGCACTGCATGAAATATCAATGGACTGACAAGACGACTTCAGTCGGAAGGTTAGTCAACTCATTAACGACACGTTGACTGAAGCTGTTCTTCCATAGTACAGTCCTCAATGTGTCCAGTTTCAATTTGTCCTTGGAACAGCAAACTTTTTGGTCGGTGTGCAATCTTCAGATTGAGCAATTTAAAGCTGTCAATCATTTAGCCACGCAGTCTTCTATAGGCCAGAGTTGGCATGCCAAGTTTTCTGAGACAGCGCACATAACTGAGGTGTTTGAGCCCCATGAGTTTCCTTGTTACACCACGTTGAGCATTCTCCAGCATGGTAATATGTTTGCCGGTGTGGCGACGAAATTGAAGCAGCGTCTGACCAGTGCACTGAAGAAGTATCTGAGCAAAATGTCAAATGAACAAAACTTTGCTTTATCAGTTCCATGATTTTGTCCATGACTGCTTTCTGTGTTTTTGTCAAACATGAGTTGGCTACCGAGTTGACACCCAGGTCTTCTTCACTGTCCTCTTTTGATTGCTGTTATCGTACACACGATACTCACGTTCTTTCTGTTTTCAAGTTGTAACACCTTCGCTTCGTCTGGATGAAAGTGAAATTTCCAAGATTTACTCCAGTCATTCAATTTGTACAAGTCTCGCGCAGCTCCTGGATTTCTTCATAGTTTTTGAAATCTCGGTAGCATTCATCCGCTAACATCCAAATTTGACTGTTAATTGACAAGGGAAGGTCGCTGATTTAAATTACCAAGAGGAGAGGGCCCAGAACGCTTCCCTGGGGCACTGCATTCTGAACATCACATACTGCTTTTGGTTGAGGATAAATTTTTGATCCAGGCATAGACTCTCCCCTTGATTCCGTACGATTGGTTTTCAATAGCAATCTCTAGTGTGGAACTTTAACAAATGCCATTCTAAAACCGCAAAAGATACACGGTCAATTGTGTGTCCTTGATCGAGATGCTTAGTCTACCCGTCGACAGCTTTCAACAGCTGAAGGCTGGTAGAACGTCTGTTCAGAAAGCAGAACTTTGTCCAAACATAGATGGCTCACTTGAAGATCTCACACAGTCTCGTATGTTATAAAACTATCTATTATCTTGCACTCAATACTGTTAAGACTAACTGGCCTGTAGTTGACAGGGTCCGCCTTTTTACCACTTTTAAAAACAGCAGAAATGAGTGCCTGCTTCAAATCACCCGGTAATTCTGCATTGATCACTGAACACTCGAACAGAATTTTCAAGTGTTTTATCAGCACCGCACTGAGTTCAACTAAGAGAGCTGGGCGAGTTTCATCAAATCCCGGCGATTTCGTTTTCTTCGGTTTGGGTCCCTCCTCATAATGATCGTTGAGAAGGCCAAAGAACATCCGGACATCATGCATTTCCATGTACAAGCTGAGAGGAAGGAATTTTAGTTCCTTCCGTTTTTCGATAATTTTGTGAACCCGGGGATCCAACGAATAGCGAGTGTTTGAACACTTTCAGGTTGCTCCTTATTTGATCTACTATGTTGCCAAGTTCGTGATGCGTACGTTGTTATTGTTACTACGTAACAAGTATAGGCAATTATTTTGGTCGTATGCAATGCGTTGTGATTCTTCGCTTGAATTGGAAGAATGCACTGATTGTTTTGCTCGTTCAAAGCACGCAATATTTACTCCAGGTGAGCTTCATGGATAATAGGCGTTCAAGGTCATGCTGTATATTCAGATTATTGAGTGATTCTTTGTTATTCTTGCTTTGAGGCTGAGGAGAAGGCACTATAGATCTTTTAGAGCTGCGTCAAGTGAATTAAATTTCTTTATAAACTTAGACCTCGCTGAATCGTAAATAATTTTGAAAACAAGCCACTATAGCTCCTTTAGAGCTGCGTCATGAGAATTAAATTTCTATATAAACTTAGACATCACTGGATCGTATATAATTTTAAAGACATGGCACTATAACTGATTGGAGCTGCGTCATGAGAATTAAATTTCTATATAAACTTAGACATCACTGGATCGTATATAATTTTAAAGACATGGCACTATAACTGATTGGAGCTGCGTCATGAGAATTGAAATTCTATATAAACTAATTTGTTATGAATCTAGTCTCCACTCACACACTATAGCACTGCACGAACTATCAATGTCAATCCGCCGTTTTAAACCACGGCACCTTCTGAGGCATATGATAGCGCTGCACAGGAAAACATATTCACGCGCTTATGTATGCTATGTCGTCTGATTATGATTCTTCTTCCTATCGAGCAATTTTGCTAGCTAGTTGTTTTACAGTGCGCGTTGCGGACGTTACTGTGCCCCATGAAGAAAACACGAGCGCAACGAAGCTACTTTTCTCGACGTTAAGTATTCCTTGCTCATACTTGAGGAACTTCAACGACTCATGATAACTGTACGCTTCTACGGAGTTTTTCGGGGATGTCTTGGCGAGTGGGTTTAACATCTCCACGTCGAAGAAAAAACGGCTGAACCTGGGCCCCATAGGCCATTCTTTTTTATGGCCTCGATGTTATATCTAATGCAAAGCCTATATCTAGAATCGGACATTTCGTGAGCGTGAAACCGTAACGATTAAGCGGTAGAGATCTGAGCAAGTTCGAGGCTGCTTTTTCCGAAGCAATTTCTATAACGTGGCGTTGCTCGGACTGAGACCTTTCCACAAGATCCTTTCGCGATCGAATTTTATTCCGGCGTGCCGTTCGTTGGTCGTATTTTATTCGTTCTTGGGTGAAATGAGCTTTTGCTCGATCCTCATCTTCAAGAGGAGCGCATGCGGTCAGTGAAGCGGCGTACTCCGTTTCGTAATCTATTGGCTCCCTGATGTTAAGTTCGCCCTCCCGAGTTGCAGCGTATGTAATCGCCGAAGAACCGAAGATACCGAAGAACAACGGTAGGACGTGCGCTTGGTTGTTGGCTTCCGCGTCTGTGAAAATAATCCGTGATTTTGGCGTTGTCCTAGACATAAACTTAATTTGTTGAACGCCTCTTATGAGAGGCTACTTGCCCTAATTTATTCAACAAAATGCCATACTACCCAGCTGTGGTCACCTTAAAGGTCTCATAGGCTTTCTCATTGCCTATTAGAGATCCTAGAACGCGGCAACCGTCAAGAATTTCAACTGCCGTCCCCTCAAACAACCTGGGAGCTTTGATCATTGACGTCACTTTTACTTTTAATTGACACTTCGAGGCGTTCATGGTGTAGCCAAAATAGCTACCATGTTCAGTGAAGAACAAGAGTAAGTCCTCCAAACGTCCTACTGCGCTGCCGTTGTCTGCGTGCGTATTCTCTATACTCTGCCATAGCAATGGGTCCCTTTTGAAATGCGCCCTTCAGGCGGGGCTGAATATGGGTTTTGAATAACAAAACAAGGCAGCGCAAATTCTCCTGATATTTTCAACTGCCGAGTTACGGTTGAGGCAGTTGAAGGCGTTTTTTGCGTCTATTAGGATAACAGCTTCATTTTCAGGTTCTTGATATTGCGAGCGCAGAGAGTGAATTGCGTGTTCAATCCCGCACTTTTGGCCTCTGCAAAGTTTTGAGTTGCCGTCCAAAAAACGTAGGTCGTTTTCCATTCGCTTGATGCATTTGCCTATGATGCGACGAAGATGTTCTCCAACGCCGGTCAATCACCAGTGTTTTATTTAAGGGGATTCGACTGCATGCGTTGTACGCTTCAAGAGACTTCAGAAACTATCAGTTGCCAGACGAATAGCAATTTTGGCTACCGTTTTCGTTATGTTTCTTCAAACTTCTTTGAAGGAAGTGAAAATTCGTCTCCAATAGTTTGCGTTTAAAGCAGACTCTCCGAGCTGCCAATGGCTTTTCAAGGCTGCCTTTTAAACTGCCGATGCAACTACGTTTTCGAAGATTGCGGGATAGTACGGGAGTGACTCGAACCATTTTTCGTCAACTATGTAATTGAGGTAGTCGGGTGTTCCTCTTTCAGCAACTCATACAATTTTGTCGGTTGATAGTATGGTTTGGCGATAACATCCCGGATAATAGTTCACCAATGAGACACTTGATGGCGTTCGAAATG
Organism: Convolutriloba macropyga; assembly: GCF_964194025.1. Classification (NCBI taxonomy): domain Eukaryota; kingdom Metazoa; phylum Xenacoelomorpha; order Acoela; family Convolutidae; genus Convolutriloba; species Convolutriloba macropyga. The sequence continues at coordinate 1,547,559 of NC_134482.1, read as the reverse complement.
TTTTCGGTTTCCATGAAGTTGTTCAACTATTTCACTTCATCAATTTTTCCCTTTTGAGGGGTCTTACGCAGTTTATCGATGCGGCCTTGGCACCATTACTGTAGGCGTCGTGCGAGGTTCTTGGTAGTTAAATCGTCGTTGGTCGATTTCACGCAAGGGAAAACCAGGTGAGCGAAGATAGCGGCAACCTTCAATGAAAGTTCCTTTCACAAACTTTTCTGCAAACTGTTTCAGATTTTCATCATGAAATTCAACGAATTTTTGCCCTGCATTGTTTTTGATTGGTATTAAGAGCTTTGCCCGCCAGTGACAGATTATTTGTGAATTCTGTCAACCTTATCGCCGTTTTCTGGCAGTGTATGCCAGAACGTTTCTGAAATTTTTTCGTTTTTTCCCGCTACGTTCTGGGGGGCCGTTGCAACAATGGGTCAATCATTGGCCTCATTAGCAGCAGCCTGGGCTTCTTATGGCGGTGTAGGGGTTGTATGGTCTTGGTTTTCGGTATGGGGGTCAGTGCGCGGATCTGTTGGAGCTGTTACGATCACCATGCGTTGCTTTTGAAATACATCGCAGACATTGAAACCCGGGAGTGCGGTCAGCGGGGCGTTTCAAACCGCTGCACCTAACGTCACGCCAGCCGCAAGCAATGCAGCCAACGCTCGCGTTCCTTAAAGGAGTTTTACAATGACTGCATTCACTTTGAATATGAAAACGGTTGAGAGAAGCGACACATCTATGGTCGTGGGAGACTGCGAGAGGTGGAAATTGAACTTAGTAAGAAGCAAAAGTATAAATCAGGAAATGAAGCATTCGAGCGAATGGCTGATTGCCATAGTATGAGAAATGTACATCATCACTAGAAATTAGAGTCATAGATACTGTCAAAATTAAGGGTGATTACACAAGGATAAAAGTTAAAAAGCACAAATTGCAGAGCATTATTTAGAGCAAATAGCTTCTTGTTGACATGGGGTTGATTAACTGAAATAATGGTTTTTGGCACACATTGGAGAAATATATTATATCTAAGAGACACTGCCAATCATTAGCGAACTGTTGGGGAGTACTTCGATCATCATTAAACCCGGCATATAGCCTATGCTTTTAAACGCCATAGCCTATGATGGGGAGACACAATAGTTTTCAACATTCTTTATGTTCCCCTTTTTGTAAATAGACGAGCTGCTAGTTTCCCCGCTTTTGGAATCTTGTGGTGTCTCTTGTTCAAGCAACAAAACAAATTTAAGTATTGTTCTGATTGTCAATTTTGTTCTCATTCGACTCGATTTCATGGGAACCAAAACAAACTTTAATCAAGTTTTTTGATTATATCCTCTCCCACCCCGCTTAGTGGTCGTATAACCTATATAGCCCTCCATGAGATAATGAGGACATAATAGTGATTTTCAGCTACTAACTTTCTTGTTAGAAAGTTGTTTGGGTCTTTCTCAATATAGCCCCAAATTTTGGGTCTATAATGAGAAAGACCTCAAAAATCCCCAAACTACTTTCTAGAAAGAAATTAAACTTTGCTAGAGATGCAGCCTCAAAACAATGATCAAGCTCCAAGTAGTTAATGTAGTTCAGAGGTGAAAATCACTGGACAAATCGTTTCAATTAATTCAATAACTGCAACACTTACAGGTGGCAAAACTTACAAGCATGAAGTTCCAGGGTCTTTGCCAGCCATTTTTTCTCGGAGCTTTCTGTTTCAAATCACGAGGTGTATTGCTTTGACTTGGTTTCTTCTCGGAAGACGCTGATGCAGCCGTGTTTGTCAGGTTGCTCGTACTACCATATGACCCTCTCCCAGATGTAGCAGGAACAATGGTTCCTCCAGCTAGGTCCTCGCTGCTGGCTTCGATGTCAACACCAGCTGCGCTCATCTGAAAAACCAGATGATGTTTTGTCTAGTCTCTAGTCGGCGTTTTCGCAGTAAAAGAAAGATTCATAAATATAGCCCTGGATATTAGAGCTGAGTCAATTTTTTCGGAGTGAATAAAGAAAAAATTACTCCAAATGCATATTTTAGTGAGCCAAAATAAGTGAGAGCTTCAAAGCCAGTCGTCTATAGATACAATAAACTCAGCGAACCTCCTATTCAACGTCCAATACAGGTGACATTTATTCAAGCCTAAAGTTAATGTTAAGCAATTTATTAGCATGAACTTTGATGATGTTTCTTTAACACAGAAATTGACTGTCAATCAACAGTGAAGACAGCTTTGAACAGTTTAGTGTGCAGCTCTAGTAACAGCAATTCAACGGCTACCTAGACTGATATTCACCGCATTGCTACGATACTTCAAGGAACAATCAATATAAGCAACCAACTTGAAAGGTAAATTAAAAGTCCAACTCATCCATGATGAAAATTTCACGATGGCACATGCCCTCGATTGTCCAGAGGGTAGCTACTAAAAAACAATAGCAATGGGTACAAATAACACGGAAGATCAACAGACAAATAAAGCTGTACAGAAAAGAAAGACGAGCAAAGAGTAACTGATGTTTAGAAAACCTCATCTTTTCCACTTGTCTTCGCGTGCACTAGTGAGAGCGAGAGAGAGAGAGAGAGTTTAGGCTTCTGTGGGTCTTTCCACATGGGTTTGCACCCTTCATATAACGACTGAGCTGAGCTTCTGCACCGGGTTACAATGTCCACAGCTGCAGTTGAAAGCCCAGGAACATAAGTTGACTTCCGAATAACTTTTGAAGAAGTAGTTCCAGTATATTTTTGTTAAATATTTCTTATCAATTTGATCGAGATCGACGTTCCCTACTTTTCGCATTATATTTAGTAAATAACTGGTTCTTTTCCAGAAGTTTTCATCAGCCTTCCTTGTTCTTGTTTTATTAATTGTTATTAGGTCGTTTTGACGTGTGCTTAACAACCCTTCATTATTGTTTGTTTTAATGGGTATTTTTATATTGTAAGATCCTTTAAGCAGTGAGATAAGCATTAATAGATCATGCAATTCAAAGTAATATGACAATGGCAGCAACTTCAGTGTGGTCAGTCTTTGCTTGTAACTAATTTCCCAGTTACTGATTATCCACGACGTTGCTTTCTTTGAATGTGCTCGATGTCTTTGCTTTCGGTCTTATTCGCGAACCATGCTTGTGAGGCATAACTTATGACTGGTATAACGTAGCCGACATATGCATTGAGTTTTGTTGTTTGCGATGCAAGGTTTGATATGTTTCGTTTTAGGAAATAAAATTCTTTCCAGGCTTTGCTACAACGTTTCTTTATATTCGCTTTCCCTGATAACTTAGTAGCCATAATTATACCTAGATCTTTTTGCTCGCTTTTATTTGAGAGAGTTTTAGAGTTAAGTATAAAGGAGTGCCAGTTTTTTTCGTTTACTTTAATCGGCAGGATGTGACAGTTGCTTTCATTGAGTTGCATTTTGTTGTTATGGCACCATTTTTCGATTTTTTTCAGGTCACTTTGTATATTTGCTGGATTTGTTGATACAAGCTTGAAATCATCTGCGTATCCAAACGCAGAGCATTTTGATGTTTGTTGTGGAAGATCGTTTATATATATTATGAAAAGTAGGGGACCTAGGAGAGATCCTTGGGGGACACCACTGGTTACTGGTACAGTTTCAGATTCCGAGTCATTTACTTTCACGTATTGTTTTCTATTTGATAGGTAACTGGCAACAATCTATAAGAAATTTCCCCCTACACCCAGGTTCTCCACTTTGTTAATCAGAAGATCGCGAGGAACTGTATCGAACGCTTTTTTGAAGTCAAGGTAAAGTACAAAAATTTCGTTGTCTTTTTCGTCGAATTCATTATACAACAGGTCTAGGAAGAGCAACATCTGGGTTACTACTGATCTATGCATTCTAAATCCGTGTTGTGATTCTTCTAGCTTTGTCTTGACAATTTCATATAGTTCGTCGAAAATTAGTTTTTCTAATACTTTTGAGACGCTACATAAGAGACTAATAGGGCGGTATTGTTCAATCAGTGCCCGATTCTGGGAGCGGGTCCTAAGCTGGGAGCGGGTGCTAAGTGGAGCGGGTCCTAAGCTTCTCAAGTGCAAAAAAGACGAAACCTTTATTAAGGTAGATATGCTGTAATTATGCGCTCCATCAGAGGCTTGAGAATGATGCTAATAAGGTGCTAATATGCCGATAATTCAATAAGAGCTGTTATAGCGGAATATGGTGTTAGTTTAACTCATCTTCTTCCGCTTTTTTAGATATTTGATGTTCATCCTTTACCTTTGTTTATTTTCAGTTTGTTTCAATATATTCTTTGGTGAGCTATCGAATTGTTGTGATAAACTTATTAAATAGGGCACTGGACAAATTTACAAACTGTGTAATTTCAGATCAAAATGAGCTAGGGACTTAAACAAAGCATATCCGCCGGTGCCAGCATTGTTTCCACAGGATTATATTCCAAAGACCCGTCGTTCCTAGCTTGACGGGCACTTTGTGTTGCTGTTTATTCCCAGATGCGACTTATGCCGTCGGTGCCAGTAGTGTGTTTATTAGACCTAAGATTAGTTATTATTTAGAGAATGCCAACGAGAGTTCAGCTATAGAAAGATTTCTCCGAGAAAGAAATAGCATGTAGTACTGAAGCATGTCCCGTTCTAACCAAAGTTATTCTACCGAAACATTTCGACTGCAGCAAGACTTTAATTTGTGGTTTCTACTCCAGTAGGCAGCAGAAGGAGCCAAAAAGTTACTCAAGTGTGCTTTTAGACAACTTAACAAAAGAAAACAAAGCTCGGTCATGCATTGCGAGAGAAATAGCCAAGAACAGCATGAACAAGAAAGCAAAAAATCAAACTTAATTATCAAAGGAACTACTCCTGTCAGCTCAATCAATGATCATGAAGTTGTTACTAAAATTGCCCGATCTGTCGATGTTGAAATTCAGAGCAATCAAATTGAAACGAAGAGAATCGCAAGGCCAGTGAAATCAATGTTCGGCAGCTTCTCCTGGTCAAATTCAAGTGTCTGTTGAAACGAACAGAATTTCTTCGTAATTCGGCCAAACTGAAAGATACCAATGACTATTCAACAGTATTTGTCGATCTTGATCTTACAAAGTCGGAACGTGAAGCTCAATATCAGCTTAGACTTGAGAAACGCTCACTTGAAAATAAATAATCTGACAAAGCTTTCGTTATTAGAAAAGGGCGAATAATTGAAAAATGGGGTTGACTACCGCGATATCAGACACAGCCTGTCAAAAATATTCTGAAGTGTCTACTCCTCAACGTGCAAAGCACCCTTAGTTTAGAACGACGTCTCAATTTATATCAACTGCTCTCACAAGAATCCCCAGACTTAGTTTGCCTCGTTGAAACGTGGTGAGTAGATGATTCAATACCAGATTCAGTCGTATTTTGTGGAATGCCCTACACTGTTATAGCTAGAAATGATCGAAACCAAGGAATACACAGAAGTCTTTTGCTTGCCGCAAATGATTCTGCCAGTACTCTTTTATGGCTCTGCATGCACAAATTCGAACCGAGGTGAGCTACAACAGCTTGAAAGATTTCAAGGAAAGTAGTCAAATGGATCCTTGGACAAAAAGTCATGCCGTATTCAGATCAACTGAGACTTCTTAACATACTACCACTACCAATGTTCATGCAACTGAATGACATTCTACTTTTATCGAAATTGAGAGAAGACGATAGCTTTTTACCAATGCTGAAACAAAATTCAAAAAAAGGGAGAACAAATGAATTATTCAAGCTCCCGAAAACCAGAACTGAAAAGGCTAGAAATGATTTCTTTTTCCGTACATGCAGACTAGCAAATCGAATAGAAAAATACATTGAATTTAATACGAAAAAAGGCCTTAAAAATCGAGTTTTTAATTTCATGTGGAAGTTTGTAAACGAGCGATTCGACGAAAATAACATCTGTAGCTGGCATCTATACTGTGACTGTCAGATCTGCAGAAATAATAGGACAATTTTCTAAGACGACGACTGGGACCAAAATCCTCTCAGTGAAAACTGTAAATCCCCAACAACAACAACAACAACAACAACAACAACAACAACAACAACAACAATTCTTTTTTGGAGCTCTTCAGAGTCACGAGCTTAGAAATTGGTGATTTTTTTGTTAGCGGCGTGTTTAGTACCTGTTTTCTTCAACTTGGCCTAGTCCTCGTGTACCTACCCCTAGGGGATCAAAATTTTTTACAACAGCATCATTCGCAGAAAATTGTATTCTCGATCCGTACAATAATTTTAAACAGACGGATGCATCGTCTCAAGAGTCGAAATTTGTGGTTATTGGCGATTTTAATCTGCCCAATGTAAATTGGGAAAGTAACACCACCGCGATCTCTGTTGATCAGTCTTTACTTGACTCGATGACACAGGAGTTGCTTTTAGAACAGATTATTAGATCTCCTACGCACAAGAGGGGTAATATAATAGATCTGGTTTTCGTATCTCAATCTGATGCTTTTGACTATGAAGTGCTGCCTGCATCTTTTTCAGATCACTATCCCCTCATTATTAGTTACGATTATCTACCATGCTAAGTGGCTCCGTTCTCCTCCGAATTCTCAGCAAGTGGCTTCAACCAGATATTTTAGAGAGCAAGATCGATTTAATTGACTTTGAGGCAGCACCTAGTCTGCTAAATACTAGTGAGTTCTTATTGAAGGCATTAGTAGATGTAATCTCTTCCTGTCTTGTTCGAAAACGCAAAAGAGCAAATTGTTTCCTTTTTATTACAGTTCACTGACGATGCACTTTATTAATAAACTAGAGACTGCTAAACGACAATTGAGTTCGAAGTACAAATTTGATAAGCTGAAAAAAGAGGTAATGAACTTTGTTGAGCTCGATAAAGTGTCTTTTCTTCAGTCAACAAAAACGTTCAGCACGAACGATGCATTTAAAATGCTGAAAAATCTAAGTGGACGCAGCTCTTTTTCCAACGAAATGATATATCAGGATCGGCTTGCTGGGTCTGATATCGAAAAAGCCAATCTATTCAATCTTTTCTTCCCTTCGGTGTACAAGCAATCCTCTCTCTCTGTACCTCCCATCGATACCCAAAGTGCCTATATTCACCTCGGTGATTTAGTTTTTACCGTCTCGCAGACCGTCAAACTACTTGAAACATTGCCTATGAGCCCAAATGCCGTAGCGGATGAAATTCCGCCCTTTGTACTGAAGTACTGCTCTGCTTCTCTTTGGCCCCTAATTCACTCATTGTTTTCACGTATAATTCTTACCTGCAAATGGCCGTGGCTCTGGAAATGTGCATTTGTAAAGTCGATCCATAAAAAGACTCCCGAAACAATATCGAGAAATACAGACCAATATCGTTGCTACCCCGCTTATCCCTGGTGTTGGAAAAGCTTATTTTTGATTTTCTTTGCTCGCGACTACGATACAAATTGAACATTTGTCAACATGGATTCCGAAGAAAGCATTCAACAATAACTCAATTGATTATATACGTCGAGCAAGTCTTAATTTACCTGGACTTTGCTAAGGCTTTTGACACCGTTAACCATGCTGTTTTGCTTGACAAGTTAGCTTTATATGGCCTTGATAACATTTTTTTAAAACTTATTTTTCCTACTTAAGTGATAGATTGCAACGAGTAAATGTCATTAGGACTTTATCAGATAAAATCAAGGTTACTAGTGGAGTTCCTCAAGGCAGTGTCTTAGGACCGTTGCTGTTTCTTGTATATATTGACGACATGCTGTCCTTACGGGAATTCTCAAGTTGTTTCTGCTTTGCAGACGACACAAAATTGGCATGTGCGGGAGAAGACATGTTTAACAAACGCCAGGAAGACCTTTATAAGCTCTTTACTTGCGCTGCCGATAATGATCTTACCTTCAAAGTTGTCAAATGTGTGTATCTAAAAGTATCCGAAAAGTTGGAAAGTGGTTTGAGTTCTGGGTCCAATATGATACGAAAATTTGACAAAATAAATAATTTAGGCATAGAAAGCTCATGTAACTTAGAGTGAAATGTCCATATGAGGACCAAGCTGGCGTAAACTTAGAGAAGTTTTAATTATCTTCGACATAATGTGCCTTACAGCTTACCAATCAGCGTTAAATATAATTTATTTTCTGCCTATATTCTGTGAATTCTGTTTTTGGTTCTCAAGCGTGGTTTGCTGATATCAGCCATCTTAGATTATTAGAAAATTTTTATTGGAAGGGTTTACGCTGGTGCTATGGAAGGAATGACTACAACACACTTCTTCGTGCGTCAAATAATACTCCAATATGCTATCAACTGATTGAACGTGCTCTTCGCTTCTTTATTTCCATTGTTTTGGGCAATACGTGCACAAAATTTGATGACTTTTTCTCTATCAAGACATATTCTAAAATGCTTCGAACTAACTCTCATGATCATATTGTAGTGAGCCCCACGAAAAAGCAGCTGACAGCTAAATCATTTTTTAAGCGGGTACAAATCTATGTGAATGACTTCAGCGACACTGGTAACTTAAACATCCTGAGCCCACCAGACAACTACAAAGTTTTACTGAAAACTTTTTTCTCCACTCTGCGTGACTCAAAAATTAATCCGGACGTGACCCGTAGTTGGTCCATTAAATGCCGTTCTGCGTTCTGCCGTTCTTAAATTTTTGTAATTAAATTTTTTCCCTAGTTGTAATAGCTATAGATAAATTTTCTTGTTTGTACCATATGCATAGATCTTTTCTGATGTGTTGTATTAAAATCCATAAATTGGTCAATTGAAGTCTTTTACTACTACTACTACTACTACTACTACTACTACTACTACTACTACTACTACTACTACTACTACTACTACTACTACTACTACTACTACTACTACTACTACTACTACTACTACTACTACTACTACTACTACTACTACTACTACTACTACTACTACTACTACTACTACTACTACTACTACTACTACTACTACTACTACTACTACATGATCTGAAGGACAATTTGAAGCGAAAAGTGTAAAGCTCATACCAATTTGAAACAACATTTTTGTTGAAATGCCAATTTAAAAAAGTAGTAAGGGTGGTTGTAAGGGTTTCAAATTGGCATTTCAGATCAATTTTTTAATATGATATTGAGATTAAGTTTTTTACTACTAAATTTTTACAATATTTTTCAAATTGGTATTGAGAATACGTTTTTTACTACCAAAATTTTTACAGTAGTTACAGACTATTTTTTTAAAAAATTAACTTTTTCTCAAATTTTACAGACTTTTTTCTCAAATTTTACAGACAAACAAACATTGCGTCGGACGTTTGGTCTATTTTTCACTACTAAAATCGTCGGACGACTGATTAAACATAGTACTCTTGGTAGAAAAGACAGGTACTTTAGGTAAGTTATGATTGAACAATTAAATAACGTTAAACAATTACAAGGTTAAACATTAAGTTATGATTACAAGGTTAAACATGTTAAGTTACAAGGTTAAACAATTAAACTAGGTTAAACAAGGTTAAACAAATTTAATGGCTAAAACAATAAAAAATTTATCTATTTTTGAATACTTGAACAGCAGACTTTAGTTTTGTGTATATCCGCAAATGCGCATCGTTCGATAATCTAATTCCAGCTTCCTCACATCGTGCCTTGATGTCGGGAACTGAAACTGTGGAACTGACTCCGGAAAACAGCAAGCATGCTTTCTTTTCGGGGTCAGTCCACGCGGGGGCTCCCGATTTGACGCGGAATGATTTCAAAGACTTTATAAACTTCTCTCGGAGAACGTCTTCACTACTCTGACCTATAGTTGACCTCCGTCGAGCGTCTGCAGTAACCGTTTGTTCCCGAGTCACGTTTGCAGCAGGTTGTTCTGTTGGAGTAACCGGGTTAATTGGAGTTAGGTTAACTGACGGCCTAATTGCATTGAATCGCCGTACGATTGGTTCCGAACATATAGGCGTCTCCATTGGCGTCTGTGGATCAATGGGATGTGGCTCTTCGGGCGCTTCAAAGTCAGACTCTACATCAGACTCTTTGTCGTCTACTTCTGCTTCTTCGGCTTCTTCGGCTTCTTCCGGTGGGATATCTGACGACAAATCGTCACAATATATCGACAACAGCTGGTCGCGGTCCTCTGAGGTTCCCTCTCTACCAATGTAGATATCCTCAGCTGTTGTCTTGTTGTGAGCCGTTTGTGCCAAATGCGCTTTTGTCACCCCCTCTGGAACCTTGCCAATGAAACTTTTCCATCGGCGTTCCCAATACTTTCTGATGGAGTTGGCGTTAAATCGCACTTCGTTTGGGTCATCGCCGAATAGAGTAAAGAAAGTTTCCTGAATGTGTTTTGAAATGGACCGCTCAATTTTGTTCTGCTTCGAGCTGAAGACATACTTCGACTCCATTGAATCATTCTCGTCGGCAAATGTCTCCTTTAACTTGTAAAGCAGCGGTATTTGATCGGCCTTTATTTTCAAATACAGCGTATAAAACTTTCCCGTCTTGTGCCTATCAGTTTCCAGAACGCTGTTTTCTTCAATGTACTTGACGTCCTCCCAAGTGAGTGCCAGTAAGGGTCCAGACCGTACATTAAGTCTACCTTGTAGCACAAAGAAATTTAGGGCCTGTTGTTGCTTGTACGTTAAGGTAGATGTTGCTAAGTTGTCCTTTAGATGACTCAAGGCCAGCTTGTGACGATTTCGTACCAGAGCAATCGACGGGACCCGGGCTCGCAATTGTTTGGCTGTGGTACGATAGTTCTTAATAGCTGCAGTGGAGAACGCTTTCCTTACACTTTTAATTGCCGCCAACATCGTTGAGTGCTCTCGTTCCATCCTGTTGGAGACACCGTCTGAATACAAAAAACAGTAATCAACGAAGTTGCTGAAAGTTGCGAGATAGTTTAGCATCGTTTGAGGCTTCAATCCTCTTCGCTCTTGCAACTGGAGGCAAGCTTGTAATAGTTGCTGTGGTCGCCTCAGACCTTGTGTTTCCCCATACAATACAGCCATCAACTGAATTAAGCCTGATCTGTCCTCGTTGCAATATTCATTGCCCGCACATTTTGCCAACTGTTTTTGGTGCTCAGTGAACCTGCGGGCAATTTCTAAATCGCTGGTCCTCGCAATTACTGAGGACTTCAATTTGGCTCTTAGATTGTCTGGAAGTGAACTAAAACAAACAAAAATATAACTCAACCGAAATACATTGTAATTTATTGCCCAACATTGTCAGACGTTTGACTCAACATTGGAGTGTTTATGCAACTGTCAGACGTTTGACTCAACATTGGATTGTTTATTATGCAATTGTCAGACGTTTTAGTAAGCAATAAATTGGTTATGCATTGGAGTGTTTATTATGCAATTGTTAAACGTTTGACTCAACATTATATTGTTTATGCAATTGTTAAACGTTTGATTCAACATTTAATTGTTTTGCAATTGTCAGACGTTTGATTTAACATTGGATTGTTTATGCAATTGTCTTACGTTTGACTCAACAAAAATGGTCTCCGAGTAAAATAACTTTATCACTTACGCCCTGCTTTCCGGATTCTCCACTCTCGTGACTGCAGAACAATCGCACTTGTTGGTGTACTTGTGCGTCACCAGAGAAGCAAATCGTCTGTAGCAAGCCATACAGTCATAAATTTTGTGCTTCTTCTGTACATTTTTTGTCCTGTAGAAATCGATGATAAAGGTTATCTCTGCTTTTTCGAGAATGTCATTGTGTTGCTGCAAGTGCTTGTCCATTCTCTTGACAACGGCATGACAAACTAGGCACTCCAGAACCGGATCAGTTTTAACTTTCTTTGGTCGTTGGAGTCGAGCCTTCTCGACGTTTGGTAACATTTCAACGGTTGCTTCACGGATGGGTACGATTTCAACGATTGCTTCATCAGGCGGTGCTTCCTCGACGATTGCTTCACTGGGTGACACTTGAACGATTGCTTCATCACTCGGTGCTTCCTCGACGATTGCTTCACTGGGTGACACTTGAACGATTGCTTCATCACTCGGTGCTTCCTCGACGATTGCTTCACTGGGTGACACTTGAAGGATTGCTTCATCACTTGGTGCTTCCTCGACGATTGCTTCACTGGGTGACACTTGAACGATTGCTTCATCACTCGGTGCTTCCTCGACGATTGCTTCACTGGGTGACACTTGAACGATTGCTTCATCACTCGGTGCTTCTTTCATGCATGTGGTGCACTGGCAATTCCTATTATTATCTCCAAAATAATCAGGGCTATAAAAAACTGAAATTTCTTCGTCAATTTCAATTGTTCTAGTTGTCTGGATTGATATGATCGTTTTGTTCTTTTCACCGGACACAACATATCGGGCGTTTGGGTTGCATTCGTGATTGACGAATGAAGCAGGTCCGAGCATAATCCGTGTGCTCTTAAAATTGTTTGTGGGGGCAAAAACCGAAAAAGACATGTCCTCCGTGAGCTCGTCATCAGAGACAGTTTCTGTAAAACCCTCCAGACCTGAGATGACTGTTTTTGGCCTGAATTTCTTCTTGGCGACAACGCGCATCTGTGTAAAGCCATCTTGTGGTTCATATTTTGAAGTAGTGAGGAAACTAACATTTTCAAGGGAGTCGAGATATGATTTGAACATCTGCGTGTACAGAGCTTTTGCTTTCGGATCTCTCATCAAAAGAGATTGAAAGTCTGAATGAAAACAGAGCTTGTGTGTTTCCAACGTTTGGCAGTCAATTAACTTTTCAGTGAGCTCAGCATCTATGAAACCAAGAATTTGCCAGTTTGCGTTTACGATATCTGTGCCAACATCTTCGGGTTCCTCGTGTACCTCTTGTACGGGTTGTCTATCGTCTATCGTCGGGCTGTTTGCGTTTACGATATCTGTGCCAACATCTTCGGGTTCCTCGTGTACCTCTTGTACGGGTTGTCTATCGTCTATCGTCGGGCTGTTTGCGTTTACGATATCTGTGCCAACATCTTCGGGTTCCTCGTGTACCTCTTGTACGGGTTGTCTATCGTCTATCGTGGGGCTGTCGGGCTGAAATCGTTTTCCAGCACTTGTTTCGTCGGACTGCTGCTCGCGACTTCGTTTCTTGCTCAACTTACCCTTCCTATTATTATTGTTGTTGTTATTGTGATTGTCATCAGCAATAACTCTGTTTCTGAGGGTTCGCGTACGTGCTGTCTGACTTCGCAATTTAACCATTTTTGGATTTGAATCTGACAAAGATTTGAATCTTATTGTTGTAAGAGTTTACTTTAAAATGGCACAATTTTGAAATAGTTTTAGTGGCCTGAAATTTGAGTCCAAAAAGAAAAAGAGTCTGCGATAATTTGTTTATCTAATTGTTTATGAGGCAAGTACTAGTTATTAACTTTGTTCATCTATTTGTTTATTGTGCAAGTACTAGTTATTAACTTTTAATCGATTAGCGTCAATAAAAATATGACTAATTATCGGTTATAATTACCATTATCTTTTACCATTAGAAATGATCATTAGAAATGTCTCTTTTGAAGTTGTTCATCAATCGTTACACGATTGCATCTATCAATCGTTACACGATTGTTCATCAATCGTTACACGATTGTAAATGATATATAATATGCAATTGTTCTTGGGTGGGGGATTGTAAAAATCCCCCTTTCAAAAATTGCCCAGTTCAAGGTGACGGTCCCCTCAAACCGAACTTTAGATGATGATTCGGAGCATTGTAGATTTGGAGTAATAATATTAAATATTAAATATTAAACTAATCTACTTAGATGAGTAGAAACCCTAATGAAAATATATTCATTTTGACGTGATAGGGGCCAAACGGGGGTCAATCAATTTTCTTTTATCGATCAAGTTTTTGGGCATCACCTACTGGCTATTATTACATAAATGATAAGTTTCATTGATGATTGACCATTTCTTTGGTGATGATTGAATGTCACAATCGACCTTTGAAATGATTTAATTATGTATCAATAACAATCGTTTGACGATTGTAAAACAAATGAAAACATTTTCCAATAGAGGTCGCACGATTGCATTTACAATACAGCGAAGTTTTGAATTTAAAATATAGACGGTAATTAAAACTTGCTTATAATGTAAGTCAAATGTAACTGAGCCAGTTGTTCAACAACTGCAAAGTAATACATTGTAATTTGATTTTAAACCGTTTAAAACCAGGAGATGATATTATTATTATTATTAGCTGAGCTTTTCAGGACTGAAGAGTGATGATAGGTATCCGACTTTTTAGCGTGAAAACAATGAGCTAGAACACTTAATTTTTGTACCATGGAAAGTAGGTGTTTGATATATACTAATAACTAAGGTCACTCGTTCACTGTTGGAAACAAGTTGTCATCGTTAACTACGCTGTCTCAAGTTGTTCACCGTTAACAATCCGTAGGGTTACCTATACCCACCACCATGAGAGCCCGGCTCCATTACGAATACGGCACTTACCGTGCTCGGGTTTCCTCGCTGCAGGCGAGCGGGTGATCTTATTGAATTTCTAAATCTGATTTGCATTTGTGAAACGTTCTCATTTACCGTGAAACGTTCTCATTTAGTTTATTTTGGTATAGCTAATTTTGATAGCTAATACACTTCCCAGTCAGGGGTAGTTTCAATCAAAGCACCTTTGCAACAACGCGGAACTTTTAGTATAATTTGGTTTAGCTAACTTTCATAGCTAATACACTTCCCAGTCAGGGCTAGTTTCAATCAAAGCATGTTTGCAACAACGCGGAACTTTTAGTATAATTTGGTATAGCTAACTTTCAAAGCTAATACACTTCCCAGTCAGGGGTAGTTTCAATCAAAGCACGTTTGCAACAACGCGGAACAATTTGAAGCAAACGTCGAACAATTATCTCTAATTCTTCTTTTGAAGATTCCCAACATCTCTAATTCTTCTTTTAAAGATTCCCAACAATCGTCGCACGATCGGAAAAAATATTCGAGATATCAATAGAATTGAATTAAAAGTTATGACTCTCAATATAAATGAAAATAATGAAATAATCAGATCTAAATTTAAGAAATAAGTAGTTTGACTAATGAAAATAATGAAACAAGTTTTACAAGTCTTTTGGGCTTAACGCTTCCCCACAACATTCAGTTATGTTCAAAGTAGTGTTATCCAGCGACAATTGGGGTAAAGTGGAGTCATTCAAAGCGTCGAAAATTGCAGATGTATTTGCAGTCAATTCGTCCGGCAAAGCATTGGCAATTGCCGATGTACTTGCGGTCGGTGCTGGTTGAACCTCAGCGGGGTCCTGTGAGGCAATTGCCGATGTACTTGCGGTCGGTGCTGGTTGAACCTCAGCGGGGTCCTGTGAGGCCATTGTCGATGTACTTGCGGTCGGTGCTGGTTGAACCTCAGCGGGGTCCTCTGAGGCCGATTCCCCATATCGAATTACAGGCTTTGACGGTCTGCTGCTTTTTCTCGTGCCCTCCACTGCAACCTCCTCTGAAAGTTCGTCAGGCACGTAGGAGTCGTCGGACGAGTCGTTTCTAGGGCGTTTGCTAGGGCTTTTGCTAGGGCTTGCAACATCATTGTCGAAGCTCTTTTTTCTTGGGGAGCAGGTGAACTCTCTACGCTCGGGGACTTTAATTCGGCAGACCTTCACTAGGTTGGCTTTTAGTGGATTTTTGTCCTCGGCCGTTTGTGAGCTCTTCCGGATTAGCTTCTCGCCCGTTAGTTTCCTTCTCGAACTTTCGGCGTGACTACGAATTCGTTCAACGAGTGCTGAGTTAACGTTCGCGTCCGTCGATTGTTCCCTGGGTCGCAGTAGGTCCAACGCTGAGGGGCATTGACGCACCGTTCCGTAATTGGATAAGTCGGACTTAAGCAATTTCGCTGCAGGAAGTCCAGGAATCCGCAATGTTGCCACCTCGCTTGAGGTCTTCTCAATTGACGAACCCTCGGGCAGCTGCTCATAGACTCCCCGTAAGTTCCTGCCCCCTTTTTTGTACGATTTCCGTCGTTTGCGCTGATTCTTCTCGTTGACTGGCAATTGAGGAAAACCTTCTTGTAACGAGACCAACTGATCGCCACTCAGTCCTTCAAGCATTTTCCTCTTCTTCAATTTAACCTCACTGTCACTGTCGAGGTTTTCTTTTGGCCACACTTTCTCGTCTATAAGAGCCTCATCACCGATCGTTTCTTTATCTAAACAATGAAAACGTTTTAAGTAACAATCGTTTAACGTTTCCAGCATATCACAACGTTTCCAAGTGACAATCGTTTAACGTTTCTTAACAACTTTGACCGTTGGGTATTTGTAGAACTATTTGTTGAAGCTGTAAAAATAAGCTAGAAAATTCCTGATTAAGAGGTTTTAAAATCTTACCAATTTCGGTACAAGGTTTGCATGTCCTGGCTTTGTTGATCAGATCCCGATTTGAAAAGGGCCACCAGACCTTCTGCCCCATCTCAGTCATTCCCCAGCTTCCTGGATGGCTGGCATGTATCTGATCAACGACTGCCTCTTTGATAGCGTTTGGGATCGCCATCTTGTTGTTGACAAACACAATGCCGTTTCTGACGGTGAGCGATTTCCAGTGACTGTGTATATGTTTACTCAGCGACCTGCATCTCTGCTCGTCTTTCAATTCCACGCATTCTCGCACTTCTCTGAGAACCGTGTCGCGGTTGGTCAGCGCTGCGACTAGGGTGTCGTTGAAAATGCTCCTGATTTGGTTCTCTGTGACCATGTCCACTCCAGTGCTTTTAATTGGGGAGACGAAAGGAGTCGATGTACTTGGCACTGGATCAGTTAACGACCGAACTATTGGGTTTGATTTAAGAAACCCTCTTAGATTCACTCTGCTGCCAACCAAATTTGAGTCAACCGATTTGTTTAAATCAGGCGAATTGTGTGACATTATTGGGCAACTAATTTAGGATTAAACTATTTCAAACTAAATTAAACTATTTGAGGCAACGAATGAGGATGAAGTTAAACTATTTGATATGTGAAGTTAAACTATTTGAAGGCAACGAATGAGGATGAAGTTAAACTATTTGAATGGATGAAGTTAAACTATTTGAGGCAACGAATGAGGATGAAGTTAAACTATTTGAATGGATGAAGTTAAACTATTTGAGGCAACGGATGAGGATGAAGTTAAACTATTTGAGACAACAAAAGTTTCAAGATGAAATTAAACTATTTGAGGCAACGAATGTTGAAAAGTTGAGGATCAAGTTTATTCAAGCAGAAATTTTGGGCAAATGATACTTGGTAGCTCTGCTCTCACTATTAATACTTTTGCCTGGATACGACTCGCCTTGTAAAAGTGACTTTTAATCGTTCGGTTAAAACTTCTACTACAAATTCCAACAACGAACTAGTAGTAGTGAGTAGGTAGTGTATAATCTGTTCGTTGTAATCGTTCGGTTAAAACTTCTACTACAAAACCCAGCAACGAACTAGTACTATTTAATTTCGTCATACGATTACAAATTTCCGCTTTAGTATTCCACTACAAATAAATATACATGACTCTCTAGTATGCCAACAACCACCTCACGATTGTTAACCAAATGAACAAATTCATCAATCGTCTTACGATTGCAGTCTTATGAAAATATTCAACAATTACCCCACGATTGTTGGTTAGATGAACAAATTCATCAATTGTGATACGTTTTTTAGTTAGATAAACAATTGTAAAACAATTGTGAGTCAAAAGAACAATTGTCACACGATTGTGAGTCACATGAACATATTTAACATACTTAGTTTGAACAAATTGGACATGTTTAAAATGCATGAACATTTTAATCCGATTAGAGTCCAGCATTTTGGTTTTGAAATAAAAATATTCAAAAATAAAATTTAATATTTTCAAAAATTAACTAAATGAACTAAATTTCGGGTCTTTCCCATTATAGCCCCCCTCACAATAATATAGCCACCTTCACGATTGAGTGATCACGATTGAGTGATCACGATTGAGTGATCAACGGTTGCAAATATTGTTTTTATTGTCCTACAATTGCAAACCTTTTAAATGAATTGTTACACGATTGATACTTCCTTCTGAGAGACTAATGAATCAAGGGTGATACGTCCTGTAAGACTTCCTTCTGTCCACCTCATCATCCTAAAACATTTATTTATATATACAAAAATTGACTTTCATCAAGATTTGTCAATGGTAGACTGCATATGGTTTATATGCAAACGCTTGGCTTTTGCACTGATAGTTTAGATTGTATCAACTAACTCTTGGCTTTTGCACTGATTTTGTTTCAAGTCCCAGCAAACAAGTGCACATGCAAATTTAGTTTGAACAAATTGGACATGTTTAAAATGCACGAACATTTTAATCCGATTAGAGTCCATTTTAATCCGACTCATTTTGGCCAACACTCGTGTACATACATTGTATGCAGCACTTTGGTTTTGAAATGAAAATTAGTTTTTTTAAAATTTTGAGCTATTGGTTGGCACAAATTTGACTTTTGTATTAGATTTTAAGACGAAAAAAATTTGTTTCGGTTCTTCTTACAACCAAGATTTAGTGATGCCAAAATGAAATTTTGATGTTTCATATTGGCAGTACGACAAAATTTTTGCTTCAAAATGGTATATAACTCAACTCTTACAACTTCGAGGAAAAATTTTTGAAAGTGAAAATTAAAAATTTTTTTTGGGTCCAATGACCTTGCTTTCTGCTTTTCTGGAAAAAAAAAGTTGATAGTGGTCACCGAAAAAAAAATATAGGTGATGCCAATTTAAGTGCCAAAATGAATAATAGTAAATTTCATATTGTCCCAAGATCAACTTTTTCTACTACTTCAAATTGGCAGTCAGATCAATACTACTACTACTACTACTACCACTACTACTATTTGAAAATACATCAATACTTTATGAAGACGTAGAGCTGGGAGGATCCCGGACCAACGTAAATTCGCCGTTTTGTGAAGTGGAAATTTTTAAATTGTTTTAACTTCCAAATAATTTAATCGGCACACACGGGGGGGGGGGGCAATCAAGTATAAAAAGAGAATATAGAGTAGCACACAGGGGAGGTTCCGCATCTGTATCAAGTAAAGAAATACTTGAAAACGTTGATTAGAAGACAGAGAAGTATTCCATCCTCCGCCTGAAAATGGTTAACATAGTAAACTCTTTACTCAGAATGCTCATAAGTCTTACACAAATGGAGTCCAACATAAACTCAACTTGACTGGGAAAACGACGCCACAATCCGCCAAGCTAATTCAAGACTTTTTTTAGAATTTGTAAGTTTTCTGCCTAAACTTTCTTTTTTTTTGTTCCGTGCGATTCGGTATTCGTACTTGAGGCGCTGGTACAAACTTGAGAGAAATTGGATCATGGAACCCGACTTCAATTGAAGCTGGATGCCTAACCTTTAACACCTGCAAACTTGACATTCCGGTGGATTAGCAAATATTTTCTTGTCTCACATGCAGTAAAACAATGCATCTAACTGAACAATGTACGAAACTTTCAAAAACTGCAATCGAAGCGATGAAAGCTCTTGGACAAAATGTTTTGCTCCTCTGTAACTGTGTTGTCCTCAAAAAGGCAATAAACTAGTCGAATCTGCTGCTCTTAACTTCAGCAAGTAGCTCCTGTCGATGATAAAGGTCTGAAAACCCTGCAAACGTAGGTAAACGAAAATAAGAGAGCCAAATCTGGAATTAAGCAAACGGTGATCGCCAACACTAGTGCCGTAGAAGCTGCTGTACACCAACCAGCTGTTGAACAAGAGATGAATGAGGCGCATTCTGTAAAGGGTATAACAAAAAGAAGAGTGCCTGAATGTTCCTCACGAAATGCTTGAAAGAAACAGCAAGACGATATGAAAAAGATTGAACAAATGATGGCCTTCATGAACGTGGACCGCGAGATCAGTGAGCTGAGACGTCTTGGACCACAGAAAGAAAACAGAAAAATAGCTGGCAAGTTGCCAAAAAATAGCCACAACTGCTTCATAGATCTGTAGTCTCAAAAAGAAGGTTAAAAAACAGACCAAAAAAGAAACTTATTCTTTTCATTAGGCGGTGAGATGTTAAACTTTGATTAAGAATCTGTAGATCTTAGTGGTATTATTTTTAGCTGCTCTTAAGTAACCTTCAATTAGAGTGACATGCACTCATCATTTGACTTTATCACTTTGAATTAAATTAAAGAAAGTTGGTTTGAGAGTGAGGAAGTCATTTTTCTGAGTGAGGTAAGTCACGTGTGACCAAAATTTTAATCACGCCAATGAACAAAAAAAACTAGCTCCAAAATGAGTGAAAAATGACGTCAGGCACGCAATTCGGTTGAAATTGCATGAATGAATGAACAAAAAGCAGATTTGAAGTGACAGTGACGTCATATGGTAGTAATAAAAAATTGCCGACGTAATAAAAATAACAAGAGAAGGCCAAAATAGCCTCAGCTACGCTTGGCTATTAACCAGGAAAATTTTCTTCGAAGTTTCAAACGGCTGGCAACGTAGACTCATTCTGAAATCAGTGAAAATGAATCTGCACCACGAAAAGTCATTCTACGTAATCAAAAACTTAGCACTGCGGACGCGCAGCATGAAACGCAACTATTGAGAAAAAGAAAGGAGTTAATTGAATCTGGTGCTGAGCGGAAGAATCTGAAAATCAATAACCAAAAATTTCTACGAATTGTTGATGGCAACTGGCTCGAAATTAAAATTGAATATCACAAAGAAAACATTCTGCCAAAGAAACGTTTGTACCTGTCTAAAATGTGCACAATCTGTTCGATTTTAAAAGAAGAAAGAACGTTGCCGATGCTATTACTGCTTGTAATCACTGTAACATCTTCTGTTTGACTGAAACCTGGCTGCTAGCCGATATTCTTAATAATGCTCTCATTTTAAACCAGTTTTAAATTCATCAATTCGATCGTGACTCCCACATTGGCAATTCGAAACACGGCGAAGTTTTGTTTGCTGTTACATCCGCTATAAAACACAGACCAAATATCTTTTCCAGCTCATTTTGTAAATCTAGTTGTTCTCGTTCTCTGACTATAGAGCACTTCTTTGTTGCTTGTATTGTGCGCCCAAACCGAGCCCTCAAAGAAAACCACGCGAAACACTTGTGGAACTACGTAGCTTTTTGAAATCTGCATCCTTCGGAAACGGCTAAGCTTCCACTTTCATCATGGGAGATATTAATTTTCCGAATGCCTCTTGGACTCAAATGGTATCCAGTGATGATGATGAGGCTGTATTAGTCGAATTTGTGCAAGACTACCGACAACTTATCAAAGGCAATAGGAACCAGCTCGATTTTCTCCTAACCAATAACAGTGACTTCCAATTAAACATTTCAGCCGACAACCGCTTGAAACAGCCGCCACACTCTGACCATCCGCTTTATCTACTTAAACTTTCTGATCTCAACTGGATACTGCGGTCTAGAGCCACTAAAATCTTTTCACCTTTAGATTTTAATATTTTTCCGTACTCAAAGGCCGCCTGGACTTCTCTCGGTAAGCATATAGAACACAACACCTTCCTTCCATACTGCTTCAGCAGTGTTGAGGTAGTTCTCCAACTCTGGTACGAATGGGTCCAAGATTGTTTTGAGCTTCATTTTTCCAAAGCAACGAAGCACTGAATGTCACTTGCACCGTGGGTTAAACCTCAGACTTCAAATCTGCTCAAAAGGCGCAATACGCCTCTTCGGCTTATCTCTAGAAAGTCTATCCTCTCAAGACTAGAAAAATTGAAAAAAATTATCTGAGCAACAATTCAAGATAGTATGGCAGCTGATAAGATGGAGTACAAGACGGATGTCTTCTGTATTGGTCGCTTCTTTGAGAAACAGAAATATCTAAAGGTGTTAAAAAACTCTACCAACTACTACCAACTACGAAAAGCTGAGCTCTTCAATGAGTATTTTCAGTCAGTGTTCAATAAGTGTGACTATAAACAAAGATGTACAACTATCACTGACACCAATGAGTTCTCTACCCACTTTAATTGCGAGGAAAATAAGTTAGCACTGGAAAGTCTCCAAACCCAAAAGATTGGACCGCTGTTATTCAATGTCTATTTAAACAATCTTCCAACCTGCATCATGTCATAAGGCTTCGGCAACGCTGACGACTACGAGATTATTGGTAATAACGCAGTTACTTTGCAATTTGATGCTACCAAAGTGAGCAAGTGGTGCGAGGCTAACATGATGATGTTGAACACCGGTAAAAGCAAAGTTGCTCTTTTAAGAACCAAATTAAGCTCAAAATGAACATCGGGTTCTTCGGCCACCCTGATGTTGCGAAAGATCTTAGACTCATGAGTTTGAGGAATCTGACATGGTCCTGTCAGGCTGAGAGACGAGCCGCTTAAGCTCCTCAAGCGTTAAAAATGATCAAATGGAACATTTCAGCCACTCAGAGTTGGTTGTCAAAACAGCAGTTTTTTTTGTAGTTACCCAGTTCCTACAATTTCATACGGCGGTGTTCTCTGGGAGCCATTCAACCTTGACATAGAGTTGATGAAGAAAGCACAGTGTGACAATGTGGATTCTTGGAACTAGTCAAGTGGATTACAAAGAACGACTCACTAGGCAGCGACTTCTCCCTTTCTCCCTGTAAAACGAGCTCTATTTTGTTTTAGTGTTCTTGGAAATTGTGATTGCAAAAAACATCATCGACTAGACTCAAGATTTGCAAAACTGGAATGCAGTGTATCCGAAGAAACAACAAAATTATCACAACGAGAAGTTTGTCAAAACGCAAACAAGACTGTGACTTCCGGCTGCGGGCCAGAATACTGGCCAATTTACTGGGTGCCCATCTTGACACGAATCAATTTGTTAGATATCAACAGAGCCAAGGAGATGCTGATGAACATATTCCTCAAAATTTTCAGTTACAAACACGACTCCGAACGACCTTGTACCTGGAGAATTATCTCTTGCTGTTCCAGCTGCAGCCATACTAAAAAATTCTTTTTTTGATTGAAACCGCTTATGGACTTAAAACTCCACTGCACTGGACCCTAAATACTGATTTATATTATTAATTTTTACATACAGCCAAAAAACGACAGTCATTTTGATGCAAAACCTTTTTTTCTGCAACGATTGGTTAAAAAAATCATTTCCTCTTTAAGTCACAAGGTGGCATGAAGACAAGCTAAAGTTATTGTTGCATGAAGACAGGGCACACGAGCATCAACGAGCTCTTCAATGCTGTGAAAACTTGAAGTCTAGTGGAGTCTAGTGATGCGAGCCCAGTTGTCATGCAAGAACAGAACCTTGAGAAAATTTAAGAAGCAGCTTCAGGCTCCCGAAAAAAACTCTCTAAAGATAACGCTGAAACTCAAAATTATTGTCCCGATATTGCAAAAGAGAGTAGGGTTGTGCTGCTCGAATGCTCTCCCGAATGATAAGAGAGAATTTTGATTGAGCCAAGAAGATAGAACGTAAAAATTTAAAAATGGATCGTTAATTAAAAACTTTTTTAAGAACTTTTTCGAACACTTAGTTAATCGTCAGGTCATAATGAATACAAAATGCTCAAATGAAAAACCTGAAAATAAACTGCAAATCACTAAAATCTACTCATCAAGGAAACTAAAAACGAATCTTTACATATCTACAGTCGCATCTACAAAATTTAACATCTGAGTTCATATATAGTTTCGATTTGATGTAGCAGATGCATATCGACACGTTTTTCATTAAAAAACCATATATTAATTAGCTTAAGCTTACCTCGTTTTGTTCAAATGTAAAAGTGAATTTTTCGTTTTGTAAAGTGTTTTTCTTTCGAATTGGAATTTCATCTACAAACTAAGCTTTAAAAGTCACTTCTCGTGTTCAGCATTCGTCGCGCGTGTTGATGGCCGGTTTCGACGTTCTTATTTAAAACGCCTCTAGTGTCATTAACTTAGATTGGTTGCCGCACTGGTCTAATATCTTCCACTGGAAGTTGTTTTATTAATTGCATGTATTCTGATCGGTGATTTCGCCTTGGCATGTTCTGCAACACTTGATGTAATATGTAGGCATGTCTGCCCGACATAGATTGATTTGCATTCATTACAAGTGGGTAAACCACGTGGGATTTGAGATCTTTATCAAAACTAGATTTCAGGCTAGGTAAACAGCTCTTATTTTTCCGAGTCGAGAAAAATGTCTGTACAGGTTGAAATTCGTTCAGCTTTTTTTTACAAATCCATTAGAAAAGTTGCATCTGTACTGTAATGCAAATTGTTGTTTCTCAGTATTTTTCTGTTAATTTACGGCTACGCCAGCGTTATATCTTTTTCTTTGTCTTTCTTATGCGCAACTGATTCAATTTCCTTGGCAATTTTTCCTACCCAATGCCTAGGATGTTGATTACGTTCACAATTTTATTCACTTTTTGTGAATGCTTCATGAAACGCTTTCAAATTGCTGATGCCTCAGAGCAGGAGGTATAATGTTCCCTGTATTATGCGTTTTTTATGTTGAAGGTAAGTTGAAGAATTGGATGGAGGTTACTGCCCTCATCCAACTTCTCGTTGGTGTCACCTCTAACTGTTCTCACAATATCGTCGACACGTCTTAGAAAAACTTTTGTTTCAGACGAATGGTTAATGTCATTTTTATCACTTTTACGGGAGAATGATCCCAATCATAACTGGTTTTTCATGCTATCTTTTCCTGTTTTACTGATTTGCTTACCTTTTCGTGGAACCACCTTTTGCAGATTTTGCTCTCAACACCCCTAGAACGTGCTGTTCTCACGGTGTTCCCAATTCCAACAGGTGCTCAATTGTATGTTGGTTTTACATTTAGGTGTCTGTAATTTCAGTTGCGGCTCCCACGATTTCATCCAATGGTTAGCCAAAATTACTGCCAAGTTCACGACCAATGCCGACCCGCCTTTCTGACAGCAACAACTTTCATTACAGTTGAAATTGAGGTTTTCGACGGCTAATTCGAGCAGACAATTTGTTGTTCTTCTAGGTATATCTGGTTTATCGTCCCTAGAATAAATCGATTTCAGACTTCCTTTGCAGGAACGTTGGTGTATAATTTTTCACATCTAATAATAGGATATGTTCATATTTTTCACATTTTATGTGCTCCAGAGTCTACCGTGCGTCATTGGTGTTAGCTTATGTATGTGCTCCTTCAATATTTCGGAAAAAGGGTGTTAGTAACTTGTTAAGGTTATGGTTAAAACTTCCCGGGATGGAGAGAACAGGTCTCAGAGGGATTTCTTTTTATTGTACCTTAGGTAGTCCATACAACCTTGCTGGTTGTGCTCCGGTAGACCTTAAAGCTTTGTAAAGCTTAACCAGTATCTTTTTTCCTCATATCCAAAAGTTTGTTTAGTTCTCTGTCATTTTTCATTACGATATTATTACAACTCTTATCAAGTTTCTTGAACTGTTCGCATTCTAGTGCTCTTTCCAGTTTTTCTGCGTACGTGCTCTTTTTCATAACACAAAAACTAACACCTTTATCAAAAGGGACAGCAATCAGGGCATTGTCACGCAGATTTTCATGCACTTTTGCCAATGCTCTATCTAAAGGTGTTTCTCTGACGTTTCTGACTATCATTTTGCTGTCACTTCAGTATCAAACAGATTTTCACCTAGTGCATTGTTCTCACGCAGATTTCTAATCAAAATGTCTATGTCCGCCAAGAATTGCGACTCTTTAACCTTGTCACTTATGGAACCAAAAACGATCAAGTCCCTGAAAAGTCCCGGCAAAATGACACCACCTAGAACCACTACAATCTCTCCTTACATGATCTTGCTTCTCAAAAATTTGGCAAGTTCTCCCTGCAGTCTTTGTTCAGAACTAACTAGAACAAACTAGGTTTGTCTTGCCTCTCCCAAATATTTGGTAAGTTCTTCTCGCAGTCTTTGTTTAGAACTAATTGCATGATTGCGAACTCGTTTGCGCAAAACAAACATTACGTAGGGCACTACATGGTTATCTAAATTGTTAAGGAGATTTTTTGGACTAGCAGCTCACTTTTGGTCACATTTTTATTATGAGTGTCAACTGCTGTGGAAATTTCCGATAGAAAATACTTTTATTTGAAAACTTTGCACCGCTTGATCCAAAAACACATCTGATTTTGGAGCACGAAATTTTATATCCGGTATTATGTCTGTGCTTAATCAAGTTTTAAGAAAATTTGTTTTCCGTTTGCTACTTTTTTACCTACAAAGATTGTTTTCATAGTCCAAGTATGGTTTCCAACAGTCGCTATTTTGCAAAATTTCCTCAGCAAAAATCTACCATACCGACAACAGGTACAACAATATACTCAATTCATTTGCCAACATGTTCGAACATAGCCGGAAACATACTGCTAACAGATTGCCGGGAAATAACCGCATAAGCTTTGTGGATCTGCAGTCTCAAAAAAAAGACATTAAAAAAAGCCTTCTCATTAAAATGAGATGTTAAACTTTGATTAAGAATCTATATAACTTATTGCTTCTTCTATTAGCTGCTCTTGAATAACCCTCACTTACAGTGATATACACTTAATTGACCTTATCTGTTTGGCTAAAAAAAAGAAAATCAATTGAAGAGAAATCATTTTTGAGAGTGAGATATGCAACGTGTGACCGAGAATTTAACCACAAAAATGAAGAAAAAAACTTGCTCCAACAGTGAAAAACTACGTCACGCATGCAATTCAGTTGAAATTGCTTGAACGAGAAGAAACATCCGCCCCGCAGATGAAACCGAAAACAATACACAATTTTATTCAATTAACACTGTTAACGCTTTCGAAGAGGAAGTATGAATATAAGAATCAAAATGGTAATCCGTCACTTGCGGCGCCAAATCCAGTACGAAAAACAATTACAAGTTATGTATTTCCAATTATGTAAAAATTGCATTGCAAAATCATTTTAGTACTTCTCACAACCCAAAATCTATCCCAAAAAAATGCTTCACATCAGTTGCTTGCTAGCACCAAAAACTCCTACATCTGCAACAAAAGGCAAATCGACAAATGACAATATTAAAAAAAATTGTTTAGCAAATCACTCATAGTCTCAAAGACCATAAAGACGTGATATAAAAGCAGGTGCGGGATTGTATTTTGAAAAAAAATAGAGGCCGACTTCAAGATATAAGTCCATATATCTACTCAATTCGGGAAAGTTTTCATGTTAAATTGGGCTTCGTTTGCGTAGATGAGCGTTGCAAGAGGCCCCCGTCGATGATTTCCACTATAGCCACTTGTTGTAATGGGCGTTGATATTAAAGGCCAGGCGGCTCCTGTTGGACATGCATGAGCAGAGAGTTCACTATTAAATGGGTCGATATTGGTTTTGGTACGAATCTCAATCAAATTACTAACACTGAGCAAAATCAACCCCATAAATCATGTGAGTCCCATCAGGAAATTCAATTTGATTTTGGGGGACCAACAATTGACGAGAGGGAACATGAAATTTTTTGCGTTGCTGCAAGAGATTCTCAAAAAATCCTACAGTTGAGGCCTTTGACGAGGCTAGTCGCTCGAATGTAATTCAATGCTCAGACATATTCAACCTAAATCATAGAGTAGCTCAATCATTCAGATTCTGACCAAACAATATAGTTCTTTAGAAATTAAGGGCTATATGTTTAGAAGGACGTCTCATTCAGAACAATAAACGTCGCTTTGCGTTCTTTAAAAAGAAAAGATCTACTTCAACTTCGTGCTGCGTGAAACTTGCTTTAAAATCATAGACCAGCTACGAATATGCAATTAGGAGACAAAATAATTTGGCTTTTGAAGCACTTTTTTTATGAAAGCAGACACCATACTAGGCAATATATGTACTACGCCAATATCTTCTATTTTTTCCTCAGTGAAAATAAAAAAAAACACTGCTTAGACGAGTAATTTGTGCTGCCCGAATCAATTTTGCCTAAAGCCTGAGGAGCCTTGCAATTGGGTAGCAGCAATGACAACGAAGTGAAATTGGAACAAATTTGGGTCTCCTGGGTTGAACTTGAATGGAAAAATCAGGTGACGGATTGCAAATTACGTTTCTATAGGATAACAAACAAATGCCGACCTGTCCCGCTCTCTAAAAAAGCAGTAGAACTCAGATTAGCACGAAGCAATCAAGAACACAGACGGTCTATAGAAAATCTGAGAGGCTATGCGGTTTGTTAGCTGCGGTTTCTTCGATTGTCATCACAAGAACTATCTGTTCGCAAACTAAAAGACGAGGAACAATACAAATGAGCTTTCGCAAAACCGCATTAGCCATATTTTGATTCTGCCAGGTAAGCTAAACATCCTTAAAAAATTTCGCTGATAGAAGTGGCCCCAGGAAAAACAAGAATTTTATGCAATAGAAAATACCTTCTCATATCAAACAGTTCTCAAAAAAACCAAATGCAACGAGATAGCGAAATACAAGAAGCAAAAACATGGCAGCTGAATTTCATTCTAAATGACCATTGTTGCGCAATCTCAAATTGGCTACCGAAAATGCCTGACATCTCCGCTTTGTGATATCCACCATTAGAATCCGAATCACCGGCCGCCTGACACATTACAACTAATCCTGCGTCAAAAGTTCCGTTTTCCGCCTTATGGCAAATCAATCACGCAATTGAGGGCAAAAGCACAAAAACTAGAACAAGGTGTCATAGAAGAAGCAGCCCCAATTTTCTGACGTCAGTAATGACAATTTTTCAGAATCACCGAAGGCATATCAATAACCGAAGAAATGAAAACAATTTGGCGAAGTTGATAATTTGCAGTCACAGCCCATTCAATCTACATTTGTCATAAAAATGTTGTAGCCAGTCAAGCCTCTACAGATTCAAATCTTTTCATCAATAGTTAGTGAAGCCTTTCAAATAGATACGCGAGTCAGATACTTGGGCTAATCATTTCCTTCAAATCCCGATGGTTCGCTATTCTTTCGGTTGGCAAAGAAGAGGTTTAAACTGACGACTGTTAAAGGGCACTGCAAAAACACCTCAGAGAACTTAAATTATCACCAGTTGTTCATAACCAGTAATTAGATTGTTGCTATAGTTTAACCGGGGAAAATCTGTTCAACTGTGGAGAATAACCGGAAAGTCATGTTCATAATATAATTTGTCATTCCTTTGCATTTTAATTGAAAAAAAACAAAAGAGTATGTCATACATGAAATCATTGCAATAAAATTTTATACAAGTTGTTTTAAGTTTGATATATATTAACTTATCGTTTCATTCGTTCAGTTTTGTTTATCTCCCGAATTACTGAATAAATGTCTGCTCACGAATTTTGTAATCTGGTTTATGTTGTTCGAATTCAGTTGCTGATTTTAAGTCTAAATTGCTCCGGCTTTTTCGTTCAAAAAAGCAACAGAATAGCAAATTATAATCTGAGTGTGTTTCTCGCTTCGCCAAGTCAGCTTATAAAAGTTTAGAAATTATTTCAATCGGCGAAGCACAGCATATATCATAGATAGTTTCCCGCACAATACCAGCCTTAAGTTGGTCGAATATGGTCTGTTAGTAATTTGTAGTTTGGACTAGCGCTCAAAAGATCTTGCAAGACAGTTTTAAACCGAAAACATCTTGCAAAGCTATCATTTTTTATGGATTGTTTAAAAAAAACGAAAAAGCCCTGTCTTAGTCCTTATGCTATCCAGCGTACTATTCTAGACACGTTAAAAACTGAAAGCGTCAACAAATGCTATTTTGAAGGCAAAAATATCACAAAAAGAATCAAGTAATCTTTTTGACAAATCTCACAACTTATAACAAATTTTGTGACGGGTCTTGTTCAACTTAGAAAAATTTACTCAGAAATTCGGGAGATAAACAAAACTGAACGACTGAAACAATAAGTTAAATTATATCAAACTTAAAACAACTTGTAAAAAATTTTTTTGCGATGATTTTATGTATGACATATCCCTTTGTTTTTTCAATTAAAATGCAAAGGAATACCAATTTATATTATGAACTTGATTTTCCTGTTATTCTCCACAGTTGAACAGATTTTCCCCGGTTAAACTATATCAACAATTTAATTACTGGTCATGAACAGCTGGTGATAATTAAAATTTTTTGAGGTGTTTTTGCAGTCCCCTTTAACAGTCGTCAGTTTAAACCTCTTCTTTGCCAACCGAAAGAATAGCGAAGCATCGGGATTTGAAGGACTTGAGTAGCCCAAGTATCTTACTTGCCTATCTGTTCAAAAAGGCTTCACTAACTATTGGTGAAAGATTTGAATCTGTAGAGGCTTGACTGGCTACAACGTTTTCATGACAAATGTAGATTGAATGGGTTGTGACTGCAAATTATCAACATCGCCAGATTGTTTTCATTTCTTCGGTTATTGATATGCCTTCCGTGATTCTGAAAACTTTTCATAACTGACGTCAGAAAATTGGGACTGCTTCTTCTATGACATCTTGTTCTAGTTTTTGCGCGATTACCTTCAATTATGCGATTGATCTGCCCTCAGGAGGATAACGGAACCATCGACTTCGGATTAGTTGTAATATGCCAGGCGGCTGGTGATTCGGATTCTAATGGTGGATATCACAAAGCGGAGAAGTCAGGCATTTTCGGTAGCCAATTTCGGATTGCGTAACAATGGTCATTTGGAATGAAACTCAGCTGCCATGTTTTTGCTTCTTGTATTTCGCTATGTCGTTGCATTTAGTTTTCTTGAGAACTCTTTGATATGTGAAGTTAGTTTATATTGCACAATTTTTTTGTTCTTCCTGAGGCCACTTCTAACCGCGAATTTTTTTTTAAGGATGGTTGGTTTCCCTGTAAGAATCGAAACGGTTAATTAGCTTTTGCGAAAGCTCACTTGTATTGTTCCTCGTCTTTTAGTTTGCGAACAGATAGTTCTTTTGTTGACAATAGTAGAAACAGCAGCTAAACAACCGTATAGGGCTTCCAAATTCTATATAGACCGCCTGTTTTCTCGGTTATACCGTGCTAATTTGAGCTGTACTGCTTTTTTGGAGAGTGGGACAGGTCGCAATTTGTTTGTTGTCCTATGGAAACGTGATTTGCAAACAGTCGCTTGATTTTCACAATCATGTTCAACCCACGAGACTTAATTTTTTCTCGCTTTTACTTCGTTGTCACTCTTGTAACCTGATTGCAAGGCTCCTCAGGCTTCAGGCAAAATTTATTCGGGCAGCACAAATTACTCCCTCGTCTAAGCAGTCTAAGCAATGTTTTTTAAAAATTTTTCTTAGGAAAAGATAGAGGATTTTGGCGTAGTGCATATATTGCTTAAAATGGTGTCTGCTTTCGTAGCAAAGAGTGCTTCAAAAGCCAAAATAATTCGTCTTTTAATTGCATATTCGTAGCTGGTCTACGATTTTAATGCACGTTTCACGTAGCACGAAATTGAAGTAGACATTTGCTCTTTAATAAAGTCGGAGTGATGTTTAATGTTCTGAATGAGATAGGTCCTTCTAAACCTATAGCGCTTAATTTCCAAAGAATTATTTTATTTGTTCCAATCTGAATGATTGAGTTACTCCATGATTTAAGTTGAAAATGTCTAAGTATTGAAATACATTCGGACGACTAGCCTTGTCAAAGGCCTCAACTCTAGGATTTTTTGAAAATCTCTTGCAGCAAAGCAAAAAAATTCATGTTCCTTCTCGTCAATTTTTGGTCCCCCAAAATCAAAATGAACTTCCTGATGGGATTCACATTGTTTATGGGGTTGATTTTGCTCAGTGGTAGTTTTTAGATTGAGATTCGTACCAAAACCAGTATCCAGCCTTTTAATAGTGAACTCTCTGCTCATGCATGTCCAACAGGAGCCGCCTGGCCTTTAATATCAACGCCCATTACAACAAGTGGCTATAATGGAAATCATCGACTCGGGACTCTGGCAACGCTCATCTACGCAAACGAAGCCCAGTTTAACATGAAAACTTTCCCGAATTGTGCAGATATATGGAGTTATATCATGAAGTCGGCCTCTATTATTGTTCAAGATACAACCCCACACCTGCTTTTATATCACGTTCTTTATGGTTTTGAGACTTTGAGTGGTTTGCTCAATAATTTATTTTAAAATTGTCATTTTTGGCTGTGCCTTTTGTTTCAGATGTAGGAGTTTTTGGTGCTAGCAAGCAACCAATGTGAAGCAGTTTTCTGGGATAGATTTCGGTTTGTGAGAATTTCTAACGTGAATTGGCAGTGCAGTTTTTACATAATTGAAAATACTTGTGTTATGGTTGTTTTTCGTACTGGATTTGGCGCCGCAAGTGACGGATTACCATTTTGAATCTTATGTGCATACTTCCTGTTCGAAATTGTTAACAGTGGTAATTGCATAAAATTGTGTAATGTTTTTTGGTGTCATTTGCCGGGCGGATGTTTCTTCTAAATAAATTGACTTTTTTGAGGTGTAGATGCAGCTCAGTTTAATTTAGGGAATTGGGCATGTCAGATATGAAATGTAAGCTTGCATCTATAAAATCTTCGTCTTAGGCTGATATGTTTTTTAGCCTGATGAAAAAGCTGGCGAAGGGTATAGCTGACTATACCCTTCGTCTGCAATTTAAACGATCAACCAACAATGTTAAACGACTATTTCAGGATTGGTTTGAACGGTGTTCTTTTAGTTTGGAAAGGAACGCTCCGTGATCTGTAATGACAATAATTTCTAGTACACACTTTTTTCGAAGCATTTGATACACAATATAGTTCAAAATTATTAAACATAATAAAGCTTCAAAAAATTTTGAGCTTTGACTTCAAACGGTCCAAAGGGCCGTTTTCCTAAAGTTTTAAATATTTTCATAAAGTTTTGCAGAAAGAAAATCTTGATTACAAAATGAGTTATGGGAAAACAATTCTTTGAACTGCAAATCGACCCACTAAATATAGATTTCTAGGTGGCATCTTTTGCTCTGTGTTTTCGGGCTTGTCACAATTGAGCATCAATTCTCAGCCTTGAAAAAAATCAAACTCAGCTGCGAAGAAGAAGAGAAAGATTCTTTGCATTTAAGAAGTTATTGCATCTGGTTTCATATATTATTTGGTATAATAAACGTTGATAGAAGAAAATTTAAATGATTTTTTTAACTCATAAACACAATAAGGACGACACCTCTGTTCCCGGTCTCTATCCCAAATAAAAATGCTTATTGAAAAATTGCGAGGAATGAGAGAGCTGTTGCAAACATTTTTATCTAGCGAAATTGATTGGAATCATAAAACAGCAGTTAAAATCAACAAGATTAAACGGAAGCAGAGAGAAAAAAATTGATAAATTTGCAATTGATACAGAAAATATATCGATCCCAATGCCAAACATTCATCATCTGGAGATTAAAATTCACGTTACTGCAAACGGGGCTAAAATATTTTTTTTCAACTAAGTTTCATATCATGATTGGCAATTA
This sequence comes from Convolutriloba macropyga, assembly GCF_964194025.1. Classification (NCBI taxonomy): domain Eukaryota; kingdom Metazoa; phylum Xenacoelomorpha; order Acoela; family Convolutidae; genus Convolutriloba; species Convolutriloba macropyga. Next base: position 1,514,215 of record NC_134482.1, on the reverse strand, counting down.
CAACGTTGGTTCAATTAAACTGAAGGGAAAGAATATAAATCTAAAATAGATTCGATGCACATTCCTTGATTAATCTCCTCAAAATTAAGGTTGCAAATCAAAGACAAACAAAAATGGTATCAGATGGGATTTTAAAGTAGAAGACTTCTGCAATGTCAACTTTTTTACTGTTATCCCGGGTTTTTCGGGATTGAAAAATGGTTTCCTTTTTCTTCGAAACTTAGCTGAACAATCATCTCGTAAAATCGATGCTTCCATGGCACTATGAATCATCTGAACTGTTTAGGACAATGATAGTCTTAAAAGCATTTGGAAAGGTCTCAAGATAATAAAAATCATAGTTATTTAACAAAATTTTGACAAAAAAGACTACCATAGTAAAATTTCTAGTTAATCAGATTTGCACCTTCCTTAAAAGTCATTGGTAAGTTGCAAAACACCTCCCCCGTTTTTCACAAATTTTGACAACTTGTTTGAGGATTTTGCCCTGATGTTAAATTCGCTACATTTTCTGAGTCTTTATCTCTTTCGTTGTGTATATCGTTTAAAATATCCTATTAAACTCCATAACAGTAACTGTAATTCCTCCTGAAGTAACGCATTCTCGTTAAAACATAAAGGAGCTCACTTCTCTTGCTTGTTTTCTTTTTTTTTCCAGAACGTTTGTTCTATTTTGTTTCCGTTTTTGAGTTGAAGCCAGGCTCCTAATAAATGTTTTATTGGTTACTCAAAGTTGCATTTGGTTTAATCTTTGTGTTATAGGCCATATATCGAAAAATAATCAAGTAACTCACCATTTCAGATAAAAATTAATTAATTGAGAACACTCAATATTTCAGAAATTAAAGAAATCAGACAAAAAAATAATTAATCCGTCGAAAAAATTCGGCTCAAATGTACGATTACTCTTGAGTCTTAATGGTCTAGAATATTTTTTCTCGCTAGTTTTTGATAAGCAATTTTCTTAATTGCGTCTTCGATTGAGTTTGATTGAATTAATCGGTTTTCAGAGACAAAATGCAGCTTCAAAATTGGGAAAATTGTTAATTTGTAGTAATCTGTTTGAATATTTTGATTATTCTGTATTTAGCTTGGAAGAAGAATTATAAATCTTGTAATATTCTTGCAAACTAAGGGTACCTTGTCAGATCCAATTAATCCTTTCACAACTGATGATCAGTTTTGAAAAAAAAATTGAACACTGGTATAGGACACCTTTGCTTACATTTTTTAATTAGCAAAAACAAAACAACTTTATAAACAAATTTCGTAAATGATTTTTAGTTAAGTATTAGCAGCAACAAAGGATGAACATGTGTAGAAAAATTGGGTTTAGTCAGAAGATCAAAAGCCAGTGAAATCAAAGCAAAAACATTAAGATCGTTAATTGAAGGCGATAGTTGACCATTTGGGGAAGGGGCCAAAAATCAACGAAAACGATTGTTGCGCATAATTTAGTCGATCCTGGTAATTTTGTGTTCAATAAGAAAGAGCAATGCAAGCTTGAGAAGCCTTCCGTGAATTTAGTTTTGCAAGATTTGTTAGGTTTAATTCTTGAACGCCAGATTTTTTGGTATGTTGGTTTTAAAGACGTAAGAAATGATAAGAATTTTTGGTTTTAAAAAATGAAGAAAAGGTTGGTATGTTTAGTTTCAAGCGCTGGAAATCGTCCGTATTTTTGGTTTGAAACGTAAGAATTGGTGCGTTTTCCACATGCCAAATTTGAATTTTCTATGTTTAATGTGTTGAAACGTTTTGGTACTCTATGTGCAGCAATTCCAAAGATGTGCAGCGGAAAATGTTTTTTGAAAGAATGGGCAATCTATAATTTTCTTCGGCTCTATAGTTAGTTGATAAAACTTGTTGAACAAATACGTTTTTTGTTTTGTTTTATTATTCAGAAATGCAACAGATTAAACAGACAGGTTCATTATTGACGTAGTCTCAAGGCAGTGATTGAATTTTACAAAATTTTGATTTGATCATTAGAAGAAGAATCAAACAAGTAACTTTACACGATTGATTTCTTAAGGCATCAAAACAAACATACCAACGATTTCCAATGTTTAAAACGGATTATACCGAAAGTTTTCTACGTTTTAAAGCTAAAATCTGGACGATTTGAGAGGTTAAAAATACAAAAATTCTGAAAATTCCCTACGTTTAAACAAAAAAACCGGCAAAAAAAGCTTTTGTCCTTTTTTTTAATTGAAACTAAGGCATAGCCACAACTTGTGACGCATGGCCACATTGGCTATTCTCACCGTTGAAATTTGTAATTAAAATCTTGACAGTTATCAATTGGAAAAAATGTTACATCTACTGTCCTAATTCTTGGAAAAATGAGCACTTTAGATCTACTGCCTGGTCACCGAGCAAACCAAGCTGTATAAACTAACTTTTACTATGAGTGATATTGAATCCGATCCTCGTCTGTAATCCATTGACGTGGGAATACGAAGGGTGTCCATGGCAGAGTGAAGAAACAATAACTTATATCTTAGAACTGCTTTTAATCCTTGATCAATTTGAACTTGTTAAACACATGCAAACAATTAGTTTATAGACAAAATAGAAACAAATTTTGTCCCTGCATTTGATATGAAACAGTCATCTAAGCATATTTAACATTCAATGATATAACTCTCTTAAAGCAAACCTTGAACCAGTGACATAAATTTAAACTACGATTATGATCATTTTGGTATGTTTGAAGATACAATGCGATCCAGATTTTATATAATTATGCCCAGAAAGCAAGACATTATTAGAGTGCTAAGCAAGACATTATAGCTTAATAGGTGTCACAAATGTCTCGGCAAAAACTTTTCCTACAAAAAATTGGCTACCCAGCTTGAAGAATAACCGGGAATTAGTATAAGATTTGTAGATAATTGCAATAAAAACTCTGCAAAGATATTTGCTCTTTTAACACTGAATCTTGTAAGTCTTGCAAATTCTGTAAAGTTGTTGGCAATTTTTTCATCATTTGATAGCTTTTTTGATAATTATAGCTAGATGTCAATTGACTACATATGTTTAGAGTTACTCATGTACGGGTTTAAATATACATTACTAGCGTTTACCAACCATAACAAAAAGTAGGTACAAAGAATTTGGCTTGCATTGCCATCCGTCGTTTGACGCCCAATGTTGAAAGCGCCTAAATTACGTGTAAGTTGTTTCCACAAGGCAATTAAATAGCCTAAAATGGAAAATACTACCAAAGAAATGAGATTAAAATGACGTTCGGCCGTAAGAACATTTCGCAAAATTTAATCATTTTATATTAAATGTTTAAAATTAATCTGCCACATGCTTCTTTGTGGAATGCACTTCCACAAAAAGTATTTAGGGGCGGAAAGAGATTCCTCTTTTCAACTTCGAGCTGAAAAGTGAAAATCAGTGACTGAAATTCCCATTTAGGGAACCTCTTTTGGATGCTTGAAGGTTGTAAGTCTGCTTCACACGTACAATGCATAAAAATAGGAAATGTGAAATGTGGTTACAAAGATAAGAAATTTACTTACAAAAATTGGTACGAGTAGATGTCTAAAATGTGAATAATAAAAAATCATTATTTCATCTCTATTATTGGTTTCAATTATTCCGCTGTTTTGCATTTTTCAATTCTGCAAAAACGGTCTTGATACGTGTTAAAAAAACTTTTTACTGTGATTTATTTAGTAGCAGTCAAATATCTCGGTCTTCAGAATAAGTTTCAATTTTATTCTTCATTTTGTTAAAAGACGTAACTGATTATTGAACAATCTGTTCCTGAAAAAGTTCAAAGCAGAACCACGACTTGGGTAGGTTAAAAATCAGGAAAATATGTCAATTCTTTTTCTCAGAATATTTTAGTGTGAATCTTTTGTTTAAAAAAAATTTTTGAGAAATCTGTCAATTTTCCTAAAACAAAACTTTGAATATGACTCTGAATATGAAATACGCCTCCTGAAAAAATTTTAGTTTCAATGTTTGTTAAGAGATAACATTTCATGCGCCAGGAACATACTCTTTTCACTGGGAGACTAGAATTACGGACTTGGGTGTATCTTCAAGAAAGAGAAAATATTTTCTTTTAGTTTGAAAGACTCCACTAGAAAATTGATTTGATATTGTGTACTATTTTAAAAATAAAAACAAGTGTATATTAACACAAATAAATAAATAAGTTCAATAAATTCATCGTTATGGGTTTATATCGACTGTTTAAGAAAAAAATGTGTACCTAACAAAAACTGTTATAAGAGCAGGACCCAACTGATGGTTTTAGTTTTTCGATATAAATTTTTCTATCACAATTTTCTTAGAAATGCGGTAATATCTATGCGTGGCTGGTTTTTCTCCAACCGAAATTCGGAAGTTTTTTTCGCATCGTTTCAAAATTGGAACACATTTTTGAAATTTAGATTTCATTAATTTAATTTCAGTTTTTTTAGACAGCTGGAGTTCATAAATTACCAAAAATATCTTTACTGCTGCCGATGATAGAGTTTTATTGAGCGGGTACGGTTTATTTTTACAGCCTTTCTCTGAATGCTAACATTCCGAGATCGTTTTCTATTCTCTGCCAACCTTAACCGAATACAACTATAGATATTCATTTGGTGCATTAAATAGAACGAAAATTACAATTTTTGATTAGGAAAAGCTAGTAAAAAACTAAGTTGTTTTCAATTTTTTCTCTCTTTTTTTTAATTTGGTTCAGAAAAATAAAGGAACCTTATTAGTGCTAAATTAAGCATATCTGTTGGAAAGTTTTTTGGATTTCAAAACGATTCTGATTACGAATCTGATAGAAATATGTCATAGCTACAAAAAAAACAACACTCGGTATTATGGAAAAAATTGTGAAAGTAAAATCTACAGACCTTTCCCTATCTTCGTGTATTTTGAGGTCATGCATTTGAAGTGTCATTTTTTCACAATATGTAATTTTTTGTTTTGCTACATATTAATCACGTTTCTAAATAAGGAAAATCAAAGCGGAAGAAAACCACTTTGAATAAAAGGTAGTGAAAAAGTAAAATTTCCTTTTCAGAAAGAAAAAAACGGAAAAAGGATGGTCCGTCAATTTTGATTTTTCTGCATTCCACAAATTTTGATGACTCCTTTTTATATTTTGAAAATTTTGTCGAAATCTAGAAAACAAAAAATTTGGTGAAAGACGAGTCTCATAAATTATTTATGGAAATGAAGTTTGCATCTGAAAAATCTTATTTTCCTTTCGGGTCAAGTGCCAGGGAAAGTTGGAGCTTTCACGAAAATCGATACCATTTATAATTTGCTAGAAAAATTAAAAAGCATGAAAACTGTTACAGTTTCTTCATATTTATAAATGATGATGCTGCAAAAACGCTATCATAGACTCCTCCGATTACTCATTTTTTGGAGTTTCTGCGTATGATACCTTTATTTCATTATCGTTACAAACTTTTGGAACGGATTCATCTGTTTTCTATATATTGCTGCGTTAAAACAAAATAGCACAAAGTTTTTCAAAACTATCAATTATTATTGCTGTTTCAGGTTTTGCTAAAAACTTAAGGAAGTTTTTTGCTTTTTATCACATCAAAGCAAATCCGACTATACAAGGTAAATCATGAATAGTTTTCAATGTATTTAAAGAAGATTACGGCGTTTCAGATCGTTGTTTAAAATTATTATTTGTTTTGATTTTGTCGATAAAAATGTAATTTTAATCCTCTTTGTTGCCTTAATTTCTAGATAAATTGTATAGTTACGGAACAGATAAAACATGGTGCCAGTTTTGTTTGGCTAACAATCTGTCAGGCTATTTGCTTTAGATATGGGACTGAATACAGAACAAAACCCATTTGTTTGGAAATTCGGCTAGAACATTGGTGGTAAATTTATTATGTCTCAATACAGCACTGCCTCTGACTGTTGCGAGATGCCTTAATGTAACCGCTTATCAGAGTTTTTAACATATTATGTCTTATGGTTAGTTTTTAAGTTGGGAGAAAAATTAGTGCCGATTAGAAGAATAATAAAAAGATGGGATGCAAAAAAATGTTACAACTGGTTTTTTGTAAGTATTGATATCCTTCATGAGAACTTTTATCCAAATTCACTTCTTTTCGCATTATTTTTCCGATGAGAAAAATGTTAGCTAACAAACAAGAGTTGTAAAAGTGTTCAGACCATTCAGTACAGTTACATGAAAAAAATTCAAAATTAATGTTGAAATTCAATATGCAGTAAATTTCATTTCTAAATTCGTTTTTGCGCATAGGCTGAGTCCCAATTTATTTTACAATCTGAACTAATTTAATTGTATTGAGAATAGTCAAAACTTTGTCAGCATTTTTTTGTACGTGGAATAACAATTTTTCAGTTTCCTACGACACTTTTGACCAACAGTTACCATAAGTTTGTTAAAATGTCACTATACAACCATTTTTAAAACGTCAAAGTCACAAAATTTTAAATTTTTGCCATCACTTATTCAAAGAAAAGTGTTTGGAAAAGAACAGTTTTCAGGTGACTCGCTTATATTCTATAACGCTTTGGCCTACTAGCTACAATCAGAAAATGCCCATAAAATGAATATTGGGAAGTCAAATTATATTTTGTTGTATCGTATAAAAAACTCTAATTAGGTAAAAAAAAATTGACAAACAGTTTTTCTGCTGATTTCTTTTCTTGGTACTTTCGATTTTGTTTCATTTGATTTCATTTTCCCTTCTTCAATTGAATACAAAAGTTTTTAGTTGTTAAACTGAACTGGTTGATATTGACGTTACAAATTTGTAGTACAACATAAAGACGTCAAATTTAGAAAAGTTGCTCAAGTTCAACTGAATTGAAAGCAAATTGTTTCTTTCCATTGTTTTACTTCACTATTTCTTAAAGATCTTGAACTGAATGAAAAAACATCTTCTCTTTTTGCATTGAACAAAAAATTTCGTTAGTTCACTAACTCTTTTTACCTCTTTTCAGAGAAATCTACCGCTTTCATAAGAATATATATGTTTATTAGGAGGCATAGACATTAGAAAGCTAGAAAACTAATGCAAATCCATCGTTTGACGCTTTTCCTTTTTTAAAAAAGATGATGACAAAAATGCTACCATCGGCTAGTCCGATTACTCGTTTTTTGATGTTGCTGCATATGATATCTTCTTTTGATTATGGCGTCCATTTCTTGAAACGGATTCATTCGTTTTCCATAATTTGCTGCGTTGGAGCAGGACATAAGTACTTTTTTTAGCTATTAACTAATATTGCGGTTTAAGGTTTTGCTGAAAACTTGAATAATTTTTAATTCTTTTTTCCAGCAAAGCATATTCAAAGAAACAGAGTAAATCATAACTTATTTTTTTTTGTTTTTCAGCAAGGTTACAACAGTGTGAGACCATGATTTCAGATTTTGACTTGTTTTGAAGTTGTAAAACTTTACTTGAATTGGAATTTTCCCACAAAATTGTTTTTAGTTTTATTTGGGTCAATATTTTGTGAGGTTAGGCTTATAGGCATGAATACAGAATAAAACTTATTTGTTTGGAAATTCAACTAAAACTTTGCTGATAAATTATTACTTCTAATTGAAGCACTGCTTCGAACTCTTTCGCGATGCTTTAATATTACCTATTTACAGATTTTTTTAAATTGGTTGATGAATTATATTGGGAAAAAGATAATACCTATTCGAACCAAAGCAGAACAAAATTATAAAAAAATTTTTGCTTCGCTTTTTGTTAGCATTTATATTCTTCAGGAGAACTGTTATCCATTTTCGCTTCTTAGGCATAATTTTTCTGGATAAATTTTTGTTAGCAAACAAAATAAAACGTAAAAATGTTTAAACTAATCAACACAGTCATACAGAAAATCAAACATTATTTGTTTTAATTGTTGTATTTCATTTTGCAGAAACTTTTTATACTGAATTTGTTTTTGTGCATAGGCGGAGACTCATTCTTTCCTTACTATCAGCCTTATTTAAATAATTCTGAGAGTTGTCACAATTTTCTTACGACGAATTAAAAATTTTAGTTTCCTATAACACATTGACCAACAGATGCCATAAATTTGTAAAATATCACTAAACAAACAATTTTGTATAAACGTTTGAGCTACAAAAAAGAGGTTCAAACACTCAACAGAAAATTGTTTGGAAAGTAGCATATTTTTGGTAATTTGTTCTTTTGTTCTTATTTTTAATGACGTTGTCTAGCTACAATAAGAAAGTGTCCGTAAATTGACTAAAGAGAGGAAAAATTGAAGTTTTGTCTATTGTTTTAATAAAAACTCTAATTAGAGAAGATTTATTTTAACAGTCCTGCTAAATTTTACTTCTAGGTGCCTCCGGCTACTTCTCATTTCATTTGATTTCCCCGCTTCAAATCAATTGAAAAATTTTGATCTGTTTATCTGAATTAATTGACGTGGTCGCCAAAAAATTGTGGTACAAATAGAAAAATATTTTTTTGAAAACAATGTTGAAATTCTTTTAAATTGACGAAAAACTATTTCTTCCAATTACTTTATTTAGTTTATTCTTATAGATCTTAATACACTTTTATTTTAGTTGCGTTGCATCGCATTTCGGTTAGTTTTAATCTGCAGGGTTGTGATAACGATTGTTTACATGCTGACAACGATATTTTAGCGTTGGTATAAAGCGTGTTGACTTTGAGCACTTTATGGCATGAATAACACAAATTTCTTTTATTGCAACTTTCTGCTTTTTATTGATCTCAGACTGTTTGACGATTATTTTCTGAAGTTTTCAAACTTTACTTTGAAGCAAAATTCCTGTTCAATGAATCACGCAATTATTAAATTTAGACAAGTGGAAAAGAAAGGAGAGCAAATTTCCTAACATTACAAATATGCGGCACAAAATGGATTTTTAACAAAATGCATATCTCCTTGTTTTGTTTTGCTTCAATGATAACCCAGACTTGAGTCTCATGATGTTTCAGTACTGAATCATAAAAATTGCATAATAATTTTTACTATGGCCAGAAGTCTGATCATGGCACTTTATAGAAATTTCATAGTGAATTTCATAGTAAAATTCTTAATTTAATCTGAATATTATGAACTCCAATTCTGTGAATACTATGAACAAAATGAATTTTTTCCTGTTTTCGAACTGAACAGCATGAAAAAGCTATCATCTGCTTTTGATCTGTTGTTGCATTCGGCTAATAAACGTCTACAATGGGTCAATGAAAAATGTATGATGAATATATCAATGCGATATATATCATTGGCCCGGCTTAATTCATTTGGATGTGAGTTTAGCAAGTGGCGCAAAAAGACTTCGTCGATAAAATTCGTCGATAAAAGTTTTCAAGTGCAAAGGATTCATTTCTCTTTGGTCAGGGCACTTACTTGAAATAATTTATATGTTTGAAAATTTTTATTACTTATGTGTAAAAAATTCGTTTGAAATGGATGTGAATTTCTTTTCACTGAGGCTATTTTATCTGATTTAATTACTTGAATATTTAGAATTACCAGTTCGATTTGTTCAAAAATCGTAATCTCTTGGGTGGAGAACTTTAAACTGCCGAAAGATTAATTAATTATAGGACATATACGTAATTGTCGCCTTCAAATTGCTGACTAACTTCACCAAAAACATTGTCGTATTCGAAATATTTGGCCTGAATTAGCAAAATCAGTGAGCATTTCAGAGTGATGAGTCTTTTCTCATGGCCGCACAATTAAGGCAAATTTTGATTTTTTTTTCTGAAATAAGCTTGCATTTTCTACTATTTGTTTATTTGAGTCGTAAGAAATCATAGAACAGTAAATATTGTATCTGATCTCTCCTTGAACTTTTCTTCTAGTTTTTAAAGATCAGGAAGAAATTCAGATTTTTTAAAAAATTTTCCTAATAACTTTACTTACGTCTGCACAAGAAATAGGTTTATCTAAGGCATGTACTCTGGAGCAGAAAAACTTATCATAAACACAGAGAAACATAACGATGTTTCTTACATTATTTCAAACGCACTTTTGGCTAGATAGGAAGCATCTCAATTTGATCAAAATTCATTTCAGTGATGGACATCAGCATGCGCTGCTGAGAACTAAAATGTGTTCTGAAATATTTTTTCTCAAGCTTTCGAGATTGTTCATTTTACACGTTCTTCATTAGTTTGCTATCAGTATCTCGCAATATTTGGATACAAAATCGTGCAAGATAAACTCTTTGGAGGATCAGGTAAGATGTATCAAAATTATTTTTCAAGAATTTTTCCAAATTTTCTCGCTCGAAAATGTTGCAAACTGGGCATTTTTTGCAAGAATCTCTCTAGATATCCGTCTTTAGTTCCATAATTTGTTTTTTGCCTACATCACCATTTTTGTCTCTACTGGCAATGGAAACGTGATAAGTTAGCAAAACATAAGAAAACTTGAAATTTTTTCATTGAAGTTATTAGATTAACAAAAACTATCTGTTTTATGTCAAATTTTGTGACTTCTAAATAATCGAAAACTTTGGCTTAACAAAATGGTAAAGAGCAACTTATCATAGAAATGTCAATCACAGTTGATCCAAAACAAAAGCATTACTGAAATGAACTAAGCTAGTTGTAGCTAAGAATATCATTATCTTTTTCACTTGCTCTTATTTAGATATTTAGTAGCTTTAACTTATCTGATGTTGAACTTTCTCATACTCAATTTTAAGTGTTTATGTATAAAGAATTGAAATTCGTGATGGAAAAGTTCTACATCAGGTAACTGACAGCTTTGAATAATTATCTAATTTAGAGCGCGTGAACAAAAAATATTTAGGATAACGTCAAATAAATATTTAATTTTCAAAGTTTCAAACAAACTAACCGTATATTATCAGCTTTAGGACTCCAACAACAAATCATGGTGCCATGGCTAGATTTCTATTTGGATTTTGCTGATTTATCGGAGAAATTTTGAGCCTTTTTCTTTTAGCAAAATTAAATCACCCTTTTTGATCTATTAATTAGATATCTCCTTTAATTCAGTTAACTCTCATGTAAGAAGCGTTTTTTCATCTCTCATTCTTGAGAAGTTTATTTTTCGAACTTAGTTGAAAACTCTTTTTTCCGCCATTGAGAGTCCATAAACCTACACTGATTGTTTTCTTTCAAAATATATTTTTTAAATTTCTATTTTCAGAATTTTGCAAAATGACGTTCTTGTCTAGGGCGTCTATGTGGTCTCTTATAGTTTTTTCATACATCAACAGGTTCGCTTATTTTTTGTAAAATTTTATCGGTCACTGTATTGGCACCCCTGCATAGCAAAACTGGTTCTCACAGAACGCAAACTGCCCTAGTGATGAAAAAATTTGAATTCTTGCACGAATCTTGCAAGAAATCTTACAAGGGAATGCATAGTTCTTCCATTTTTCTTGCAAAATTTTTGCAAGATTTTGAATCCGTTTTGCAAGAGTCTTGAAAAATTTTGACTTTACCTTTACCATCTTGTACTGGTTACATGGCTGATTTTTTGCTGTTGGTTGAGCTGAAATAGTTAATCAACTGTCGGAAAATTGTCTGAAGTCAAGTTAAAACCTGACTTTTTTGAGATTTTCAGTATAATTTTTGTGGTTCTTCCTTCCTCTTTTTTCATTCCGGGCTTGGAACCGGCAGTGGCGGAGTTACTGAAATAAACTATAGGAGTACTGATTGACACAGTTCTCCATAACAAACAAAACGACAAAAACCAGATAAAAGGAGTAACTAAAATTTGAATAGCTAAAAGGTTATCGGAAAATGATCTCAAGTCAAGAACAAATTGAAGAGTTGTCTCTATTTATTTGACGGAAAGTTGTATTTGAATTCAAAATCTTGCAAGAAACTTGCAAGATTCTTGCAAGATTTCACATTCGAAATGCGTTTACGAAGAAAGCCATTTAGTTTCAATTTTGCTGATCAAGGATCCTGATATCAGTCCTAGCGTTTGGTTTTCATTTAGTTTCAGCTACCAAAAATACGCAAATAAATTTTCCGGAATTTAAAAACTCGCAAGATTCTTGCAAGATTTTGAATCCTGGCTAATTTTTTTTCCTTGAATTAGGTTTTGTAATTTGTTCAATAAACAATAATTTGCTTCAAAGATGTTTCCTAAAATATTTGAACCCCGATTTATTTTTTTGGCCTTGATTGCTATCTTGCAAGATTCTTGCAAGAATTTTGCAGGTTTTGAATCACCTTGCAATATTCTTGCAATATTTGAATCCACTCATCAATAGGATGTTCTTACGTGATATCAAACTACAAAAATTACATATACCAGCATTTTTGAATCATTATGCTCCAGTGCTCAGCTATGTTTTAAATTCTTAAACTATGCGTTAGTTGCATGTTGTAAGTTGCGTTTTAACTTTCGCTGACTCATATAAAAACAGTTTTCTAACTATAATATATAAGCATGTGTACGTGCATTGAATGATTGTGTATCTATATATCTCTTAGATCACGTCGGCTCACTTTGTCATAACTACTGACTAAGAATCTATTAAAAATCACCTCATTAATCTCTCCAGTGGCCTTTATCAGCCACATTTTCTACTCTCCAATGCGAGTGTGTTTTAAAATAATGGTAATAATTATACACCTTTGTTTTAATCTGTTGTAACTTAAGCATCTTTTTCTCCAATAACAATAACGTAAAAATAAACTTATACACCTGAAACACACACGCACATACATACACACACACACACACACACACACACACACACACACACACACACACATACACACACACATACACACACGTAAATGCACACACAGACTTTTCTCTTCATGTTTAGCAGTTTGCTCTGCTTGTGGTCAACGTTTTGTACTGGTTAAGCTGGTTATAGTAATGAATAATTATAATAAAAAATAGTTCACAATAAATAAAAAAGCGATTTTAGTTTTGGTTGTTCGTGCGTGACTTTATTGCTTCTACTGATTTTGGCACCTACAGCTAAAGCCAGATAGTCTAAACTTCACCAAATACAAGCTCTTCAACCGGTATCCGTTTAGTTTCAGCCACCACAAAATAGTATAAATGAGCTCTAATAGATAACTTATTACTGTAAATTAGCTCACAATTATTCGAAGTTTCATTTGCCGCTGTAACCGTGGCTCAAAATATTAATTACATCAGCAGCGGTTACACGCACCCACAAAAACAAATTTTACCTGAAAAGTTAGAAGTAAATATAAACAAATCTAACAGAGCGCCAGTTATTCTAGATCAACGGAAAGGTTTTTGGAACCGCCAGACATCGTCAATTGCCAAAAACCAGTCTATCACGACAACCAGCGCACAAGCACAGCCTATATTTTATTCACAAACATTTCCTGATAAATCGCTCGGCCGCAAAAGCGGCGGAGTTTTTGCAGCTTCTGTAAATCAAACAAATCAACCGACATCAAGGCGGCAATTATCGCATCCAGTTCAAGCCACATCAAACCAAGCAACAAAAACCTCGATACCCTACCAGGGCCGAACACTTACCGTCCGCGAGAATTTGCCCAAAACTTCTTTCAAAGCTCCCAACTACTTTGAAGTTCAACACAATCGACCAATCAGCGACCAGTTTGATACCAGACAAAGCAGACTTACAAGTGAACAAATGATGATTTCACACCAAAATTCAGTTCAAATGCAGCAGAGGAACTCGCAGCAGTTTGAAATGACGTCATTACCGCCTTCAAATAATTATCCGTCCTCTAATCAACCACAGGTAAGCGTTGCCTGGAACGGACAGCTACCAAAATCATGACCGACCATGCAATGGTTGGTGCTGGTATACGCAAAAATTGAACTGATTGATCTCACTATGTCAAACTATTTTGCATAAGTGCATTTTAAGTCTATGCTGGTGTCAATATAATAATTTAATGACCTCCTAACCCAGTGAAACGAAACTTGATAAAGCTTGCCACGACATGCAAGATCTTGACAGTCTTGACAAAACTTGGATTATCTTACCAAGATCTTGATAGGACAAAAATTCTGGGTACATCTTGATAAGATCTGGCCATAATCTTATCAAGCTGTATCAAGAAATTTCTTGATTAAATTTGCCAAGATCATGGTAAAACATGGCAATAAATTTTCATGTCAATGGGAAACGTTTCCACACGATGCAATTTGCGTTGTTATGAATCTCATTTGTAGAAAGGATTTCTAAGCAAATACAAATGAGCGTTTTTTCATAAACGTTAGATACATTGGTGGGATATGTTCTTTGCCTCCCCCCCCCCCCTAATCTTATTGAATCCATCACAATAACATCCCACACTCACGCATGCCAAATTTTTTAATATGAAATGTCACGCGATCGATAAAGGGGGGGGGGGGTAAATAACGCACAGAAAAGAAAATAACGGAAAAGATTGCCCAAGTAACTTAAAACCATAGGTGAAGACAAGACAAATCGGAAGAAGTATATTACGGTCACACAATTTATTGATGTCGTGCCATCGCAAAAATGGACAAAAAAATTTCTGATAATAATGACGGTTCTTCGATTGTGTCTTAGAGACTCAGCTAATCATAGTAATATGTAATAAAAAAATAGTAATATAAAAAACCTGGTAATTATTCGGTCTACGCTTTGTTTACAGTTAATCTCCGGCGACAGAATAGATATTTTGTGAGATGTGCACCAGAAATCTTTTATTGAATAAAACCACTCGGTTGATATCGCCATGGGGAAGCTCTCAGACTGCGAGGCAAAGCCAAACTGTTGAGTGCATTCGAGAGGAGAATAACAACTTTGCGATAAATTTCTTTTTATAATAACCTTGTTGCGATAACACAAGTTGCATAATTTACCGATGAAATAACTTGTTACCGCCCATTAAATGCTGAGAAAATTTAAAGCAGTGGCGAAACTCTGCTTGGTATTATACTGTTTTTTCTGCAGCTATTTTGTCACCACTCTTGCTATGTGACCAATAGCGAGAAAAAACGGGTCGAAAAATGATAGTCTAATCAGTTGCAAAATGGCGTACGTAATGCAACTGTTGTAGTCACAATAAATAATGATTAGAAACCTTGACACACGGTTCTGTCCGTCCATATGAATTTATTTAACAACTCGGATTCGCATCGGCAGTTGATGACTTCTCGATGGTGATAACAACCGTGTGGTAAAATCAACTAATCAACTCTTCTTGTGATTACAACAGCTGTTGAATATTACCACACGATTGTTATCTCCACCGAGAAGTTATCAAACTCCGAGTTGAAGCCGAGGAGTTATGACAACTTCGAGGGCGATAACAACTGTGTGATAATTTTTAAATCAACACCTAATGCGATCATGTTTGTTTTCTTAGACTACAAGTTTATCAAACTGTTTCCATCATTAGACTACGAGTTTATCACCACTCTCTTATCGTCACTGTTTACTTAGTAACAGTGGTGATAAATGATTGTGATAAACTCGTAGTCTAATGCTGAAGTGCTTTTCCGGTGTGGATTGGGCATTAAAATTTATTACATTGGCAGTTTATTTAACTGCTATTATCGCAACAGGTGTCGATTAAATCTTTTTCCGCCACTCTTATCCGTCCACCCATCTTGTAGCAACAGTGGCAAAAAAAGAGTGACGGAAAAATAGTCGAATGCTAAAGCTTTTCTTCTCCACCGTATCACATTATTGTCGTCTTCATCGGGAATAATAAGTCTTAATGAAAAATGGTCTTAATAAGTTATTTAATTGTAAAATATAGAATTGTTATCGACACAAAAATTGATCAAAGCGGGTTCTGGTTGCCCTTATTTCGCAAATGGGGTAATTTCGTACTGGGTTTTCCCAAATTGAGCTTTTTGCACCGATGCTTGTGTCCGTTGGTTTGGGATTCCTCACTTTTGAGGCTTGTTGCTGTCGGTTGTGCTTTTTGTGAAAACTGTTCCCAATTTTGAGTGAAAGCCTCTTGTACGTGTGTGAGGGGCATTTTTGGAAGAGAGAGCGTCGTCAAAATCAATATTTTTTTTGATAAATTTAAAATTAACTATAAAGCTAATGATTTGTATGGCTTCTTGTCGTACATAAAATATCTATCAAAACTATAATTTTTGCTTCTTCATCGTCCTACCTGCTCATATTGTCTTTTTCTTTCATTTCACATTGAATTGACTAAAAATTCTTCAAATTTTAAATACTGTTTTATCATTAAGCAAGCATGATGAAGCCAAAAAATGATTTCTGATAGTCAATTTTATCTATCAGCTTCGTCATTATTTGTTTGTTTTTATAACGCTCAATGAAGATCTACAAATAGGAATATGCCCTCTTCGATATCTTTAGGACGGAAGCCAGATTTATCCATTTGAAATCCGGTTTGATATGCAGTGTAGACATGTATTTGAACAGTTTGGGTTCTGTGGTAAGATTTAGGGTCGACACTCCTGAGGCGAGGACAAAGATATAATTTCAAGAAGAAGATTTTCCGGTCCTAACTTCCATGTTTGTGGTATCTTGTAGTGCACTCATTTATAATCAGTTCTTTTCGGTAATTTTTAAGCCATTTCAAACCGTTTCCTACATGTCTGAGATCAAAAGGAATAATTTTTGTTCCTTTTATTTTCTGTTCAGACCTCAATTCAGCCACAGCTGCAGTTGACGCGTGAACAGATGTTGTCCATGCAAAGACGTGCAGCATCTGTGAGTCCCACAAAGTACTTTGACCAACTTTATGGCACCCAGAATAGACTGGGCACTTCTGGGGCAGGAGGAGGCGGAGGAGGGGGAGGTGAGACTAAGTCAGATGGGAACCTCGGGGGACTTGCAGGACATACTTCCCCCACGAGAGAACTGAGAATGTACAATCCTAATACTGGTAGGCTCCTTGTGTAGTGTTGATCCTATCAAATGGATATCCTTATGGATATCCAAGAAAGGTGATAGGACGGGGGGGGTGGTATTTCATGAATTTGTCCTTAAGTTTCATCAGTTTATGTGGTAGGCCTAGAAAAATATTTAAAGCTCTCAATTTCCGGATTTATGGGGATTAGTCGTCCATGAATTCAAACGTCCAGAACGCCAAAGTAAATTTTCTAAGAAATGAGAAGAACGTCGCTATCACGGTTTTAAAGCCATGCTGGGGCTATTTTTGTTTTTTTCCAGGCAATCGATCACAGCAACCTCTATACCACCGATCGAACACAATCAACGCAACATCAACAATTCCTGGTCAACCCATTAATAACACCCTAGAGAGACAAGGAAACATGTCCAACACAAATAGACATCCACTGCATCAACAGCAGTATACGACAGACCCTGGCAGCCGGTCTATGGATCGAGACAACAGACCTCCCTCAGTGCCCCCCAATCACATGGGGACAGGGGGAAGACATACACCCACGCATATGCAAAATAACAATACCTCCTTAGAGATGAAATGGCCCACAGGTGACAAAATACCAGGTACAATTACACTAAATAGCCTTAAGATTTTTCAAAATGCACAACGGTACCAAAAGCTACGAACTAACAATGTGAAAAGTGACATCTTTTTTGGGTTCCAATCAGTTTGCTAGTAACCAACCATCATTAAGTCTCTTTCTTTAACGTCCCATCGACTGTTTTCACAGCTTTCTTACAAGATTCTAACGACCTCGGACTGTATTCCACCTCAATGTTGTGACGCTTTATGTTCTGAATTTTCACAATAATTTGTCTGGTCTAAAAATCACTCTGAAAATAACGTTTCAATAGCGTTTTAATCCTAAATATATGCTGGCCCTTCCAGAACCTCGCATTATGTCGCTCGTAAAAAATTTCTGATAATTTTTGATATTGGAGCAATATTTTATTGAAATCAATGTCTACAAAAACGAGTCTTCCCCATAATTTCTCAAATTTTCCCATTAACACACAATTAATCGATGTTTGGTCACAAAGAGTTTTTTTCCATTTATTGCAAAACATCTCAAATTATGAGCGGTTGCATATCCCGCTTCCTTATTTAAAAGAAATTTTTGTTCGAAAAATGCAACCAATGCCGTTGCTGGAGGTCCAAATACTGATAATCCGCAGAAACAACAATCTTCAAGAATGAGAAAAACTTCTCAGGAAGTTTCATATATTCTGATCAAAAATTCCTGATATAGATAATTCAAATTAACCCACTGCATTTTTTGGGAAGACTGTTTCTTGAAATTTGACTAAGACAACGCGGTCAAATTATTATTTGACGTTATTGAAAAAAAATTCCTCTAATTTTAAAAAATCAGGTAAGATATTCAGATCGAAATCGTATTTTGCTTTGCTTTTTAGCGCCATATTGTACAATCTTGTAAATTTACTTGAAAAGGTATTTTGCTCGGAGTTTCGGATGATTTTGGTCATGTGTTGCCTTCAACTTAAAAGAATTGTCCGCGCTGATACCTCTTTTTTTCCAGGAATTTTTTAGAGAAAGTAAAATCTGTTGTGCTGCAAAAATCTAAAAGAGTTAGTTTTCAAATCGTCAATTGTGGCTGCCAAAACGAAAAAATAAAAAAACTGGACTGGAAAATTTTGATCACCAGCTTGATTGTCAAGCTTAACTTTTACTCTCACGCTAGTTAGTTCAAATTTTACTCACTGTTTTTATCTTAAAAATAGTTGACGAATTGCTTAGTTTCAATGGAGATGACGAATAAATTAGAAAAAGGAAATACAATTTAAGAAATTTAAATTTTCTACTCAATAATTACTCTTTTACGTTTTCAAGCACAACATGTACAATTAGGGAGTCACTGATTTTTAGTTTACTACTGACAAACAACTACACAGGTTGCCAATACAATTTTTTTCCTTGGTTTTTTGAAAAAACCGCTAATATATCATTTGATCGAAATGAATTTATTTCAGGGCTTCAACAATTCTTAGAATATTATCGGTTTCCCTTGCACAATTAAATATTTTCTTGTTTTGCATATTTTTTTAAATGTTTTGTTTGCTCGGTAATGGTACACTGCATTGCAGGCTTATTGGTGACAAAGTGACGTAAAAAATTAAATAATATGTCAACGGATTTTGAAAAATGCTTTAAAAATTCTGCTTAGTTGCCATTGTCGATGAATAAAACCAAGGAATACATTCATTAAAAGCAAACTAAACTTAAATGCTTAGCCCAAATTTTGATGAAGGTGAAAAATAGAGCAAGTGCTGAAATTAACTAGTTTTTTTTGAAATTGTGCTAATATTTTGTTTCGAAAAGATGCGGCGTCTACTCTATGAATCTGGAAATGTTTTGGTTACCAGCAGAAATGTTTCGAGCAAGTTTAAGAAAACATTTAGAAAATTAGTCAAATAATACCATTGAATGAGTTAGGGAAAAATGTTTTAAAACAGTTCTAGCGCATAATATGAATTTTTCACGGGTGATTTTGTTCGACTTCGTGAAAAGGGTAAAGTGTACTCTCTATATACCAAATGACGTCATATCGAGTTACTTCTTTTGAAGCTAAAACTTCTTCACTACAAACTGCTCTGCCCCAATATTGACATTGATTGCTTTTTGTTCTGTAACAATATTTTTCTCAGCTCTATGAGAAACCACGAAAAATCAATTATATAGTCAAAAGCCATAAATCTTTTGAGAGTTTATTTGAACGAACGACGGCCTTGTTTTAACAATATTCTAGCCTCTTTTCTCTTTGCTTTATCAATTGATTGTTGGAAAATATCTTTTCAACAACCGATTCAAAACATTTTAATCATTCTTTTCTGATTGAGTTGAGCTTGTCAAATTAATTCAATTCATCAGCAGAAATCTTGATTATGTAACTGTTTACAAAAATATGATAGTTTTCTATTTAGTTTATTAAGCATGCGGGCTGGATATGCATCTTCAGTCAAAAATTCTCTCAATATAGAATAATCAATTGTTATCTAACTGATTCATAAGCAGTCGGCGACAATTACAAACAAATAGCTTGAACACCTACTCAAAACATAATGTAATCGATTCTAATGACTCATAAAAATTCTGGTATTGTTTTTACCAGTTGAGCGCAACGGTTACTTTGTTTTCTTTTTTGCGGTTTAATATTAATCTTAATTGTCATCTTAAATGCATTTAAAGAAATTGAGCAGGACCAAATTTTGGGACCGCTTCTTTTTTTCCATTATTGGACAATAATTGTTAAAATCTAATTATTTCAAGTAGTTTTTCGATAATCCGCTTTGCATATCACGGATTTATTGTTTTTTCCCAGTGCAGCTTTGAAGTTTTGATAATGGCATTAAGGGCGTTAGTTCTCAATTTTCCTAATCAAATGCCGACTGAGCTCGCTTCAAGTTATTCTCTTTTGGGGTTAACATCATGTTAAGATGTATTCTATTATTTATTATGACAGCCCTAATGTAATCTTATAGTGGGGTATTCTTAATCAGCCTGTATGATCCTTGTGAAATTGGTGCTTCATTTTATCATTCATCATGAGGCGTCAATATACAGGTCGAATGACACCCACAACCAAACTGGACCGAAGTCCGAGTACCAGTCGACGCCAGACAACAACCACAACTACCTTCCCCAAAACCCAACTGACCCAGAGATTCGGAAGTCCATTCGGGTTCCAAGATGGCAGAGAGAGCAGGGCTCTGTCACCCAGTGGTCATCAAATGGTTTCGGACACTGGTTTAGATCCTGACCCTAGAGGTGGACCCCCAAGTTTGCCCTCGAGGGGTTTCGGGGGTTCTGGACAGAGAGGGGGTGGACCTATTTCACATTCGCCCGAGCGACGGTACGATGATTTTGATCATTTAATACCGAGTATATGGTACGTAATGTTGTCAAATTTAATATGGCAGTTTTGGTGCAACAGTAGCATGCCTTACTGAAGTTTTGAAGATAGTAGATGCGAGTCCTCCGAAGCTCAATTTATTTAGCAATAAAGGGAGTTAGCTAATACTTAGGGCTACACTTGGGTTTGCTACAATAAATTATTTTTTATTTTTTGTGGTGATTGCCCAGGATGAAGTCCCCGACCCAAAACAGGTATATAAACCAGACTTAACATACCAAAATGTGGGTATTTGCCAGACCGAACAGACCAGAAATCGCCATTGGCCAGACGGAAGGCGCGACCAAAACTTTTTCCAGGCCATTGATTTAGATCGCCCCGCACATCCCCTCCCCCTGTCCGTGACCCAAGTCGGTCTGGCCAATACCTGTCTTGGTTTGGAGACTACATCCTTGGTGAAAACTTGGATTATGTATTTTTGCATTATATATCTTTTTGTAAGTGCTCAATATAGTTAGCAAAACAATTCAAAAGTTGTTCGAGAACAGTTATTGACAATTAATTGGCGCGAAATATTTTGGCTAGCTTTTGAAAGTGACCAGTTTTGCTGTTATAGACCACCGATGGTGCCAGAAGACCAAAGAATGACATATGTCAAGGTAAATATCCATTATTTTCACTTGCAGTCAAAAGATTAATAGATCCATGCAATAAATTGAAAAGACTACTATTTGCTCCATTTGTCATTTAGCTCGTTGTTCATCATTCAAAAGTTTTACTAGTAACATTCGATCTTATATCATTCTTGTTGAGTACCTTCATGCCGTTCAGATAAATTAACAAATTTATTTTATAAGTAAAAAACCTGAAGCAAAAAACATGCAAAACATTTGCCTGCTAACAAACTTTTTTTTGTTTTTATAAAAAACAAGGCAAGATATACATGTAGGCACAAGTTATATGTGGCAAACTGTGCAGGCAAGTTATCTAAACTTTATTTAGATTTAATTTACATATGATTCCTTGTAAAACCTCAGCACTCATCAAAGATCATTGAATAATTAAAAACCCCATTTAAACTTTGTTCAAATGTTTCGTAAGATTTCTGCAGCAAATGGAACTATAGACGTAAAAAAGGAACCGTATGAATCGATTAGTGATTATGATATCAATTTTGTTGCTCTTTTGCATAAAATTTTCTAAACTGGATCTCCCACAAACAGTCATAAAATTCGTAGATTAGTCTCGTGATTTCAAGCACAATTTTGAAGATTTCACCAAAGGATTGTGTTAGGAAACAAGTGTGAATATGCACTACATAATGCATGTGACTTGCATTATGTAGTGCATAAACACACTTGCATAAAAGTGACAACTGCCTACCTGTGTATGTTCAGTTTTCTGATAGCCTACCTGAATTTCAATTTGTGGCAAAAAAACAAATCATCTGAAAGATTTAAAAGCTGTTTTTACTTGGGTGTTTTTA
The DNA here is from genome assembly GCF_964194025.1 of Convolutriloba macropyga. Lineage (NCBI taxonomy): Eukaryota > Metazoa > Xenacoelomorpha > Acoela > Convolutidae > Convolutriloba > Convolutriloba macropyga. The sequence goes on along the minus strand of NC_134482.1, from coordinate 1,492,008 downwards.
CCTGAAAATTGGGTCCATTTAGAAGAGAAAAAAGTCAGGTAAAAAACCATTGCTTTTGCGGTGTTTAAAGCTCTTACCCACTATATTTTATTTAAGGACAAACAAAAATTTATCGAGGGTTTCTGTATTTCAACAAACAACGATGCATACAAATTTTTGCGAAAACTAAACTAAGAACACCATTTCCCCGATAAAATGAAATATAGAGGCCAAGATATTAAGGGTTCTCAGCAAATTGCGGAAAGTTTCAACGAGCTTTTTTCTTCGAGCATTTTTGAACGAGCATTTTTGAAGATAATTCAGACATTGTTGTGCCTGAAACAGCTCAACCGGAGATTTTTCTAGACGATATCAAACTCAACGCAAAAGATTTGCTAGAAGAAATATTACAAATTAAATCTGGTGCCAACTCTTATGATCAAATAACACCATCACTCTTAAAAGCCTCAGCGCCGTACGTTATAAATAGTATCTTATATATATTTAGCTGCATTATTAATGCTTGCCAATTTCCCCAAAGTCTTGAAAAACACAAGTTTTCTCATCACAAAAATGGTAGCAATACGGAAATTAAAAACTACAGACCAATAGCAAAGCTATATGCAACTTCTATAGTTTTTGAAAGAATAGTTTGCAAACAAATTAAGAAGACACTTGAAAGGAAGCTTTGCACTGCGCAACATGGTTTTCGGCAAAACAATTCAACAGTAACCCAATTGTTACTATATTGTGATAACTTATATCCAGCTTTAGATGATTATTCATCTCCAATAACAGTTTACTTGGACATTGCTGAAGCTTTTGATACGATTAATTTTTATATTGTTCTTCAAATGCTCGCTCGTTTTGGATTTGACAAAAAGTTTTTGACTTTTTTTGCCCCATATCTAGTTAATCGACAGCAGAGAGTAAAAATTGCAGACAATTATTCGACTTTCTCAAAAATCTCAAGCGGGCGGATCAGTATTTGCTTTGTTTTTGTTCTCCGCTTACATAAATGACCTACCTGATCAACTTATTAATAAAACATTTCTTTATGCCAATGATAAGAAAATAATAGGACAAATTTCAAAACGTGAAAATCTTCAACTTGATATAAATAGAGTTATCGAACGTTCCGGTTCAAACAAACTAAATTTCAACTTCAGCTTTCTCGATTTCTCATACAAAAATACATATGATTCGTCCTCCAGCATGACTTGGAATTGTCACCTCAAAACACCCATAAAGAAAGGATTTTCAAAAATTGAAACATTTAAGAAGAGTTATACCCCGCACCACAAAAGAAACTGTCAAATGCATATATACTGTCAAAAACTTATATACTTCTGCAGTCTTTTATGCGTCAAATGTCTGGAACCCAGGACCACTGTATCTTCAACGCTTAGAAAGACTGCAAAGATTATGTTTAAAATGAATAACTTGCCCTTCAGTTTTTGATGACCAAGAATACGTTGAGAGCCTAATTAGAAATCGCCTGTTGACAGTCAGTTTTTTTCTAGTTTTTAACGGCCTATTTCTGCTTAACAAGATTAAAGTGGGTATAACTTCTATGAATGCCTCAGACCACTAGTCAATAAATTTTGGTTGTCCAAAGACCAGATCAATTGAAAAATTTTTCATTGAAGCCAGAAAAACATTTCGGAAACGTTCTGAAGATAATTACTTTAATAGAGTGGCCTCATTCAATAATTCTTTGTCTCAACTTAACAAATTTTCTAACTATTAACCACACAAGAATCCATGTCAGTTTTGAAGAGAAGTGAAGAGCTTTTTGGAAGAGGAGGCAGTGAAAAGATTCAAATATCAAAGTTACCCTTCAGGATGGAAAGTTTTCGAGAAATTTTAATTACTGAATCTTGATTTCTCCCTTAATCTGGGCCAACCAAGCTGGCTGTAACCATGTTTGTTTGAATTCACTATTATTATAATGGATCGGAATACTAAACTTGTGGTATCACATTGAGCCAGTGGTGTCCACCAAATTTTTTGTTCAGAGGCCAGAAAATTATGGAAAAAAATTGGTCATAATATTTTGAAATTTTTATTTTCTGCATCTCGGTAGTGCCAACAGTTTTAACCGTTTTCCAATATGAGAAAAAATTATTCCACATGAAAACTAGGGCGCTGCCGATGAAATAACTCCGTTCCTGTGAAACAATGCTTCGGATGTATCCGAACTCTTTTCTCATGCGTTGCTTAAATTGTGTATCACGACAAATATATACAATAAAGCTTGCGTTATGTACAGACGGTCCGTAATAACTCAAGTGAAGTCACTTAACGAGCACAAAATTGTAACTTAACATTTCTTTTTGTCTACGTTTTCCCAATGACCACATTGAATTTAATGCAGGACCCTTCTCGTCCGGGTAACCGTAGATCTCCAAACCACCTCACCAACAAAACAATAGCCTCCTCCTCCCCCACACCTGCAAACAACCAATCAGACCTGCCGTCTACCACCCCCCGCAAACAGAAACAGAGACGCGAGGCAGGAGTGCCCAAGTTTTACGATTCCTCAACAGACGATGGTGGGGGAGGGTTCACGTCTTCCCTGGGCGGGGGGAGTCGAGTCGGGAAAACAAAACGGAAGGAATCCACCCCGTCTTCCGAGCATCAGTTGAGTCCAGTGGGGGTTGTGAACCAGTTGCCCTTGTTGCCCGAACATACTCTGAACCACGAGAAGCTTATCGTGCAAAGTGTCGAGAAGATGCAACCTGGTAAAAAGTTTTTTTTATAAAAAAAGTGCAAGACCTATATGCAAAGATATTTGATTCGATAATTTTTAACTGCTTTTTTGACAGCCTGTGGAAACAAATTCTCTAAATCATTATACTGTTCTCAGAGCATAAAAGTTAAGGTTTTTAAAAATTATATTTTCTGCACAATTGAGTTTAGTCTTTTGGCAGTTGGTCATACTTTCCTTTTGAACAATTCAGAAACAAGTATTATTAAATCTGAAAGCATACCCGGGCCGAGGATTTTGCCGAAAAATAACGGGGAAAAGAGTGTAAAGAGTGTAAAAATAATATTATAAATCATAATAATTTATTATAATTACATCTGTTGGAGGAGACGATAAACGAGCTACGTTTTACGCCCGACAAAACGCAAGGTGGTCTTGGGACATTTTTTATAAATGACACCAAGACGAGTTGGACCTCAGTATAAAATAATGTCAGAGTTATAACGAAAGACAATGGAGCAAAAACAGCAAAAATCTTGGCACTTGTTGCTGATTCACGCATTTTTGCAAACTTTTAACCACAACACGTCTACTTATAACAAGATTTCAAGAAATTACAAAGGCTGATTAAATAAATTTTTTTCGTATCTTTTATCTGCAGAGAAGCGCGATCATATTTTTTAACACAGTTGAAGCAACAATATTATTAATCTTTACATAAATATATTTTCAAATTTTTTTTTAGAAATTCAAAGTTTTAGATAATTGCGAGTTACGCAAAGATCTGTCGGGCTGCAACATCATTGATCGTTTTGGTTTTTGACTGCCTTTGCAATTTAGCTTGAACTTTGAGGGAGATTTGCAAAAAAACTTTGAGAGTCTAGGAATGCACAACTACTGGGAATTTGAGCCAGTAGTGGATTCGAACCAGCAGCTCTAAAATGCAAACCTAGTGCGTTTTGTAAAACAGAAACTAGTCCTTAGTTCTCGATATTGAGCAATTCTGATAAGCCGCTGTTTTTTTTCTTGCTTCTCATGTCTTTTCTCTCTAACAAAATATCCGTTACACAAACAGACTTTGTTGTCAAGTGTACCTAATGCACAATTTACAGAAGTATTTTCTCTTATTGGCCATTCATTTTTAAGCTCAAGGTTTTGGCTTTCACTTACACTAAAGTTGAAAAACAACATAATTAAAAAATTGCAGCCAATAAAATTATCAATTTCTTTTCAACATCGGTTTCATCCTTGCCTACGCTAATTTCTGCTTCCTGGTTTTCCTGATTTCTCAAAAAAATTTTGTTGCTACTCCAGTGTGTTTCAAATTGCCAAGAAAATCTGGATTCTAGTAGGAAAAATATCAGCGTCAATTTAAGAATGATTAGAGAAAAATATATGATTCCTATTTTCGTTTCAATTTCTCAGTAGTAAATTACGTTTTCTAAAACGCAAATCAAAACTCTTTCTGAACATCTTTTGAACTGTTTATACGGTTTTCATGGGTCAATTTTTAGTGCATATTTGCTTTTTGTTCGATAACTTTTAGCCTTCAATATTATTTAGCGAGATAAGCTTTTGAATTTTGTCAAGCTAAAATAATGGCGGTCATCTTAGAGTACATGATAGTTTCCTCTGCTGCTTTGTTTTTCATAGAAAGAATTATGTCATGGTTTTTAATCTGTTTTTAGAATTTCGATTTTTTATTTTTCTTTCCTAAATGATAAACCCGCCATTATCAGTGAAGAATATTCCAAGGTTCGGCGTCATGCAGAGATTAAAGCCCTTTTTTCAATTTGTTCCGTAAAAATCTCTTTTGCTATTTCAGCTCCCATTGATATCTTCATTGCACAAATTGGGAGTCTAAAAATGAATTGTACAGAATTCAATCTGTCTAAATAAAAATTAACTGTTTAATTCAATTTCGTAAAAATTCAAAATAAAATTCTTTTCAAGTAGGTTAGAGTGATAATTATTAAGATCGCGTAAAAGTTCACGTAATTATCCTCAAAAATTTTAATGTATTGAACGCGTTTTCAGTTTTTTTGGCAGGAGGGCAGTTATGAGGGACAGTTTTGAAGGTTGAATGTTATTTGTATATTTGTTCTCCTCATTTTAAATTTATAATCATCATTTTATTTTGGTTCCTAAGTTTTCTTAAGTATACTGTTTCCACAATCATTTGCTAAACATTGCAGAGAATATACAAGGATTACAATTCAATTTAGTTTGAAACATATTCTGAAACAAGTTCTGAGTTTGAAACAAGTTCTCAGTTCGGTTAAGCGTATACAATTTGTGTAGAGATTTAGCTGTTACTTTTTTCCAAAAAATTTTTGATCAAATCGAATACAAACTGCCCCAAAAGTTGTTTTATCCATCTCTTAAATTTAGATTGCAATATTTTTCATCTTTGGGGAAGAAATTTTTGTCATTTCCTCTCGCATTTTTCCAGCGAGCTGTTGCTTTCTTTAAGTAGGATTAGTTTTGCTTCTGTTTTCTAACAAAAACGTTCCCCTTAACCACTCTCTGTATTGATTTCACTAACAATGTGCATTTTAATTTTGAAAACTTTTCGGTGAGTAACAATCCTTCGGTAATATGTCAATTGTAATATGTCGGTAATATGAATAATATGTTAAAACTTCGATTGTTAAGAATTTTATAATATTTTTAAGTAAAGTTTGATTGTGCAGATACTCAAAGACATAAACAACATTAATGACGCCTCAGGAGGTATTTAAAGTCATGTAGGATAATTTGATGGGATATAGATACTGGCAATTGAGAAAAATGTTTTTTTTTGGATTCGAAAACTTTGGAGTCCATTAAAAAGATACCTGCGAGTTCCCTGGCTTTCTTCTGTTCTCCATTGAAAAAATTCTCACAAAATTTTTATTTTCTCATAAAAATACGAACAAACTGGTGTTGTCACTAATAATCACATGCATTGGTTTTTTGAAGGAACCCCTTTTTTTCTAAAATATCGCAGAGATTTTGCTCGACAGTGTTGATGTTCCTCAGATAAAAATTTGTAAAAGCAGCGAATTATGGCATATCATCGGTCTTGCTGCGCAGTCTTATCACTTTCAATTATTTAACCGCCTGTACAGTTCTTTTTATCGTTGTTGATCTGAAAATGAAATTTTATTTTTCGAAAAGAGAGAAAAAAAATTTCTTTCTCCCTTCTTCACCGCGAATTTCTGAACTCCTGTTTAGCCAATTTGCAAATCTGTTTATCTATTTTTTAGAAATCTGTGATAGAAAACAGAATATACTATTTAGGAGTGGATAGGCACAGGGCCAATTCAGAAAGTGCACTGGCAGCCCAATCAACTCCTTCGCCATACAAAACAACACCCACAGCTGAGGACTTTACAGATGCAACAATACCAGGTGTTCTAAGCAATCATGTGATATATATATATATATATATATATATATATATATATATATATATATATATAAATATATATATATATATATATATATATATATATTATATATATATATATATATATATTTATATATATATATATATATATATATATATATATATATATATATAT
>NC_134482.1:1352553-1485553 GCF_964194025.1 Convolutriloba macropyga | reverse complement strand
TAACTAAAACTGTTTATATGAACTGGTCATCATAGCTAGTGATGTTAATATCACACAATTATTTTGCATTTGCAGGGAAGAAAGTTTTGCTGTCTTACAGTGTGATAACTACTCTCAGCCAAAGTTATGATTGAAAATTAACAAACAATGGAAACGTGATATGTTTTCAAAGAATAATATAACAATAGCATTCGAGTGCCAACAGGTTGAATTGACATTTTTAATTGACTGCGCATTTACTTAAAGAGGGCTAATCATTGAACAACGTGGAATGGTAGAAGAAATGAGGACGAATTACAGCAACATTGTTTTTAAATTCTCTTAGTACTGACTTTAATTAAATTTGGTTTTTGGGCATCGAAGATCGACATGCTGATTTCTTTTTCAAAAATATAAGTAGTTGGTGAGTAACCCAAAGGTATAATTGGAGGGTCATGAGGGCTCACCACCGGCAAATCGAATGTTGTTTCCTCTACGGTCGGACGACTTGCCACTTCTTGTTGCATTGACGCAGTTACTGGGTTATCGTGTCATGGACGTTTTGGGCCACTATTGTCATCCGATTCGGCTGCGGAGCATACGTTACTTTGGTTTTCGAAACCATAGTACTCAGGGGCATGGCGTTGACATTTCCCAGTATATGTCGATGATGCCGACTGAGCTGACGAAGATGTGGCGGTACTAGTTTGGCGTGGTGACAAGGATTGTGGCTTTGTAGGTTTTCTTGCAGCCATCGATTTAGAGATATTTGAGTCCGATGAAGGAGGTCCAGAAGCGTTGTCAGGCTGACGATGACGTACTTTTGTCTCATCTTTTTTCTTCTGTAGCTCTTTCAGATGTGAGTTAATTTTCTCCTCTGTAAAATGTTCATAAGAAAGTGGACGGCGTTGAGCGTATTGCCACAATGTTGTACCTCTCTCGGCCTAGGTGCCGAATTTGTTGATATCACTTTTTTGACAAAAACTTCAGGAATAATCAGCACCTTGATTACTGAATTCGTTTGCGAGGTGCGGGAAATCACTGATCAGGGGGTTAGGGTTTCGCAGAGGCCTTGTAGGTCTTGTTTCAATCTCTTGCTGACTTTTCGCGCCAGCTTACATTCTAATGAAAGTTCAGTGCAAGCAATAGGGTTGGTCGACGGGTGAATGACGAAGCGGTATACCGAATTGTTCGTTTGGCCATTGAATCTGCATCCGGCGTCCACTTGGGCTCATAGCCTCCTCTCCTTTATTTGTATGTCGATTATGTCAGTAGTGAACCACTCATTGTCATCCAGGTAATCAGTGGCAGGCACGGCATCATTGTCAAAATAGTGATTTAAAGTATTCTCATAAGACAAATTTATGAAGATTGATAAGGTACTTTTGTTTCTAATTGGCGTAATTTGCTGTCTGCCAAAGTGTACTTGGAAAGGTGACACCTTTGTGGTCTTTAATTTACAGATACGTAAATGATACACTAACCATTTAGGGGGATTTTGGGGATTTTACTGATCATGTAGTATTTGTAGTATGTAGGATTTTGTAGTATGTAGTATGTAGGATTTTACTGATCATGAACCTTGTTGGGGATTTTACTGATCATGTAGTACAAAAAACGCAATCTGAGTTTCCCCAGCCACAGGGATTTGTCATACGCAATAACTCGAGAACTGCTTCCTGTATCGACTTGGAGCTAGCCACATGTTCATCTATACAGACGCATACTGAAAGAAAATGAAGGTCTTGCCAGTACGAGAGCAAGTAAAGATTTATATTCTTTAACCGTTGTCCATCGTTCTGGAGGATACAGTCCCTCACCTCCTTGAGAACTATATCTTTTGTCGTCAACACATCCTGAAAACTTTTCGTGAACTTTTCGTTCTGTTGCAAGTGGTTATTTTGGAATAGTAACTCACGCGACTGTTCGATGTCAGAGGAAGAATGTTCTGCTGATGTCTCGTCACGTTGGCGTTTGACTTAGGTGTAGATTTGAAAGTCACACGTCCTGGGCTAATAGGGGGAGTGACGGATGATGTATTAGTGCTGCTCATGTTGGATTTTGTAGAGAGCTAGAAGAGCGCTGCGTTTGTAGTGTATGATCGAAGCAACTGATCAGTACGGCGGGCAAAAGGCACTTCAGAAATGTTTACTATTTGAGTAATAGTGGCACAAGTATAATTTTCTCCATTTACCGCGTTATTCTGCTGTGATTGAAAGATTGACTCTTTATACATATTCTGTAAATTGCTGCAATTGCTTCACAAAAGCAGCTGACTGTTGCAATAGCAGTTTCGCCGTCTTTTGCTACTTGCTTTGGTTGGGGCAAAATAAATAATACCAGCCCAAGTTTTGCGCCCAGCATTTGTTCAACGGTAACATCAAATGGTAGTAAAAGATCCACCCATCGTTTCAATCTGCTTTTGTAAATTTTTTTGAGTGATTCTCTTCCATGATTGATAAAAAAGCCCGATGATCAGTTAACAGGTAAAAATTTGCCGAACAGATTGTATTGAAAATATTCTACTGCACACACAACGCTAACATTTCTAATCATTGACACTCTTTTATTAAGGAAACTTGACGCGAACGCTACTGATTGCAAATCTGTATGTTAACGTTGCTCTAATGCTGCGCCTGGTCCAGAGCGGGAAGCACTGCACTTGATCCGGTTTTCCATATTAGGATTATAATGTGTATTTTCTGTTGCTTTTCCGACTTTTTTTTCAATGTGTTGCTAATGTGATTCCAAATTAATATTCCATTGAGACTGTACCTTTCTTTTTAGAATTAATGGGTGAAATAATCAAGAGAGATTCGGAATAAATTTCCTCAATATTTTACTCAAACTAGAGAGGAACGAAATTGTTTATAAGTTTTCGTTGCTGAGAGATCTAAAATGCCAAAACTTCTTTTTTTGCTAATTAACATTTAGGTAGAATAATGCGAGGATTATATCTGCCATTTTTTGGACATTTAAATATTATATTTAGATGTTCTTCTTGTGATCCTCGAGTAATAATTATGTATATGACCATAAGTTTTGTAGTTTAACGTTAAATAAATTTGAGGACTTATAGGAACACGACGGCCTTTTTGAATTGCGAGTGTAAAATTTTTGCAAAATGTTGATTTGACAGTAAGTTTGCGTGACTTATTAATACGAGAGATAAGATCAGAAAAATCATTAGCTCGCTGCTCTTCATTCGTTGCATTTCATTGTGGTGAAAATCATGCCCACAGTTTTAATAGCTTGAATTGAGAAAGTTTTGTTTTACTGGAACATTCATCCAAAATTTATGTTCATAATTGTTAACCACCGCGTTACCTAAATTTTTGTGAATTAATGTGCTAACACTTCCTGATACCACTAACGCTTTCTTTTCTACGTTTTCAAGTTGTACTTGAAAGTTTAACGGTTCTACATCCTAAAGATTTTGGTTTTTAAATATAAAGGCAACACAGCTGCCCTTTCTTACATCATAGTGAAGGTTATAATCGGCCATGTAAGTATTATTGGTTGAAGAATTGGTTACCAATTGCATTTACTTGATCGTCAAATGACGTTCCAACCTTTGTTGATCCGGAGTTTTCATTGTACACATTGTTCATTCGAGGTTTTGGTTTCCAATTAAATTGGATTTATCTACTAACCTTGGCGAAATGTTTCGTTATGCCGCAATTTTTGCAGTGTTTTTCCGACGCCGGACAATTCTGTTTATGCGATGGGGAACAAATGTTTCCACATTTTGGACAGTGGTTTGGTTTCCGCAAACTAATGTGTTGTTGGGATGATTGAAAGATGTCGTAGATTCTTTGGACGTTGTTTTCGAAGGGTTTGTTCCAATTCCAGATGCTATTTTGTATAAAGAAAAGCCAGAGATTTTCATTTGAATCCTCATTAGAGAATTTGTTTTCAAATCTGATGCCTTCTAATGTACAATTGTTTCTTTGAGTAACTCTCGTTGTATTTACCCATCTAGCATATTCGCTATGTAGGCATCCTAAACGATGTATTCTTCGCGGCTTCCAAGATCACAATTAATAGAAAGTGCCCTCAAGCAGCCGTAGAGTTTCTCAATGGGTTCTCTTTTGAGTTGTTTACGGGTGAGGAAAACAGCAATCTATTATGATGTCCGTTGCTCAGTAAATATGTCATCCAAAAGGGCCCACAATTCACTGGTTGTCATTTTATCAATACCATATTTCAAATCCTGGGATCTAGATATTTGGCGTTTTTCAGCACTTAAGCCTAATTCTGATAGTTCAACGGCCTTTTTGTGGTAAAGCTTCCATGGACGGTCTCCACAGAGGATTCCTGCGGCTCCGATCTTTGAATTGCTCAGTCGCATGTGTTTCAGTTGTTCATTTCTAATACGTCCATCTTGCTCACGTTGGGTTGTGCTATTCTCCACATCACAGCTCTGCCTTCGTTCATAGGCTCTTGTAGAAGTGTCACTTTCTCTGTGGAGTTTCTCCGAGAAGATTGATGGCAATACCTTCTTTGGCGAGTTTTGCCAACTTCAGCAGCACGCGCCAGTTTTCCCAGCGTAGAGGGGCTCCAAAGTAAGTTTATACGAAGAGTTCGATCTCGAGAAATGCTTTTTGTTTGGGTACTGACTGCGCCATTTAAGACTCAATTAGTACAGCTTAGTATTTGTGCGGAAAAGTGCAATATCATAACACAACTGGAAGCGTGTCGCATTTCCACTACCATCAGTGCGAAGTGGATTTATCTTTATCAGATTAATGGTAAACAGCTGCGTTTCCACTCGGTATCATTTTGGAATGAAACTTGTTACGTTTCGAAATACGCTTCTAAGTTGGCTCAATAGAGGGTGGATTGAGAGAGCAATTAAATTTTAAGATAAGGATGAGAAAATGAAATGTGATTAAAAAGTGTGTGGCATGAACAAAGAACAAACCACTTCTTCACTAGATTGGAGGTAAAAATAAATTAGGTGAACAAGATATTCTAAAGCCAGGGGAACATTAATTGGTACAGAAATATCTTCTGTTCCACACCCTGGGATAAACCTGGGGATCAAAATGTTTTTAGTTTGCGTAAAAGAAATTAATTTTTTCACAACCAATAGATCTCAAACCGAGAATTATTCAAGTCCGTTCAAAATTGATATGTCAGTAACATTTTACTGACATACCAGCTGGGGTGCCGATTGAGTTAAGAATTGTAGAAAAAAGAATGAAAAAATTCCGTCGAGAAAACAATGCTGCGTGCAGCTACAGCCAATAAAACAAAGATTAATGTTGATTTAAGAGCTGATTGTAATGAAGTCGATATCCACGTAGCAGTAATGAAGTCGATATCCACGATATCCATTTGCAAATCTTAGCGGAATATTTATTTCTTACGATTTTTTCTGGAGCTACAAGAACAAAACATTGAAAAATTCACGGCTTAAAATCGCCAGTCTTACAAAAAATCAACGCTAAAATAACTGAAAATTTAGTAGCCATTGATAGATTATTTTTCACCCAAGAACTGAATTAGGTTCAAAAACAAAACCTCTTAAACATTTTTTTAACTATCCATGAAGACTGCAACAAGGTGTTAATTTACCATATACGGTTGATTGTAGTTTAACTGAATTGTAAATTTAGGCTCAGACGCTTGTATATTATTTTTTCAAACTCTTAAATTGACTATTTGGTGCCAATTTCTATCCAAAATAGCCTAAAATTTGAAAATACCCCATTTCGGTAAAGTTGTTCTTTTTCCAATACATTAACATAGCAAAAGGAAATTGGATAGGAAGATGGTAGATCTGATCGTCAGGGTTTATGACAACCTCTGTGGTCTCTGGTGATGTATTAACTAGTGTCGGCCGCAAAATTGTATTTCCATAATGGTAGTATTGTTATGGGCAAGTTGACGCGAAAAAATCATTAGCCTAAATGGTTATAAGCAAGATCTGTTTTAAAAGAAAACAGCCTTTCTGGAACAAGATTCATTCAACTAGTTACTCTGGTCTCGGATAAATTGTGTCAGCAGTTACAGAGAATAATCATACTTATATTACAAAATGTGAACAGGTTTTTTTTCCACTTTGAGTGTCAAGTGTGGAAATTTTTAATCTTGTCAAAAAAAACTGAATAAAAGTAAGAACCCACAACGTTTTAGACCCGTTATCCCTTGCCAAAGACATGCATTTTGACTGTCCGATGCCTGGATTTAGAGCTGCCAAGACTTGGTCTAGACTTGCCACAGCTTGGCCAAGACCGTATTTGCTTTTTGTCAGGACTTGAATTGAGACTGGCAATTGTGAAATATCCCATGATCATAGATTTCAATCAGTAACGAATTTGGACTCGCCCAGTAACAATTGCCCCATACAGATAGTGACTTGGAATTAGGTCAAGGAGTCCAGCGCCATTAAGCAAGGGTCAGAGCCACAAAAAAAGTCCACGCAATGCGCCAAGCGTAGCAACTCACCCATGAGCAAAAAAACTTTCCACGTGGCAGTTTAGTAAAAACAAAAGGGAGTAGTTGTGTTCCCATTTAGTAAAAATAGTGATGTAGCCCGTTACTTTCGCTAAGAAAACCGAAATTACTGCCCATAAAATTTTTTATAACCCATTTCCTCCCAATATTATCCACCCACTCCAATAATTTTCGTTGAAGAGAGGTTATAATGAAAAAGAACCAACCTAAAGATTTCTATTTAAGTAAATTTTTCATCTTCATACCACAGCAAAAAGCGTGTAGCGGTATATCAATGCTTGCTTTTTGCCGGAAAATTTATGCTGATTCTTACCTTTGTTCTCTTCTTTGTCTCATAAAATCTTTGGTTATTATTGCTAACCAGGTTTGTGTCTTTTACTTATAAATTGAAGAAACTAATTTTTTAATAGAATAAACTTGATCTCTGCCAGCTTCAACTTACAAATCGAATTTATGTCCAATAAAATAACAGCGATGCTCAATAGTTTTGATTCAACTAGAAAATGTACAACTTCTCTGTTGTTTTGTTTAAAATCAATCATTGACGGACGTTACGTTTCTGTTAAAATTTATAAGTTTTATTAAGTTATTGAGCAACCTGCTCTTGAGCTCAACTTATGAAAATACTTTAAAAGCCTCAAAAATGACTAATAAAAAAAGGTCCAGCATCCTAATTGAATTGGAGCTTGATTCTTTTCACGTAACGTGCACAGCCTATCCATACTATTTATTGGCCATTTGGAGTCAGTTATTGCTCTAGGATGGTCTTCCAAAGGTGAAAAAACTGACTTTCAATGAGAATTGTCAGCGTCCGCTCTAAATTTCCCGAGAAAAAACGTCAAAAAGGCTTTGGAACTTTGCAATCCAACATAAAAAGGCAATTAAACAATCGCTAAAGTCCTTTGAGAACACCAGATACTTTAAACAAATCAGCTGTCGCATGAGGTCTAGTAAACCAAAATGTTAAACTAAATGAAATGAAGTAGGTTAGCTTTTATAGTCATCATTCTATAAATAAGGATCTAAATTTCACGTGCTCGAGGTAAGTTGCCCTAGTCGAGGGGCCGGCAATATCAAAAGGTCAAAAAAGTACAAGGGGGGGGGGGTATTTTTCCTACTTTAATTACACGGTTGAACGCACTAGTAAACTGTAACCCAAATGCTTTTTGTAATGAACTCATAATGAACTTGACTTTTGAGCAGTCAGAGCCATGATTTGTAAATAGAACGCGCAAAAAGGAGTAAGACCAAGATAACACACCAAGACAATATGAATTGATGATTAACAAGAGTTATAGATGTAGTTGGTGACATGGCGCCCAACGTTAGAAGGCATGAACCCTTGACGACAGCCTACCAACACTCGAAGCTAAGTCCAAGGCCATAGCACCCCCATCATTTTTTTTTCGAATATTCCTCAAACACCCCGCCGTTTTTTTACAGACAGTACCCCCACCCACGCAGTGGAGGAACCCCAGCCAAGTTTCGGTCTACCCAGCCCACCCTCAGAGGTCGAACCCCGTGATTTAAGGACGACACCCCCAACTAGGAGGTGTAGGAACCCCGGCAAAGTTTTGGTCTACTCAACCCATCCTCAGAGGTTAAACTCCGTGGTTTTACGGACGGCACCCCCAACCAGGCAGTGGAGACGCCCCGGCCAAATTTCGGTCTACCTAAACCACCCTTCTTCTCCAGTCGTTCAAACGAGGGGGACTGTAATGAACTCGTAATGAACTTGACTTTTGAGCAGTCGGAGCCATAATTTGTAAATAGAACGTGCAAAAAGGAGTAAGACCAAGATAACACACCAAGACATAATGAATTGATGATTAGCAACTTTAAGCAGAGTTATAGATGTAGTTGGTGACACTTTTCACAGGTCACCCAACGGTCTTCTCATATCCCATTTGCAGTAGTCCTATGGACTTTTGATAACCCATATCGGTTGATCAAAGTCTTTTCACAGATATGGCGTTTGATCACTTTTTTTTGTTTTTCAACTTTTAATTGATCTAGTAGATAAGCAAAAGTTGCAAAGTTATGGTTCAACTTTATTATCAGTCAACACCATTTGGAAGTCTCTTTTACTCACATCATTTCAGTAACTTTCACTTTCTGCATCACCTGGTCAATTATTAAGCAATTATTTCTTTTAGTCCCATCTCAGTCAGTGAGGACAACACAACTAATTGTTAAATAAACGCCCTTGTGACACACAAAAAATCATTTACTGTGCCGATATTTCTCTATAGCCTGTTGCAATATAATCTGCTGGCCACAATTTCCATGGCTCAAATATCACACACGGCAGTTTTTTTTTGCCGACTTCATCCTCCCTTGATCCAGACATTGGCTCTAAGTATTGGTCTACTTTCTGAATGGCCCATAATATGCCCGTAATGGCCCATTGTTTCAGGATTATAGGGACAGGCTAAGCTAGCTAAATCTCCAGTTCCTAAGTTCGCTCTGTTGTTTTATCGATTTTGTTATTTTTTATTTAAGTTGTATAAATGCAGTCGTTTGGCTTCTGTTTTGATTGGTGATAAAACGTTTTTCGGTTGCAAATATGTAAATTGGTGTATTCATCGTTGAAATTTGCTCTATTCAAAATAGGATCTGTTTTATACTGAGGGATGTCTTTCAATTTTGGAACCGTTCTTTTCTTTTGATTTGCTTCTCTTTAACTTTGCTTGTGGATGCCCAATCTAGTCCATTTTCAGTTGCTATTCTATATAAACAATGCTGTCTGCTGCTGATGCTATGCCTTCATGGAATACTTTTTAAAAGTTTTAATTTTAAAAAAGTTTTTGATTTTAGCTTTATGAGATTCCAAGATGAGTTCGGAACATTATATTTCTCTCATTAGGAAGAGAGCCAGCATTGTTAAAAAAAGAAACCACTTTCTGAAGGCAGAACTCAATGCTTTGTTCAGGAAAAAAAATCGTTATTCGCAGGTTCTCAATTTTCCTATCAATAAACGGTAGCATAAAATTTTCATCGCCGATGAAGGAACCCAAAAAGATTTTTCGTGCATCCAGTTTTAAACCAAATTCATCATACCAGGTTTCGACTTCCTTGACAAGATCACTATTGGAAAGCTTTTATTTAGTTCAGGATTATATCCCTTTTGACTGCATATCGTTCTGAGGGCTGCAGTATAGTGAAGAAGCTTGGGATTACAGTTTCCTCGCATTTAGCAGTGCAGTTGAGTTTAATGGGTCGCTGGCACCAATTTTGGGCCATATCTTTCACTAATTGTCTGAGTCCTGTATTTAGCCTTCTGTAGAACGCATAAGAATAAACTCAATAGAACTTGTTACAACCAGATATTGTCGATTAGATAGATTAGGTCAAGTTTGACAAGTTAATTGGGTGTCTGAAGTAAGCGTTCTTTCGTAAAGTGTTATTGTTTTAAAGGCGCCAGAGAGATGATTTGAGTGATATATCTTAAACAAACAAATAATGAACAAAAGCATATTGAGCTGTCGAAATAATTTGATGAATTAGCAAAGTTGTATTTGTGCATCAGGCCAAAGTCGAAGTGAGTGATTTAGAGCGAAGATTTGAAGTGAACTAGATACTTTGAACAGAATTGGAAATTCAAAATGAAAGTAACTAAGGGTGAAGTAAACTAGGTTGATCACGTTCTGGGTGCTTTAATTAAACAAATGTGCTATTTTGAAGTGACAAAGATAAGGGGCGTAGCCGAACTTGGTGCCCTGCAAATGTGGGGGTTATATTAAGCGGACGCTTATGAAATTTTATTGTCAGGTACACCCAATGGTCCTCTCAGGCTGGTATACTTTTTGGGCCAATCCGACCACCCAACCCCGAGCTATTAACACCGGAAGTGGTGTGATTTGAAGGTTTTCAATGTTTTGAGCGAAAAAATGACTGTTCGAGTATGATACAAGGGTAACTAAGGGTTGCAATGGGTATTAAGTCTAGAGTAATGTAGCAGATGATCATGGGAAGGGTTTATGAAGTTGTGGGAGAAATTTATTAGCAATTTGAAATAAGAATAGGCAGTTTTCACTAAAAATAGTTAACACTGAAATTGAAATAGTAATTTCTCTAAAAGTTGAAGTCGGATTGACCCGAATTTTGGGGGATAGACTAATTTGGGTACGGGAAATCCGATTTTGGGGTCGGATATGACCCCAGACCAACCCGCACGGAAATAGCACACACCGGTGCTGCGGAACGTAAAATTTGAATTGCTCATGGAGTATTGGTAGTAGCTCTATGATTTTTGGAGGGTTAGTGTAACTTTTCAAGGGCTTTCGATTGGTGATATTTTCATTCCCAAATTCCGACCGGAAGTCGGTGCTTCGGGTTGACCAGAGTGTCGAAAACCAGAAATTGGCCTTTTTGAGCGGCCGAATGACTTTGAAATGGTATTAATATGATAACCTGAGACAGTTAGTGACAGAAAACAATCACCCCGGTCAATTTTGACGAATCCGGATTTTTCGGGTTTCGGCACCCACGACTCGTTAAAAAATTTCAAATTGCAAAAGACTCGCAACGGCTAATTGGTAGGTCACGAAACTTGGCAGGCATGTTGGTGGCACCCTATATTTACTAGAAAATTTTACCCGAAGACGTTTTGACTACTACTTCGCGAGTTACTAAGTTGTGAAATTTGGGGTCATCAGGGAGGTCTTTGAAAAATGTGCGCGGTCATTGCTCTTGTTCTATTGAGAGTTAGGTCATTAAGTTTGGTGAGTAGGTGTAACTATGGTAGGGCTTTCCGCGCCAATAATTATTCTGAAAAAATTGACCCTTCATCTTTGGCTATTGACCCCTAGAGTTGAAATTTTGGGCTTTTAGGAATTTTAGACTTTTCGGCGGTTTTTAACTGGTGAATTGCATGAAATAAATTTAAAATTGGAAATTACAATTGCTCTTAGCTTTAGGGTTGAGTTCAGTTATTTATTCAACACTTGATTTTTGACAGGGATTGATTGCAGCTAATTAATTTTATAGCGGAAATAGAGGTTTAACAACTTTTCAGAGTAACGTTCAATGTTTACTAAGCAAACACTGATTGACATGCCAAGTGCAAACAAAAGATAAAATGGAGTGGATTTTTTTTACAAAAGAGTCCAAAGGTCGTGTACTTAAGATAAGGAGAAAGTTGAACAATGGTTGGTAGCAGTTGAATGACAGAGCATAATTTGATATTGGTTTGTTTGCATAGCAAACGAAGCCCTCCTACGCAATGTGACAGATTGCAAGTGTAAGTTGCATTATTTACTTAAGAGATTCAAGTTTGTTTTGCTTAAGATAAGAGCGTATTGGTCGAGTATAAATTGAAGTGACACAGATAAAAAGAGAGAGAGAGAGCGAGAGAGCGAGAGAGAGAGAGAGAGAAAGGCAGACTTTGGAGATTTTGGAAGAACTTCAGAAGTTTTGTTTCGATCAAGCAAGAGAAAGTAGTTGGTTAGGTGGGACTGAACTTTGAAAGATTTGTAATTGCATGACCAGTTGGGATACTGTGAGCGTTTTGATTTAGTTCATTTGGGAAGTGAACCACGGATATTGTTAATATTACTTTAATTACTATTATAAATTGTCTTGAATTTGTCTTTTCCATTGCTCTGCAAGTAATTCTCTTACATTCGTTATCCATATAACTAGAATTGATATTACGAGCCCCATTGTGAATTAACTTATTTCAAGGCAATCTAATTTGCGACAGCTTACAAGAGTGGAAGAGGGGAAATTTCAGAGTAACAAATTAACGCTTGCTTCACCAATTCAAAACTTTTGGTTATTTTATTTGATCGATCTTCTGGACGACAGAGTCCCCTCACTGTTGAGCCTAGCAGAAATTCAGAAGACGACATTGGCGCTCCTGGGTGGGCTTCATTTCTTTGTTACTTTTTGCTTTAGATTATTTTCTGATAACTTGGAGAGCGTGCGATATTTTCCGTCGGCGAAACTGCTGAGAGCACACCAAAAGTTGAGTTACATTTGCAGTTTGGGTTACCGAAAGTTTGATTATGTTTGGTTATCAGTTGGCGAAGCGTTTTCCTTCACCAGTCTACGAAATTTGGGAAGATTGGCGTGAACATTATTTGAGCACTGGCATGAAGCTGGGATGGACAGAAGAAGAGATGATGATGTGGTTGCCTACAAAGCTGTGTGGATGGGCCTTGAATGCAGTAAGTGATTTACCAAGAGGTTATTGGCGGTCAACTCCAGGGAAGCAAGCATGGACACTCACCGAGACCCTGTATCAGTTTGGCATACGATTGTCTGACAATCCAAATTTTTATAAGCGAATCTACAATATGTTTCTTAGAGGGAAAGCGGGAAGTAGGGTGGAAACCAGTGATACTGCAGATCAGAGAACGCGACAGCAGTGTTCTCAAAGGCAGGTGATTGATACAAGAAGTAGCACTGGCGTTTCTTTAATTGATCAATTTCGGCAATCGGGCAGAAGTTCTGAAGGGTTTGGCATTGGGTCCAGCTGTGGTGTATCAGGAAAAGGAGCTTTCATTAAAGATATGTTTGGAGAAGTGGAAGATACGAGAGTTGCTGAGAGTGGCAGTAGAATAAGAACTCCAGGTTACGGCAATGAAGTGCGAACTAAAACTGAGGTCGAATTTACGGAGGAAGTATGTGGTCAAACAAATCAGGAAATTCATAGAGCAGCGCTAAGCGAAAAAGAGAACAGTGGTTTCAGAAAACAAACGTCAGAGTGAGAAATCATTGAGCGCAAAATTGAACCTTGTGGACCAGATGAGCATCAATTTATGGAAAACGATTATGTACTGTCACCAGAGTCTGAGGAGCTAAGCGATGAACAGTCGGATGATGACAATTTGTTTGAAGATATTCCGGATACATATTTTTTGGATGTAGAGGAGTTTGATGTCAACGATGCGAGAAGCGAGACAGGTTTTGCCGCGAGTTTGAACTCAGTAGCATGCGACAACGTAACTGCGATAGCGAGCGATTTTTGTGGTAGTGTCAAAGCTAGCAGAAACGATATGTTGGGAGTCTGGGCCTTGATGGTGTTTAAGACAGGAGGTGTGGACAAGAAGTTCTGCAAAGCCGCCAACATGGCTGATGAGACACAAATGCGTACAACTGAAAATACTATGGACACTTCGGAGAATTGGACAAGTCCAGGAGGAATTGATGGGCAGTTGGTATGTGAAACACAGAAGGGTCAAAACGATAAGGCAGCAGTTGACCGAAGTAGTTTTGTTCAGTTGGGAAAGGAGTTGGAGGAATGGGTGCAATCGCAATTGAATGAAAGTCAGCCTAATGGTAGTGTTTTGGTCAAACCAACGGATGAGCATCAAGTGAAAAGTGCTGGAGTTGACAGAACAGGGAAATCTGATCACAATTCAATGACTACAGTGTTGCACAGTTGGGTTCATGATAATCAACAGCCTAGGAGGGAGGACTCTAGAGGGATTTTGATGGCAGTTGAGCAGAAAGTGGAGAAAGGGATTGCATCGCGATTTCCGGATATTGCAAAGCTGTTGCTGGGGAACCGATCGTTGAGCCGGAAGAAGTGTGGCTGTTTGAAAGCATCAGGACAGCAGTCATGGCTGGATTACAGGAGAAATGGTAGCTACAGTGGAAGAAGAGGTGGACATCCGTTCAAGCATCAGAGGAAGAAGGCTTTCATGTACAGGTGCACGAGTGTTTGATGAGAGGGACGTTGACAGCTATTGAGTTGAGTTATTCAAGCCTTTTTAACCGATCTTGGCTTATAATATTTTAATTTGACTTGTTAGGACAAGTTGATCAAAGCACTATAGCCGTAGGGAATTTTTTTTTCAAAGTTGTTGGTTTAGGGAAATGTGTAGTTCCGGTAGATCTATATTTAGATTTGTTTTTTACTTTAGTGATTTTGGGGTTCCCGGGGAGGATGTTTGTCAGAGGCAATAGAGTTTGATCAAGAGTCAACGTTGATGAATTAGGCATAATGTGTTAAAAATGTGAAAATGCAGGAGTGCTTTCCAATCTGATTTAATAAGCCGCTATTTAAATTTTGGTGCAGTTAGTTTATATCAACCCGGAGCTAAACATAAGTGGTTCACTTCACTAGATCGACTATTGTTGAAGTACGTAGGAATAAGTTAATCGGGTCACAGCATAAGGCTGTGCAATTATTCGGGAGAATAATAATCTAGGAGGGAGGAGTGTAGAACGCATTCGAATAAACTCAATAGAACTTGTTACAACCAAATGTTGTCGATTAGATAAATTAGGTCAAGTTTGACAAGTTTTGGGTGTCTGAAGTAGGCGATCTTTCGTAAAGTGTTTTTGTTTTAAAGGCGCCAGAGAGGTGATTTGAGTGATATATCTTAAGCAAACAAATTAATGAACAAAAGCATATTAAGCTGTCGAAATAATTTGATGAATTAGCAAAGTTGTATTTGTGCATAAGGCCAAAGTCGAAGTGAGTGATTTAAGTAAACTAGAGAGCGAAGATTTGAAGTGAACTAGATACTTTGAACAGAATTGGAAATTCAAAATGAAAGTAACTAAGGGTGAAATAAATTAGGTTGATCACCTTCTGGGTGCTTTAATTAAACAAATGTGCTATTTTGAAGTGACAAAGATAAGGGGGTAGCCGAACTTGGTGCCCTGCAAATGTGGGGGTTATATTAAGCGGACGCTTATGAAATTTTAATGTCAGGTACACCCAATGGTCCTCTCAGGCTGGTATACTTTTTGGGCCAATCCGACCACCCAATCCCAAGCTATTAACACCGGAAGTGGTGTGATTTGAAGGTTTTCGATGTTTTGAGCGAAAAAATGACTGTTCGAGTATGATACAAGGGTAACTAAGGGTTGCAATGGGTATTAAGTCTAGAGTAATGTAGCATATGATCATGGCAAGGGTTTATGAAGTTGTGGGAGAAATTTATTAGCAATTTGAAATAAGAATAGGCAGTTTTCACTAAAAATAGTTAACACTGAAATTGAAATAGTAATTTCTCTAAAAGTTGCAGTCGGATTGACCTGAAACTTGGGGGATAGACTACTTTGGGTACGGGGAATCCGATTTTGGGGTCGGATATGACCCCAGACCAACCCGCACGGAAATAGCGCACACCGGTGCTGCGGAACGTAAAATTTGAATTGCTCTTGGAGTATTGGTAGTAGCTCTATGATTTTTGGAGGGTTAGTGTAACTTTTCAAGGGCTTTCGATTGGTGATATTTTCATTCCCAAATTCCGACCGGAAGTCGGTGCTTCGGGTTGATCCGAGTGTCGAAAACCGGAAATTGGCCTTTTTGAGCGGCCGAATGACTTTGAAATGGTATCAATTTGATAACCTGAGACAGTTAGTGACAGAAAATAATCACCCCGGACAATTTTGACGAACTCGGTTTTTTTGGGTTTCGGCACCCACGACTCGTTAAAAAAATTCAAATTGCAAAAGACTCGCAACGGCTAATTGATAGGTCACGAAACTTGGCAGGCATGTTGGTGGCACCCTATATTTACTAGAAAATTTTACCCGAAGACGTTTTGACTACTACTTCGCGAGTTATTAAGTTGTGAATTTTGGGGTCATCCGGGAGGTCGATGAAAAGTGTGCGCGGTCATTGCTCGTGTTCTTTTAAGAGTTAGGTCATTAAAATTGATGAGTAGGTGTAACTATGGTAGGGCTTTCCGCGCCAATAATTATTTTTAACAAATTGACCCTTTATCTTTGGCTATTGAGCCCTAGAGGTGAAATTTTGGGCTTTTAGGAATTTTAGACTTTTCGGCGGTTTTTAAATTATAAATTGTCTTGAATTTGTCTTTTCCATTGCTGTGCAAGTAATTCTCTTACATTCGTTATCCATATAACTAGAATTGATATTACCAGCCCCATTGTGAATTAACTTATTTCAAGGCAATCTAATTTGCGACAGCATACAAGAGTGGAAGAGGGGAAATAGCAGAGTAACAAATTAACGCTTGCTTCACCAATTCAAAACCTTTGGTTATTTTATTTGATCGATTTTCTGGGCGACAGAGTCCCCTCACTGTTGAGCCTAGCAGAAATTCAGAAGACGACACCTTCTATGAAATGGGGGGGGGGGAATCCGTCCCATTGTTTTGATTCAAGTAACTTTTCCACGCACCTGCCAGTTGAATCAACGACAACTATGCTAGAAGTTTGTTTGACCTTAGAGGTTTACATTCTGGCAGTTTGTCAAGTGCAAAAATTAAGAGTATAAAATTGCTTTGATCATTCTCCAGATTATAATATTGTTCGGAATAATATTGCCCGTGTTCGGAAACGAGTCTCTAATTTAACAATTGTTATCAATTCTAAACAAAATATACATCCAATGGTTTGCATCTGCAACACATGGCCCTTAGATTCTGAAAAAGTCTTGCTCGTGATTTTCAAAAGAACCTCATGATACAAAATTGAATGCTTTTGATGGTTCTCCTGTCAAACTCGTGCAGCTTTTATTTTGTCGCGTGCTAAAGGAGCTGTCATAGATCTATTATCTGACAAAATAGAGTGGTATTTTGACGTTACCTAGTCGTACTATTTTTGGCAAACCTTTGAAAAATGTTTATCGGCTCATCTCATTTATTAGCTTCCATTGAGGCAAATTATCTAAAATTCAATCAGAGTTTTTGAATGTTTTTCCCAGAAAAAATCTACATACTTAATATAATATCAATGTTTGAGTTTGCAGGTAAATTCTAGGTTACGTATTCTAGGCAAATTGCACGTACAATTTTTTTGCCGGTAAGTTTGCAGGTAATGTTACCTGTAATTTTGCTTACCTGCAAACGTTGCGGGTAAATTTACCTCGATTTTTATAGAGTGTGTGTTAAATGCATCGAGAAGTGAATTGGTCTGAGTTCTGAAAAGCCTTCTGAAGAAGGTTGCTGACCTTTTCTGTCTATTCAGAGTTATGTGTCAATTTTTCGGCAGACTGAGTGTCAATAGAGGAAAAAGCTTTAAAAGTTTGCTGTTCTAGTTAGTATAATGGAATGTTTATTTTTATGTTTTATCCAGTAAATCAAAATTCACTCCAGTTTGGAACGTTGTAAATCGATGTTGACCAATTATTGTTTTAGTTTTGTGATGAAAATCAGATTGTGTTAAATTTTTATCTAATTATTATATTATTGCGCCATTCTTTTTCTATATTTTTAAAAAAATATTCTGACACCGTTCAGCTGTTTGAAGTCTGGATTTTGAGGGGATTTAGGTGGAGTTCAAAGTCGGAGCAATTTTACGGGATTTGTTTCATTTAGGACCAACTTCGCACGTACATTTTTAAAATAATTTTTGGTCAATATTGCCCAAAAAAGTGATGCTCAAACTTCCTCTACCTTTCTTGCAAATTTTCTTCATTCATTTGACATCAGAGATCTGCTCCGAGCCTGCCCCCAGAAAATTATTTGCGGCTCACACTCCATTATAAAGTAAAATATTGAGTAAAAATTATCACGTTTGCTTGGGTGAGAAAATAACATACACCCACGCAAATGTGTCTCAAAGGGAAGTAATCAGATTTTGATTTTAGCAGTTTTTGTTGATGATCAGAGCATTTCACAAATTCTATTTACTGTTGCTCAAACTCTTAAGAAAATAACAAAACTGTTGCTTATAAAAGCAAACAAACAAGGTAAGTGTATTTTTTATTTGTTCTGCAATTTCTAGTTATTATAAACAGCAGTTTGAAGGCAACAAATCGAAGGCAGAATTTTTTATTAAAAATTTCCAATATATTCAACAGATGCACATAAAACAGCAAATTAGCAAATCAATTTTTTATTTTTTTTATATTTCTTTCCTCAAGTTCTCACGAAGATTTGCTCTTGAAAAAATCTTATGTACGATTTAAAGAAGATGAAACGCTTCGCACTTTGCAGATTAAGGAACCAAGAAGCACGATTTCTCAACTTCATTCACAATTTTAATTAAGAAATCAGACAAGTCGGAAAAAGTAATCTCGAACGATAGTCGGGGTATCAGCGGGTTGGGTTTGTTTAGTATTAGCAAGATAAGACGTGCTCGGAGCTCACTGAAGAAATGACACGAAAAGAGCTGAGGCGACTAATCAAAAAATTGTCGAGTAAATTTTTTGCCTTTAAGACATGCACGACTGCACTAATTGCATCAAATTTCGAGTTTCTAATCAAAAATATTGACAAAAAACCAACTCACTTTTAGTGTCCACTAGAACACATTGTTGATATTTCGTTCTCAAGTAAAACTAGTCTCAAGTTAAAATTTCAGACAAGCTTTCAAAAATTTCTATTATTTTTACCTCGGAAATGTGATATCAATTTTTGTTCAGCTAGCATAGTAGATCCTAGTGTTTTAAATGTGATTTTTCGTTTTTTGCCTCAAGAACTCTTGAAATCAGTTTTGAAATTGTGAGCACATCAAATGCTATAATTATGCAGACACAGCCATAAAGCTCTCGTATATTTATTATCTGAGACAATAATTACTTCTTATAAAACATATTTTGAAGTCTTTAGTTTAAAAAATTGAAGAAACAAACGAACATCTCTCTGTTTATAAAATTTTCTGATAACATTCCAAACTGTTGATCAGTAATTTTGTGTGATACTTAAGATATCAGGCATTGGGTGATATTTTTTCTAAAAACGTAGTTTGCGTATGTCTTCATTATAACGGGATTTGTCATCCTGGCCCTATTATTATTGTTTAGGATATCAACTGGGCAATTTTCAGAAATAGCCGAGCAGTTCAAAACAATCACAATCTTCAGGTTTCTCAACTTGACTTTTCTACGTAAACAGAAATTAGTAGGTTTGATATTTCTCAACGAGACCAATCGCTTCTCCCGAGAAAAACCAAACTCACTCGCAGCTCTGTAATGCACGTTGAAATCTTCTCCTCTGCTTGCAAAACTGTGCGGTG
Organism: Convolutriloba macropyga; assembly: GCF_964194025.1. NCBI lineage: Eukaryota > Metazoa > Xenacoelomorpha > Acoela > Convolutidae > Convolutriloba > Convolutriloba macropyga. Next base: position 1,466,224 of record NC_134482.1, on the reverse strand, counting down.
TTTCTATAAGAGAGTATATTTCTCAAGTATTTGAGCACCGCGTTGAGCAATAAAGAGAAACTCAGCTTTTCTGTCTTGCCATATGAAACTGTTGTCTAAATTAATTTTGTCTTTATACCGGTTGTCCATCAGCTAACACTTTCTGAAGAACCTCCTTCTGCATTCACTAAAATCATTTAAAATGTTACTAAGATAACAGGGTTGAGTACAATTTGAGGTCAGCAATCGTTTGAAAGTAGTGGATAAAACAAGGCTTCCAGCCACCAGCAAAATTTGACCCTTTCTCCAAGCGCTAATCACGCATGTCGAATCTGGCCAAATTTTACTGATTTCTGGAAGCCTTGTTTTATCCACTACTATATGTTTGCTCTAAATTTGATAAAAATTAAAAAATGGGAACCAAAAATAAAGCAAAAATCAAAAAATCAAAGCAAAATTTACATTTCACTCCTAAAGAGTGATTCACTCTTATTCGGAGTGATCCCCCAGTAGAAAAGATCGCTCTTTTTCGCTCTTAAAGAGTGATTCCCTCTTTTTTTGATATTTTTTTATTTTTTTATACTTTTTATTTCAAATTATCTATACTCTTCAATAAATTTATATTTTCTTTTACTTTTTCTATATTTATTCCATTATTAATAAGAAATGATACAAAATTATAGTATTTACATGAACAACTATCAGTATAACTGCTCAACGGAGTTGTTTTGCAAATTCGAAGATCCCCAGTTTGGGTAATATCAGATCTGGGAACCAGCTCCACTGATCTTTCAGTTATATCAGGGAACCTGCTGTGCAGATTTCTACTAATATCAGATCTGGTAATATCAGATCTGGGAACCAGCTCCACTGATCTTTCAGTTATATCAGGGAACCTGCTGTGCAGATTTCTACTCAATCCTCTAGTCAATTCTATATGTGGATGTTGTTTCGTTACATGAGCCTGTATCCCATCATATCTCACAACAGAAGTACAATATGGACAATTAACTTTAGCTGAAGTACAACTTCTACATGTATACTTACCCTCATCAAAAATATTTAGTGGTTCTATATAATTACACTTATTACAACATCTAGTTAATACTTCTGAGCTGGGGTTAAGGTTAGGGTTAGGGATAAGGTTAGGGTTAGGGTTGGGGATAAGGTTAGGGTTGGGGTTAGGATCTGAGTTAGAGTTATAGTCATAGATAGAACCAGAACCAGAACTAGAGCTAGAACTGGGGTTAGAACCAGATCTAGAACTAGAACTAGGGTTAGAACTAGAGTTAGAATTAGAACTAGAATTAGACTCATTTTTTAAAGAACAACCCCATGGGGAAAAATCATTAGCACAAATACCACTTAGTATTAAATTACCACACATACATTTATCAGTTTTATCTTTATGACATGATTCATAATGATATTTTAAAACAGCAATGTTTCCACATTTATAGTTACACTCTAAACATTGTAAAAGCATTTATAATAGGGTAAACTGTAAAATTTACCTAATCCTTCACAGGGTAATATTTAGCCATGATTTCAATTAAATCTTTAGTATTATCTACAGATGTGATACACTCTGTTAAATGCTACAGTTCCAGCATTTCTTGATATTGAATTAGGATAAAAACAAGTAAATATAAATAAACCTGCGCCTATAATTCCATCAATATTTGATAAAATTTTCATACCCTTTCCCTTAATCATTTCTTTAGTTAGAACATCATTCTGAATTTTAATATTACTTAAAGTAAGAAGTTTATTAAAATAAAACTGATAATTATCATGATTAATAACATTTCTATCTGTTGCATTTATCATGAGTGGTTTCATATATACTATAAGTTTATTTATATCTTCTCTTTCTAAATCATCTTTTAAACTAAGAGCTTTTAAATCAAGGAAACCAAATCTTGAATCATATATCATTGTTCTATTACTACTAATAATAATAAAAGTATTTTCCTTTTTATTATATTTAATTATACCATAACGAAGTTCATCTGTACAATTATGACATTCCATCTGTACAATTATAATAGTTACTATTTAATTCACTAATTATTTTAATGAAGTCATGTTCACATTTATATATCTCATTAAAGTTTTTAAATAGGTCAGGTCCATTATAAGTTGTTAAATAAATAGTATCACAACTCATTGTTGCTGTATTAATTATTTGAGCTGGTTTATGACACATTACAATCATTTGAATATTATAATGTCTACCTTCAGTAAAATAATAACCTATATCCTTATTTAACCTATCACCCATATCATCAAGTACTATTACACAATTTTGAAATTTATGCATATTATTTTTTGTGATCATATTTATATCACATTTATTAAACCCAGTATAAAACTTATTAGACTCAGGATCTATCCAGTCTCTGTCATCTTTACAAACTATAACTATGGACCTTTGGTCTTGATCTTGAACTTGATCTTTAACTTGATGTTGAACTTGATATTGAACTTGATCTTGAACTTGATCTTGAGCTTGATGTTGAACTTGATCTTGAACTTGAACTTGATCTTGAACTTGATCTTGTTCTTGATCTTGAACTTGATGTTGAACTTGATCTTGAACTTGATCATGGTCTACGTATAACTTTAAGTATTGTCTAATAAAATATGTTTTACCCGTTCCAGTTCCACCATAAACAATAGTATGTAGTGGTGACTTTTCATATTCAAATCTAACTAGACTCCTATTCATAAATCCACCAAAGCTTTCTTCTAGTTTTGTATATTTACTTGGTCTTAAATCATATATATAACAAATTCCAATTATAATAATAAAAATAAAAACTGCACTACCTGTTTCCATTTTTATATAATAAATATAGATTTGATTTAGATTTAGACTTAGACTTAGACTGAGATTTAATAAATTTATTATGTAAAAATGCTCATCCTAATTTTTGAGGAATTCAATAATAAATTTAATATTGATAATAATGCTAAAAGTGATATCAGAATAAAAGATATAGGTAAAGATATAAGTCTAACACCAATTGAAATTGTAATGAGAGATCAAACTCCAGATAGTATCAGGGATCCTAACTTCAACATTATTGTAAATCTACATACAACTGAAGGTTTTAGTTATAAGAAGAGAAGGTGGTCCAACATATTACTTTGATAGTTTTGGTGTAGAAACTCTACCTTTATTTTTAGAAGAATATGTTGATCTAGTCTCTAATGAGAAAACACAACAATATGATGAATCTTATTGCAGGGCTTATTGTTTATACATGATCTATCTTATTGATAGAGGATTTAGAATTAAAAGTGCTTTGAATATTCTAGTTAATCAATGTAAATATCCAGGAATATATAATGAGTGTTTTTGTTTGAATTGTAGTAGAGGTGATGTTAACGATAATGTTAATGTTAATAATAATGATAATGATAATGATCTACGAAGTAGCTTTGCTAAAAATGTTAATGATAATGATAATGTAAATGTTAGTGATAATGATAATGATCTACGAAGTAGCTTTGCTAATAATGATAGTGATATTGTCATTGATAAAGATCTACGAAGTAGCTTTGCTAATAATGATAATTTTAATGATAATGATAATGATATTGATAATGATAATGATAATGTTAATGATAATGATCTACGAAGTAGCTTTGCTAATAATGATAATGATAATGATAGTGAGAGAGATAATTTTATATATCAGGGAACCTGCTTCGCAGATCTATTTGATGAAAAAAATCAAAGGAGTAAATATAATAGTAATAGTCCTACTAACAGTATCCACGAAGTGGTTTCACCAATCCGCGAAGCGGTTCGACAGAGTTGTTTGGTTAACCACGAGCGAAGCTCGTTTGCAAATTCACCAATCTCTATTAATATAAATGATGATCTATATTCATGGTTAAATGATGATGATATAATTACTGAAGCCACATTCCCAGATGACTTTAGATGTATAATATCTGGTCCTAGTGAATGTGGTAAGACATTCTGATTAAAAAAACTAATTCTAGCTAGTATATACTTTGATAAGCTATACATCATTGGACCTACTGGTGATCAGTACCATGGTATAGAAAGAACAAACCCCAAAGCAGATGTTGAATTTATTAAAGATATAAAAGATTTACCATCTCCTGATAAACTACCCAAAGACTTAAAGAAACTAATGATATTTGATGATGTTAGAGCCAAAGAACCAGTTATTCATGAATACTTTTGTAGAGGTAGACATAATAACTGTAATATGATATATCTTAATCACAACCTGTTCTCTGTAATCTATTTATTTCATTTGAACAGAGAGGTAGCATCGATATATCAAGATTTCTTTAATAATGTTGAACTTAGTTATAATGATTTTGCTAATATATGTAATAAGGTATGGAAAGAGCCTTATAATTATATTGTAATTGATATAACTAAAAATAAAAATATTAAAGGTAAACTAAGAATTAATTGGGATAGGAAAATTTTGTAGTTTAGTTTAAGTTAAGTCATAAAGATAAAGACTAAACTAGATCAACGAAGTTGCTGGTTACACCAGATGTAAAGTAAAACTGAATACATCACCATTAAAGTCTATAGGTCTTCCATGCTCATCTTTAATATGAAATTCAATATATTCTAGTCTATCTTTAGTTACATTTTGATATAAGATATTAGTTGGTATAATATTTATCAAGTAACCTGGTGGTTCTGTTAGATTAAAAGTATATAGTATGTCTGTATCTTTACCATTATCTTTAGCTCCAGATATAATATTGCAATGAATGTTAATAGTACTAAAACCCATAATATCAATAATTTTCTGAGATTTATATCTACCTTTTTTATAAATTACTTTTCTAAATCCTAGTAATGAGGCTAGTGAGTTTTCTATATCAAAGCTGAGTGCTTCTTGTTTTATTTCCCTTAAACAATTCATCGTATTCTTATCAGGTTCTATTATAACATTACCATCAGTTTCTTCTTTTTTTAATTCTGCTTTATCAGTTAACTCATATGCTCCCGGTGTAATAGTTGAATATAGCAACGGGATTCCTTTATAATTATGATTAAGTATAGATGTAATGTTTGGGCTTGAGGTAGAGATAGGGTTAAGGTTAGGGTCAGAGCTGAGAACCTGAGGTAAAGCTTCATCATCTTCTATAACAGTACTAGCATATAAGAATTGATTATTTCTCCTATTCACATTAAACACCGAATTATAAACAGATAATCTAATTAAACCTAATTTTGTTGTAATAAGTATAGGTTCAATAAAGTTAACTTTTCTGTTGGTTTTATAATTCTAAAGTTAAGTGTATACTCTTCTTTAGTTTTAGTTAAATCTTCGTGTATATTTTGTAGTTCATATAGAATCAAGTTGTCTGTCATTTTTTATCTAATAAAAATGGATTTTAATTTGGATGCAACTTATGGTTACAAAAATGATATACATAAAAGTAAGATTATACAATATAAACCAAATAACCTGGCAACAATGAATACGATAAATACCAATATTAATATCATACTCAATAGAGAAGAGAATCACTTAAATTTGCGTGATTCCTATCTAGAGATAGAGTTTGTTGTATCAGATTATGTTGGTGGTGTATTTGCTAATGATGCTAATATCAGATTAGTTAATTATGGTATGATGGCATTGTTTAGTTCAATTAAGCTTGAAACTAGTGGTGGTAGGACTATTGAATATATAGATCATTGTCATCCTAATCTATTGATGTATAAGTTATTAACTAGTACTGGTGATGAATATGAGAGTGGTTTTGTTAGAAATTAAGGTAATAGAGATAGTCAACTTAAAGGTGACCATATTGCTGCACAACGAGGACATATGTATATGATGATTAAGATGAGTGATTTATTTGGTTTCGTAAACGATTTAGAAAAGGTTATATATGGTTTAGGATTTAAATTAATTTTAAAAAGAAATAATAATGATAGAGCTCTATATAGAGTTAATGCTAATCCTGGTGCAGTTGCCAATGATGGTAATATAGAAATTAGAGATATATCATGGTGTGTACCTAGTATTGATCCTAGTAATGATAATAGAATTATTGTGCAAAAGGGTTTAAGTAAAAAGAATAATGTAGACTTTAGCTATTATGAAAGAAAGACATTTTATAAGAATGTGCCCAATGCTACTAACTTCTTGTTTGATCTAGGTATGGAAAGTGGTATGGAAAGACCACAATATATAATAGTTGGTTTTGAAAATAATAATGTTAATAAACAAACTCATGAAGCAAGTACATTTGATATAATGAATGTTACTGAATGTTATTGTAAGATTGGTAGTGAGTTTTATCCCGAGGATAGAGTGAATATTAATTATGGAACCAATAATTATAATGAGGCTTTTAAAGAGATTGTTAGCTTTAATAAAGATTATAATGGGCTACCACATAATATAAAACCATATATAAATCATAGAACATTCAAAAGTAATTATAGAATATATGTATTCGATACTAGATATCAAAGGGATCATATAGGTCCACAACCAATACAACATAATTTTAAATTTAGTGCTGCAGTTGCAGATGTTATATGTCATGCATTAGTATTAACTAGAAAGGTTATTAGTGTGAATAGTGATGGTAATAAGATGGTAGACATAATATCATAGATATAATTTAAGTCATAGATATAATTTAAGTCATAGATATAATTTAAGTCATAGATATAACTCTAGCGATAATTATAATTTTAGATATAACTCTAGCGATAATTATAATTTTAGATATAACTCTAGCGATAATTTATAATTATAGTATAATATAGTTATTGTTATAAATATATACTTTTACTTATACATAACCATATACTTATAGATAGTCAGCTCTAATTTTTACTCTTGTTAATACCTATCTATTTCTTATTAGTATTAACAAAACCTTTAGCATAAATAATGTCTAATTTCCTTTTATTCTCTAGAGCTAAGCCTCCAGCTTCAAGCTTAATCGTAGGCTTAGGTCTAACCTTGGGCTTAGGCTTGGGTTTAGGCTTAATAACAACAAAGGGATTATACTTTTTAACTTCCATTATTTTTTATATATAGAAGTGAGTCTTTTATATAAGTTCAAAACTAATTCATATTGTGTTGGAGGTAGACATTATAGTGGTACTGTTAATATAAGAGGAGCTATCACTTCAAAAGGTACTAAAATGTTAAAAGGTAATTGTGTTTTATGTAGAAGGAATAAATCAATGACAGTATCTGATGCAACAATAGAAGCAGAAGGACTTAAAGATTTCTTTAAAAGTGTTGGTAGAGCTACAGTTAACTTTGGAAAGAAAGTTGCTAATAATCCAGTAAGAGCATTAGAAATAGCAAGTAAAATAGGAAGTGCAGCTGCATCTAGAAACCCTAAAGCAGCTCTAGCGGCTACACCTGATTTAATTAAATTTGCAACTACTGGTGAAGGTATAAAAGTAGTACAAAAAGGAAGAGGGTTATACTTAGATACAAAGAAAAGATAATTATTTGATTATGATAATGATTATGTTTATGATTATAGCTATGATTATGATTATATATTTATCGATAAATATTAATACTAATATTATTATTAATAAAAACATTGTTATTACTAAGCGCTAATATCTTTAATCTAAAAAAATACTCAGCTTGTTTTTCTTGTTCTTCTTATAATCCTCATAACTTACCAAATTCATTATACTCATCATTATCTTTTTTATTATCATTCATTGATTTAGTATATAGTTTATTAAACTTATCACTAAACTGTTTACTTAAAATATACATTTGTGAATACTTTATAATTTTATTTCTAATTTTAGTATTAATTGTTTTTGATAATGAAACACAAACAGTTGCTGTAGCAAAAGCTGTTGGTATAGAATAAGCTAATCCTATACCTGTTATTGAAACTGATGTTGTTGCAGTTGTTGCTATAGATGATACTATTTCTGTTATCTCAGCTACGTTAATATAATTCTTATATCTGCTTAGCTTCTTATTATAGTTATTAGTTTCAGTTTCATAATAATTTCTAATATCTTTTATAATGTTAATATTGTTGTTAAATTTATTATTAGCTTGAATCTTTTCGTTTATCAATCTTTCTGATACTGATGACAAATCTGGATATAGTAATCTCTCACTCGGTGCTGTTGGATTGGTCATTGCTTTGCTTATTTTCATTAGTAAAAATTCTTTCTATTTCTTTCATTATATCTTCTTGATTAAACCTATAATGCATCTCAAGTCTGTCTTTCTCTTTATTATCAAGTAACTTACTTTGTAAAAGTATAGCAATTATATATTTTACTATAACACCTCTAAGAGATTTATTGTATTCTTTCATTTCTCTCAGACCATTAGTAAACATTTCATCTAGTTGTATGTTAGTTATATTCTGATTAAATTTATTATTATCAAATTCTTGCTTTAATTGATTATATTTAGAGATAGTATCTGCAGCAACTTTATTACAAAACTTAACAGTATTTCTGACTTCATTTGTTGATTCAATAAACTCATTAATTAGTTCTTCATTAACTTGTGTTTCATTTAGTTGTAATGTTTTAGTTGTAACTTTATCAAAGTCACCTTTTCTTAGTTCAGTTATGTTTTTACTTAAAATGTCTATTTTATTAGAAGAGGATAATAAGTTATTGTCACAATACTCTTTATTAACAACATCTTTTTCATCTATCAGAGGATGTACATTTGTAATTTTATAGGTATTCTTCATATCAATATTATCATTATCTTCTAGGAATAACCCACGAGCCTTACTTAGTGTTAAGTTGTTTCCATTCCCTATATGATGTTTCGCTTGATTGAATCTGTTTCTTGTCATTATTTATTTTAAGAAATATATTTAATGATTCTAAAACTTTATTATTAGATTCATAATCAAACTCAGATTTCAATAGTTCCTGTTCATAATATTTGCCTTCTATTATCTCTCCATTAATATCTTCTATTTTATATGTTGGTGGATGTGTTTTTAGAACTTCATTCACTTTAAACAATTCTCTATTCCAATTAGAAGTGTAACCTTTAGAGAAGATATTACGTTTATCTATATTTCTAACATAATCACCAACGTTAAGTTTACCCTTAATATTCTTAAAACTAAAAGTGCATTTAACTTTATCAGGATTATTAGAAGCATCAACTGGTGTCATATTAATTGTTGAGTGAATGTTATTGTTATATGTTACAACAGCATCATTTAATATATTTACCCAATTACCATCGCCATTGATGAACATAGGTTTATTTATGTGTATTAATGTTCTATTGAATCTCTCTATGAATACAGCCTTTAAATCACTATAAGTAGAATATAGCTCTATCCCTGAACCGGCTTTGCCGGTTCCATATTCTTTAATTAAAGATTTAAATGTTTTATTGTAAAACTCACTAGCTCTATCTACCCATAATTTTTCTGGTTTTCGTCCTTCTGATAGGATTGTTTTAAAACCATTAGTTATAGATAAACCAGATTTATTCTTTAAAGGAATAGCCCATGCATATTTTGTGAATATATCTATAGCTGTTAATATAAACTTATAATTATTATTGTATTTACTTAGAGATGGCTTATCAATTCAATCAGCTGACCATGTTTCATCTTTATATAGTGGTATTATTCTTTGTCTTTTAAACTTTGTTATTTGAGGACTGAATACTTCTTTAGCTAGTTGTTGTTGTTGTTTTTCTAACGTTTTATTTATGGACATAGTCATGGTTTCACCTATTTACCATAGTTAAAAACAAAATTATCTAGTTGGTTTTGATTAATAATATTCATAGATAATAGTTGCTTAGATAAATCTAGCATTTCATCATATAATCCATCATGACTAGCTTTTGTTTCTAGTATTAATAATTCTAGTCTTTCTACTAAATTATTTGGGTTCCCATTTAATCCCCTGCCAAATATATCATCTCTTACCTCCATTATACGTTTTATTGTTCTATATCTAGCGCTTTTCTTATCCCCTTTTCCTAAATCACATCTAATATCCTTTAAAAACCTTTTAATTTTGTTTTCATCTTCCTCAACCTTATCATCATATGTTACATTTGTTTTAGTAAGAAAATCAGTAAATCCTTCTGAAAACTCATATACATTATCCCTACCTAAAAATGCACCCTGCTCTAGAGTTAAATCAACACCATTCATTTTATATCTCCTACTAGGTAAATCTACGAGTTCTAATTTTAATTGAGGATTAGTTTGAGCCCCCATGTCATGAAGAAGTTTGGCTGTTTTTGTATCAACATAAACTGGTGCTATATCTTGAGTTTGCTTTATGGTCCCCTTTAACGTTTCACCAATCTGCGAAGCAGTTTCGCCCATCTTGGAAGCAGTTTCATTAAACTGGGAACCAGCTTGCTCGATCTGCGAAGCAGTTTCACCAATCATCTTAGTTTGTTTATCTAACTCTTGATTTTGCCAATCTATTGCTCTTATTGTTTGTTCACTTAATGCTAGATTCCGTTCATTGTTTGCGTTTATCTGCGAAGCAGTTTCACTGATAGTTTTGGTTAGAGGATCAAATAACTCTTCTATTTCACCATTATATTCTTGTTGTTTTAATTTATCTTCTAATCTATTTCTTCTGTTTTGTTTTTTTAGATTGTTTAATTCTATAAGTTTATCTAGTTTAGTCATTTTATATGCATTGAAAAATTATAATAAGAGTAAAAAACGGATAATGAAAACAGCTTCTCTCTTAATCTAAAAAGATGTTTAGCTTGTAAAAGACGTTGTAATACTATAGATGAGTTTATTGATCATATTAAGGAACCAAATCATGATGATTTAATAATTTCAACTTATACTAAATATGTAGATGGGGCTAAGAAGATGATAAAATTTCTAGAATATAATAAAAATATAATAGCTGGAGCTACACTACATAAGAATACAATCATGAGAGACACTATGGAAAAAAATATGGCTCAGATAATGATTTATAATATACTTACTACCAACCATATGGATGTAATGAATGAATTAGGTCTATAATTATTTGTTATAAAAATTAGCAAAGCTCGTTATATAATATAATAGCAACTTCAATTAACTTTCTATCATCATTAATGGTTAGTTCTAGAATATTATTAACCAGTAGGTCTTTGTCTCCATCTAATGATCTGCGAAGCAGTTTGGTAAACCGCGAGCTTTGCTCGTTCACTGATGCTGGGTGGATCATTTTCATTAAATCTCATTTGAATAGATATAGATTCTCATCATGAGGATAGCTTTTATAATTATTTACATAAAACCATTTATCATCAAATATATTTAAACTAATCTTACTTGTTTTTGTTGTTGTCATGTTATCGCCAACTTTTTGTATTCTACATTCATCTACTGTTCTCTGTGTATTATTCATTAATGCATCATAATAATCTATGTGCCTAGCATTATTATGCTTCTTTATTCTTTTTTCTTTAGTGTTTTTAGGATAATTTCTGAAGCTATATCTTTTGGGGGACAATGCTATAAATTCCTCAATAATCCTTCTTCCCGGCTCGTGCTTAAACTTGCTGGGGACTTTATTATTAGTTTTTATAGGTATGTCTAGATTACTCTAGTAAGTCCATATGCTCATCAGTAACTTTAACTTCACTATAACTTAATACGAAACTGTCCGTATCCATATAGTGAAGTGTTAGATCTTTGAGGGATGGTTTTAGAATATTATAGAATACATCATACATATGTAATTTACTTAATTCTAAGATAGTAACACCTACATATACTGGAGAATCATATTCTATTTTTTTCTTTATATATTCTATTTGGCTATAATCTCTATATCTAGTTATATTCTTAAATGTTGGTTAACTTACACTTTTCATTATCTTTTCTTCATCAAGCAAGAACTTGCTTTGAAAGAAGTGTAGAGGATTCATGCACATTCTTCCATATAATGAGTTATTCATTAATTTCCTTACATCCTTTTCTGCTTCAGTTTTAGCTGTTGCTCTTTTATTTGTATTGTTTTGTATATAATCGCTACATGAATAATCTTGTTTAAATTTAATTACTCTATGTATTTTTGTTACTTTTACTCCCATCTTAACATAAAACTTTAACATCCTATAATGAACCATATATTTTGTTTTGTTTTGGTCTAAGATTAATTTCTCTGATCTGTGAAGCAGTTTCCCTGATCTTGCTTTACTTTTCTCTCTTTCTCTGCATCCCAATTCATTATCATTTATCTTTCTTTTATTAGGCATTGGTGCTAACTTTTCTGTTCTCTCTTTACATTCATTAGTATAATCAATATCACAAACTATATAGTAACCATGATCACTATCATCTGTAGTATGCAATATTACATCGAGGAACCCGCTTCGTGGATCTAGAGTAGTAGTAGTAATAAACTCAAAATCCTTATAAGGTAACTTTTGCATCATTGCATAACCATATAGGTTGTTTGCGTCTATGTACCATATATTTCTATTAATAACTTTATCATTAGTATCTGCGAAGCAGGTTCCCTGATTAGTATTAGTATTAGTACTAGTATTAGTATTATCATTAATATTAGTATTAGTATTACTAATATTTATATATCTATCTCCCATTATTCCACATATACCACCTCTCTTTGCTCCAACAAAATCATCTAGCATTTGTTTATCTTGTAATGTATCTAATGTTACACCGCTTGACATTAACCAACAATCAAAACTATAACCTGGGAGACTTACATAGTGTAGGGGATTGAGCTTGAATTCTTTCATTCTTAGTTTAACATTCATTCATGCAATAGTCTAATATTTCCACATCATTTTGTAAATACTCTATAGTTAGATCTTTACCAGTTTTATTACTGTTTTCATTATTAAAGTAATCTACTTCTTCTTGTGTTGGTAATTTATTATGTAGCGAGGATTTAAAGTCTTCTATTTTTAGATTACCTATAACTTCTTGGTAGGTAGCTTTGCTACCATTGGCAGCTTCGCTGTCATAATCATCCAAACCAAAGTATTCATATGGATATAATGTTTTAGTTTTACATCCGTATATCTTTGCCATTTGATCTAGAGGCATAGCTAAGAAGTTATAACTGTCTAAGAATTTGAGACAACCAATGCTAAACATCTTAGATTTAACAGCAGCTAGTGGTATGTTATCTACTTTTCTTTTATCATTATTCTGTCTAAAGAGTTCACTGCATAGTAGGTTGAAGTCATAGCCAGAGCCATTATGGAAAATTACTGGAATGAAGTTTTGCTGTTTGTATCTCAGATTACATATTTTACATGCTGGTCCTCTATATTTACCAGTTTCATGACAATGATCTCTTACTTTATTAATACATGTTTTGCTGCAGATATGACAAGTGTTATTAGTTTCATGATATAATTTATCTTCTTCTGTGAATATCATCTTTTCATTATGTTTGAAATTATTCTGTTTCTATTTCTAACAGATCTCTAGCAAATCTTTTGATGCAGCCTAGACCGAATTAGTGCTTGAAGTTACCTTGCCAGGCGTAACCCACAGCTATTGGAATATGTTCAGCTATTACATATTTACAATTATTAGTTGTGACATCAGTGAAACCGCTTCGCGGATCAACAATGCAACATTCTATATCGGCAGTTATAATATTTTTTATAATCTGACGTTTGTTTTCAATTACAAAAGTAATATGTTTTTTCTTAGGACAAACAATCTCAGGTTTGAATGAGGTGATGCATTCGTGTTTATCATATTTAATTTGTGAGTTAAACCAATAGGTACACCTATCACAATAATAATATTTAATGTTGTTTTTATTTGGTCGTTCTAACAAGGTTTCTATATTTTTTATTAGGGCACAGTGTTCTATTTGACCATTACTCCAAACTAGTATTCTTACATCTTTTTTATCTTTAATAAAATCATCAAGTTGTTTAAACAATTCTATTTTACCATTACCACAAGGTGTGTATACCCAAATATTAATATTATACAATTTCTGTATTCTTATTATATAAGCAAAATCATCTTCATGTTGTTGTCTTGGTTCAATTAGTTTATCTACATATTTACTTTCTCGAGTTGCATGGTGTGGGGCGGGATGTAGCCAAGCAGTTATAGTTAGTTGTAAGCAATTGTATTTATAACTACGTATATTTAATATCGATTTAGAGTTTTGAGATCAGGAGGTAAATCTATATAACTACCAATAGATGCTTTAGTTGGTTCAATGTTTAACTGAATACTTCTTATTCCAAGAAACTCAAAATCATAACCATAACCTTCATATATTTCCTTTTCGAAATCTAGCCACCGATTGAAGTCACCATATTCATATATTGCATTATTATTAATATAATCAGTATTGAAAAATATTTTAGTAGTTTTAACTTCTTCTTTGGTTCTCTTCTTATAATCACATTCAGCCGTGATCTTATATTTAAAACTCTTAACTTTACGAAACTGGTAACAGTTTTTAATTTCTTCTAAAGAGTAATTAGTTGCTTCATCTATATCTTCAATGTAATTCCCACCTTTATCAGTAATATAAAATTCTCTCATGTTCTGACTTGAGTTTATATCGAAGTCTTCTGTGTTTTCTAGATACATGCGATTGTGACTAGATGAATGAGTAGTTAGAGCTACTTTACTTCTAAATTCTTCATGACATTCTTTACATTCATATCCGTGAAACGGCTTCGCCGATTTAATTCTAGTGTAGATATCCTCTTCAGTTTTAGTTTTAGGTTTGGTGGCTGGTTTAGTTTTAATAATATAATCATCTTCATCCAAATTATACACCCTCTCCGAGATTTCCTCTTCTTCAGACTCAAACATTTTCTCCAATAGTTCCTTATGTTTGAGATCGTATGATTGATGCCTGTATAAAGCCTTCTTTGATTCAAAGGATAGATTACAGACATCGCAGAAGTTTATGACACCAGTATTAGTTGATTGAGACATGTATTTTTTAGGGAAATAATCAAAAAATAATTTTTCGAAAAATGAAAATGAAATGCGATAAGTGTATAAATAAACCTTGGAAAGAATGTTGTCATAATTGTAAAGAATTAGAATATTCTTGTTATGTATGTAAAAATATGGTTAAGGTTAAAGATTATATGGAACATTTGGGATATCATTATTCTGATCCCGATCAATATCTAACGTGTAGTATGTGTAATGTTTATAAACATATATCATTATATAGATTTAGAAATAGGAAATGTAGACTATGTATTTATCTTCATAGATATAGATATGGTCACACTAGAAATCAATTCAGAGAGCATGTTTATAAGTATAATATTCAAGAAGACATAGAAAAACATTAATCACTGTGTTTCCACCGATCTCAGTGTTTTTGAATGTATACCCATCACTGTGTCCCATATACAGTCTCACAGCAGGGATTATCCTTTTTAAGAACTGTGAATTTGGTTTTTTTAATCTCACTTAGTTTCATAGTATTTCATCAGAGTCGGGGGACGTTCAATGGAGTCAGTGAGGAAGGAACCCCAAACCTTCCGTTTGCTAAGGCAACTTAACTAGACTCGATGAATTAACCACTACACCAAGTGAGACAGAAAGTTTTAGTTTTAAATTGATTAAATATTGATTAGGGGATATATGAAAATTTTTATTATTTTAATATTTCTTTCAATTTTTGTTCAAGTTTTTTCGCAAGTTGGTTTTACGTGCTTTTTACACGGTCTCATCTGCGAAGCAGTTTCACTGATTAGTTTTATACTAGTATCTGGGGACGTCCACCGGAGTCGGTGGGGATAGAACCCAAACTATCGGTGAAACCGCTTCACGGATCCGTCTGATAACAGTTAATTACCAGCTTAACTCTGTACTAGTGGTTTGCACTAAGTGAGACAAGAAATGATAGATTTAAAATATAAAAGAAGTGAAAATAGAGCTAATATATAGTAGTGGATAAAACAAGGGATTCAACAAACAGTAAAATTTGGCCCGATTCGACATGCGCGATTAGCGTTAGGAGAAAGGGACAAATTTTACTGGTGGTTGAATCCCTTGTTTTATCCACTACTTTTGAAATGTTTCTTCCATCCGCTAAGTCGATTAACATTTCTCTTGTATTATGAGAAACAGCCAAGCAGTCCAATGCTAGGTCTACATTTAGTGTGATTGGTGAATGCAAAGTAGGCCGAAGTAAAAGTACGCCAACATAAAAGCCAGCCGAAATTTATGTAATCTATCAGAAATAAAACTGTTAACCATTACAATCAACACTGCGCATAGAATTATAGTACATAATGTATTCCAACGCACCAAAGAAACAAAAATACTTCAATTTGGACATTTAGTGGGTACGAGCCTTCGCGGACCGCTGTCCATGGCCATGCCTCTCATCCGTTGTGGGATGTAATCCGGAAACCGCGGACGCGCCCCCATCGGCCCGCCAGGGTCAACTTGCAATAGGGGTATGAAAAAATTTTTCGGCTTACTTGACCTCATTTTCAAAAATCTGCTTACTTGCCAATCGGCTTGCTTGACCGCCACTACTGTGATTATTGGTGATTTCAAAAAGAGTTTTGCATCTTATAACCACTGGACTCTCCATATCTTGTATAAGAATAGTGGCAACATTATGTACGAAGCCAAAATGAAGGCTTATTGTTTGCTTAGGCTTCCACGTTTTTGGGAAATTAGAACAGATGGCCTAAGATTTCGCTGACTAAGTTGCGAAATGTCAAAAGACTTACTAAAAGTGTCAGAGAAATATCACAATGATGCGTAGCACTTGAACTTGGGCATCGCTCATTTTTTCCTAGCTTATTTGCAGAAACAAGTCAAAGAAATAATAAATTGTTTTTCTGAAATGATATGTACTGTATGCTAAATATGACTACGATTAAAATTAAATGCAAAATATTGGTCACACAAAGTTGATTTAATCTAACATCAATATTACAAAGCAGCGAGTGATTGATTGAAAGAACTCGGGCGAGTTTATTTCGGGGGAGTATTGAAAAACCGACGGTAGAGCCTAGCATTTGTGGTCATGTTTATGGTTCCAGTTGACCTCTGGCCCGGCAATGCAGCAAACTGGGAGGATCCGGTACCACCGTTAGCAGGGGCGATCTGGCCCATGGTTCTCTGTTTGCTCCGCATAATCGCTGCAGTTCCTGAGTTATCGTCCACAATAATATGTTGTCCTGGTGCATTTGAGGTACCAATTGGTACGCTTGTGACCTTAATAGGACTAGAACTGACGCCCCCGATTCCAGCAGAGACAGACGATTTAATTCCGGGCAAAATATCAGTCATTTGAATCTGTGGAATAGTGCTAGCACTGTTGTTGTACCCGGTTGGTTGTTGAAAAGATTGGGGAGCTTGCTGTTGTTGCTGGTCAAGGAAGTACATGTCAGCTTTCTGGCGTTCTTCGTCAGTGACTGCAATTCCATCAATAATCTCCAAATTAGGCTGTCTGAAAACAAGTAATGGTCGGTGCAACAAGCGTCTTGATATGGCATTGTTAGTGAGGTTGACTTCAACTAAATTTGACAGATTTTCAAGTCGATCCAGTTCACTCATGTCTTGCAGACGGTTGTTGGCCAGATACAGTCTCTGCAAATTGTGCAGAACGTGCAAATGACTCAGTTCACGCAACCTGTTTTCCTCCAAGTGCAACTCGACCAGCATGTCATTCCGAATGAAACTGTTCGGACCGACGCTCTTGATTTTGTTACGATCCAGAACCAAGTCTCTCAGAGACGTAAGCGCGTGCAAACCGTCAATTTCAGTTATCTCGTTGCCTTGCAGAAACAGAGATCGAATTGAAGGCACCCGATCAAGCTGCAAACTAGCTATATCTGATATAGAATTGTAGCCCAAATGCAACACCTCTAGTTTTGGAAGTATGTTATACCTGGTCAATGACTCAATTGATCCACATTCAAGTTCTACTCCACCTCTTGCAACGTCCAGTTTACTACCAACAACTCCATCCTTGGTTGCTCTTTTAGCAGTGGTCTTCGGATCCAGAACTGTCGTCTCTATCCTATTGTAGTTCAGGCACAAGACCTGCAAGTTATCCAGGTAAATCAGTCCGCTAAATGAGGTTAAGCTGTTGTGTTCCAGATTCAAACTTCGCAAACTGGTAAACATGCTGCTTCTGCCAAGATCCACATATCGAATCGCACAGTTAGGGAAGTCCAGCTCTCGTACCTGTGTGAAATCGTTCACTCGAAGTTTGTCAGCCACAAAATCCACCGTCAACTTTCCTCCGAAGAACTCTCGAGCTTGATTCAAATCTCCAAGTGAAATAGCCATTCCATCTAACGCTTTCAACGATTTTAGATGGTACACTACAAACAGCCTGTAATTTTGAGGACTGCTCGAAACTATTGGATTTCCGAACAGGTCAAGAATTACCAGATTGTTGAATGCCTTCAGGTGGAATACTTCCCTGATGTTCGCTATCTCGTTGTTGCCGAGATACAGTTCCATCAAAGTAGTATTCTTATGGAAAGGCAGTAAGGAATTAATGCGGTTGCTTTCCACTGACAAGTAGTACAGTGACGTCAGAGCGTATGTGGAAAGTGTATCAACCTGAGTTATAACATTGTTGCTCAGACTCAATCGCTTCAGCTTGACCAGTTTGGAAAGTCCCTCAATTTTTGATATGCAATTATTGTCCAGACAAAGCTCTTCGAGGTTTACACAGCTGTCCAAGCCCTCGATTTTTGTTATATCGTTGTCACGGAAAGACGCGAACTTCAGGTTCTCGAGGCGTTCCAAATTTGAGATTTTGCTCAGATGCTGACTGTCAAGATACAGACACGTTATTTTTGTCAACCACAAACTATCAAGCTCCGAAGTGCGCTCCGGTCGTCGTTTGCTTGTGAGGTACAAAATCTGTGAGTAAGGGTCCAAGCTGAGAGATCTCGGCCTGTGAGCGTCAGTTCTTCCATTAGAAATGAGGGAAGTCGGTGATACTCGCGCGTTGGTTGCAGCTCGGTTCGCTGCTGCAATCTCCAAATCTGTTACAGGCGTTCCATCCAACTTTTTCAGCAACTTCAGCCTGCCAATGACACGAACTCGCAAATTCTCAGCTTTTCGCCAAGAATTGTGTTCCATTCTTAACTGTTCTATATTCGGTGCATGCTTACGTAATATTGCAACGTCGTCCCGACTGTTACATAACTCGTTCCAAGAAATGTCCAAATACTTCAAATTAGTCAAATTTTTGATACCCTCGAGAGTATTCAGCTTGTTTGCACACACGTCAAGATGCTCTAACGAAGACAGTTTACCAAAATCCTCTACTCGAACAAGCTCATTGAAACTGATGATCAGTTTCTTCAAATTAGGTAATGCTGGAATGGCTTTGGCGCGGTTAACACCACAGTTGTGCAAATTTAACACAGTTAAAGCAGATAAATTAGTCTGTCCTGTGAACTTAATCAGATTGTCTTCACTAACTGAAGTAAAAGACATTCTTTTTGGAAGCAAATTTGTAGTCATAGATTCTAAATCGTCACTAAATTTCTCGTCTAATTCCTCTCTGTCATCTTTCGGTCGTGCCCTGAGAGTGCTTAGACTCTGCTGATTGGCTGTTGCTGACAACTGAACCAACCCATCAGGTAGGTTGATAAAGGGTGAGGTTGGTTTTGATCTGAAGCTGTAACGGTAGTCCACAATGTATTCCGGCACTACTAAGTCACGCTCAAATATGTACCAGTTGCACTGTCTCGTTACGCAATCACAATCTGCACCTGACACACCACCAGTGCCGTTAATAGTTGTTTGAGAGTTGCAGCCAGTCTGTTCAGCAGTGGGTAATCCGCTTGATCCAGAGATTGTGTCCTTATTGTCTTCCGTATTGGGTTCCTTTAACAAGAATTGTGGTCTTTTTAATTTTTTGAAACAAAAAATGCCGCAAACTGAAAAAAGGTTAAACATAGCCCGCAGATTGCCGGAAAATAGCCGCCGTTGACGCGCTTGATGCACATCGGGATTGAAACTGACCGAATTTTTTCTGTTTTTTTTTAGTGTCAAAAAGTGTTCTAATTTGGCGTGAAGTTTCATTTAGATTCTAAAACTATACTTAATTCAGCTTCTAAACGAAAGCTTATAAGCTTAATACCAATGTCAGCTAGCAAAAACTAATGAACTTTGACAACCTAATTCTCAATCACTTAATGACCGGGCTTTATCGGTTTATCGCGTCTGATGATTGAGTTTGATCTTTTGACTTCGACTGTATTCACTACATTGCATAATTTAATGCGTGGAAGAACCATTCAGTTGAAAAAGGGATAGAAGTAAGTCAGAAGCAAAACGTGAAAATTTTATACTTAAGTAAAACGAAACACGCGATCAAAAGGTATAGCGAACTTAAAAAACATAACAGGACAAGTCCTGACGTACAAAGAAATTTCATTGACAAAACAAAAACTAGATCTAGAACGGACTACGAGCGATTTGGAAAAACCATTTCTGAAAAATCAGATAAAAACAAAAAAAAACAAAATCAATGTCAAAATGCCGCATGTGGACAAAAAAACCACTAGCGAGAAATGGAAATTTGTTTGAAACAAAAAACTAGGCCTAGATTTAACTATGAATGGATTGAGAAAACCATTTAGAAAAATCCGAATCAAAAAATCGAAAAAAAAACAGAAAAATCAAAGTGAAATTGTCGAATGTGAACAGAAAACCACTAGCGAGAAACCGAATTTTTGTTCAAAGGCCGTTTTCTCAATCTACTTTAAATGTAAAGCGAAAAAATTCACGCCGCAAAACCACCCGCTTTTTCGCTCCACTTACTATTTCGACGAGACCAAAATCACTTCTACAATTTGACTCCAAAAATCATGAAAATATGTGAACAGATCTTAAAAAAAAGACAGCGCCCCAATATATTCAAATTCTTTGAATTGCAAAAAAAGGAGAGCGCCTAAATAATAGCCCTTTTGATAGGCTGGCGGCGGATTTTAATGAACATTGATAACCTAATTCTCAAAGACTTAATGAGCGGGCTTTATCGGTTCATCCCGTCTCTTTCTTTTGATTTTGCTCTTTTGAATTTGACCGCAATCACTATATTGCGTAATTCAAAGCATGAAAGAATTTAAAATCAATTCAGTAATTCGGACTATGAGTGAATTCGGACATCCATTTCTAAAAAAAAACAGACAAAAAACAAAATCAATGTCAAAACGCCGCATGTGCAAAAACCGTAAGCGAGAAATGGAAAATTGTTTGAAACAAAAAACTAGGCCTAGAATTAACAATAAATGGATTGGGAAAACCATTGAGAAAATCCAAACCAAAAATAGAAGAAAACTTACGAAAATCAAATTGAAATTGCCGAATGTGAGCAGAAAACCACTAGCGAGAAAGCAAATTTTCGTTCAAACACCGTTTTCTCACACTACTTTAAATTTAGAAAAAAAATTCACAGCGCAAAACAACTCGCTTTCGTTTCACTTCCTGTTTCGGCGTGACCAAAATCATTACTCTAATTTGACTTCAAAAATCATGAACAGTTTGAACAGATCTTTAAAAAAAGACAGCGACCCAATACAATTCAACTTCTTTGAATTGTTAAAAAAATAGGACTAGACCTAGAAGGGACTATGACTGAGTTGTGAAAACCATTTCCAAAAAAATTAGATAATACTGAGTAGGGAAAACCATTTTTTCCAAAAAAAAAAATTAGAAAAAATTTATAAAATCAATATCAACGTTTAAATGTCGTATGTGAAAAAAAACCATTAGATTGAAATATGAATGTATTGGGAAAACCATTAAAGAAAAAACCCGATCCAAAAAACCGACAAAAAAACAAAAGTGAAACTGCCGCATGCGAACAACTCACTTTTAATTTTTGTTCAAACAGCGTTTTCTCACTCTACTTCACAATTAGAGTAAAAAAATCACACAGCAAAAATACTCACTTTTCCCCTCCACTTCCCGTTTCGGCGTGACCAAAATCACTACTAAATTTGATTTCAAGAATTATGAAAATGTGTAAACAGATCTTGAAAAAACACAGCTGGAAGAATTGCGGAAGTGACTCGATGTGGAAATCCACTTATACGCCATTCAACTCCTCATCAGACAAAATGTTCCTCCACTAATTTACAACAAAAATAAGAAAATCAAATCTGTTAAAATATGATAAAAAAAACTGATCAAATTTTGTCATAAACAAAGATCCTGAAAAAACTATTTTAGGCCAAAGTACTTCATCAAAACAACTAGTACCTACTCAAACCACTTAGGAGATTCTTTAAAAAATACTTGGCGCCAAATCATGGAAAAACAAGCTCTTACAAACAACTTGGACTAAAAAACTGATATAAAATAATAAATTTTTGTAATATTACAAAAGCAAATAAATCCACAGAAAAATTCCTTTTAAACAAAAGGCTGTCCAGATGCACGCAAAACAATAGGCAAGTCATAATAGGCTAAGAAACTAGTCTATAAAATGAAAAGAAAAAACGAACTGCAAAAAAAAATCAGAAAAATATTTTCAATTATTGCCATTTTTGTCATGTTTCTCAGCATAAAAATGCTTTATGTCCACAAACCTGTAACCACTTGTTATGCTTAATGTGCTGAATTGTTAGGGGTCTTTTCAATAGCAATTTGAGGCAGTAAAACAAAACAATCGTCAAAAAATCGAAAAAAAGCTCAAAAATCAGCAAAAAACATGAAAAGCTCCGAATTAACATAAACTCAAATGAATTCACAGAAACCTTCAAACCACTGCAAAAAAAAACTTGATAATAAAATACAATCATAACAAAACCTCTTAGTCAATAAAATTGAAAAAAAATTAAAATGCCGCACGTGAACGAAAAAATTTATTACTACTAATGGTTTAAGCACTATTCACATACTCAAAAAAGCTGTACAATAGGGTTCGTAGAACAAAACCAATAGGGATCTTTTGTTTTAAGCTTCTTTCTGAAGGCATTTTTGGATAAAATTTTATTTTAAAAGGAGGTCGATTCAATTCGTGAGTTTGAAAGTTGTCAATTTATTGAGATCTTGTCACTTTTCCATTTCGAGATGCCAGCGAGTTAAGATGCGGATGGTGAAACAGACGACGACCCATCAGGGGAATTTTGAAAAGAATGCGTTTTCGTATTTCATTGCAACTGCTCAATTAAATCCGAAGTTACTGTGCCAGGTGATAGTCTAAAAATTCATTTGCATGCACAGCTCAAAATCCACTGTAATTTCTTTGAAGAAGGTAAGGCTGCCTATAAAAAGTGAATTACAATAGTCGAGCCTATTGAGAATTCAAGCTCAATAAGCCAATTAATGAATCTTTCGGAATGGAGTCTCTGATGGAATAGACTTTCCGTAATAAAGTAACAACCTGCACACGCTGAACTAGCCTGCTTGGAAAAGGAGAGTTTATCATCTGAAACACAACTTAAAAACTTCACACCCAAAAATTGAGAATCCATTGGCTGTTGAACATCACATACCATCGTTCTCTTCCGCGCAATATTCATAAATTCTTGCTTTCTTTGTGTTTAGTCGAAGTTTCGCACCATTAAAACATTTTTGCAGAGTGCCGAATATTGAACCAAAACTTCTAGGGTCACATTGTTGTTGCAGACAAAATAAACAACCGTTTCATCAGCATAAAAAAGATAATTCACGTTGAGCTTCACAAACATAAGCTCCAATGGTAACAGATAGCAAGTTAAAAGAAGAGGGCTTAAAACAACCTTGCGGAACACCCGTTCCAACTGACTGCACTGAAGGAAAAGTGTCATCAATTAAAACTGATCTACCACTAAGGTTGCCTCTAATAAATTTGAGAACGCGATGCCCAATTCATAGACTAATTTCAAGAACAGACAAGTATACCATGGTCAATTGTGGCTGACAAATCAAGGCCAATCTAAAGCGTGCTTTTTCTAAATTCTAAGTTTAGCAAAATGTCATTAGTTAATTTCAGGAGTGCAGTTTCAGTTGAGAACTTCCTATAAGCGTTGGAATTTCCATAAAAAATTGTGATCTTCAAGATGATCTCTCAGCTGTAACACAGCTCTTTGTAATAATTTTGAGATAAAGCTTAGATTTGATATAGGACAATAATTCGCTACGTCTTGACAATCCACAATAATTTTTTGATTTAAGGTTTTACAACCACTGTTTTCAAAGCCCGTGGAAAAATCCATTCTCTTAAGAGGAATTAATAGGGTTCAACAGCATGGATAGATAAGAATGAGGAAATAATTTTACAAAACGCGTCAAGATTCTGTCGAACGCAGACGTACTCCTAGAGGCTTCTGAAATATATTTTCTGAAGTCATTAAGAGATAAAGGCCCAGAAAGCTTATCCTGCCCCATCTTATGCACTGGTTTTCGTCTTATGTATTGGTTTTCATGAGACATGATTTAATCAATTGATGCAACAACGTTTAATTTTTCCTATGGAGAGGATGTTGAATTCGGAGGCTAGAGCTTGTTTGCTTTCATATCTTGTCAACTGACGTTCTTGTTTGCCTAAAAGAGATTTCAATAAAGCAAACTTCTGCCGTGCAGACTCATTCTTCAGTGTATTTTCGCTATGAGTACCACGCTTTTGAAGAAACTTCTGAGAATAAGTTTTTGTGTTTATTTCAAGACGGATTTTAAGTCAATGTTCTTCGTCTTTCGAAAAGCAGACCCTGATTTTCTTTTCCTCTTCAGATTAATAATTCGTCGTCAAAAAGACAAACATCTGTGAGTTGTCAGGGTGATAGTTTTACGCGGAATAAAAGTCTCCAAGATTGTTTCCTCTGCTGCTAGATAAATTTTCCGAGCACTGTCGACATCTTCCGGATAATTATCATCTAAAGAATTAAGAAAGTTTTCTACATAAATCTCAGGGTTGAACTTTTTCCAATTTCTAAAAACTTGCAGCGTAGGCTTAGTTAAAAAACGAGAAACAAATTACTGAATGATCTGACTTTGTAAGGAATGAATTTGTTGTAACCTCAATGCTCATATTTTCGGAGGATAAGACATGATCAGGAAGCCCTCCTCTTTTATGAGTTTCGCTTCCGACGTGCTGAACTAAGCTGAAGTCATCCATAAATAAATTATTTTAAGTTGAGGCATCATTGGTTGTCAGAGATATTCACATCACCTAGCAGAAGAATTCTGTCTTAAAGCAACCTTTTCTCCTCAAAGGAATGGGTGAAGTTCTCAATAAACAGTTGACATTACATCCAGGAGTTCCATAAATTTTTAATAAAACTAATTATTACAATTTTTCAATAAAACTACGAGGTTTTTCGACACCTGACAATATCGAAGAAATCGTGTGTTCCTGTCATCACGGGAAGACCTTAGTATTCTTTGGGTAGGTTCCAGAACAAATTCTGCTTTTCTTTTTCGCTGCCCGAAATGCTTTGAGAGCATGCAGAGCTGTCAATTCTATTAAGAAGTCGTTTTAGCCGCATTCAGGAGGGGAAAGGCTGATCTTCTACGGAACGCCACTTCATTTCGGAGCAGATCAATATCAAGGATTGATGAATCAACGCATTCAATTTTCTTCAGAACTGATATTCCGTCAAGGGCTGATAGCTCAGCAGTAAAGCTTGGCGAGCATGTTTTACACGACCAGAAAACCATTCCTTGTAAATTTGAACAGTTCCTGATTCTTAGGCAAGCATGATGAACGTATACATTTTTGCACTTAACACAATTCAGTTGTTAGTGGATTACATCGCTGCGTACAAATATCGGATTTTGGCCCAAGAGGAGGCGGCGGTGCCATTTTTACTTTTCGTTCAACTGGGGAATCAGTGGGACAGAGGGAATAGCCCGCTAAGGGGCTGGGAAATTATTCAGTCAAACAAGCGAAGAACTCTCACGCAAAAAGTTTAACTGTAATAAAAATACACTAAGGCAGCTAACAGAACTGGAAAGAAAATCGTAGAACTGTATCAGGCAGATCAAGGAGATATGGCGAACTCTCACGCCAAACTTTTCCACGCAGTAAGCAAATAATTCTCACAGATTTCTTTCTTCCGCAGGAATGTAAAATCCCCGGTAATTCGGTCTACCCAAAAACAATGTCTGGCCTCTGGATACACAATAAACAACAACACAAGCTAGAACGAAAATAAATAGCCTCCCGCGTGCAGGCGGAGACTATTTAAAACGTTTATCACAACAATAAGGCTATAGAATTTCGCTCGCTTAGGGAATTTTTTTCAAACTCAATTTCTGGCTCTCTATAAAACAGCGATATGAACAAAAAAGCTTTCTTTTCGCTCCATTCTTCATTTTGTTCAGCAGCAAAATCACTCCAAATTTTTTCACGTGTTTCATTTCCTGCTTCAAAATTCACTCCATAAAATAGTAAAAAAGACTGCTCCAATACTTCTCTTCGAGTCGCAAAAAGATAGCGCCAGCACAATTGAAATTCTTTGAATTGTAAAAAAAGAGCGCCTAAATAATTGCCGTTGTGAGGCTGACTATGGCTCTTAAACATGCTTGAAACAATTTTCTTAATGAGTTAATTAAACACCACAAGAAAGTAGCATAGATTCTAAACAAAAAATACTTGATTTACCTGCTGAGCGTCATAAACAGGAAAGCAAAAAATATGAAAAATCAGGTCCGTTAGAGTGGCGTTTCAATAAATTGGGATCCCCTTGTAATCGCACAACTGAATGCCAATGTCCTTTCAAGTTCTTCAAAAGAGATCTTATTGAGCTTGTAGTTATCATTATAAATTCAACGCAAAATACTTACTTTTTCCGCACTACCAGTTCCAAATTTACCAGCGGCAACCTCACTGTTATTCGACACACCTCTTCCTGTTGACCAATTAGAGTTGGAAGCCGCCATAACAGGATTGTAAACAGAGTCGACATTAGGGAAGTTCTCACGACTCAAGCGGGATGTGTCGTGCGTCAAAACAGTTCGACCAAGATAAACTCTACACACTAGCAGTTGAGCATGCATTGCGTCTTCTTGATCACAGAGTCGATGGGACGATGCTTCTTTTAACTTGTGCAGCCGCTGTTTGTCCGCAATGCTCACACAGTTCGTCATAGGAATAGCAGGCGCAAGATTATTGGTGACAAACACATCCAGAGACGGCAATCCTTGTTCATATAATTCAACTACATCCTTGCAGCTTTTATGCAGTTTTGGATTCCACACATAAAATAGATATTCTAACTTTTTCTTAAATTGGGCACCTGATCGCGTCTGTGTGTCGTCGGCCATCTGTTCGAATTTTTCATCGAACTTCAGTCGAAGCATTCTGTTATGAAGTCGAGTAATTCGTTGAACACGGATTCCCTGGATATCGAATTGTACAAGAGAAGACGCACAAAAGCGAGACATGACTAAATCTCGGCAAGACGAAAACCACGGATCGGAGGGTAGGCCATCTTCAAATCGAACGTTTCCACCACTTTCTAACTCGGACACCAATCGTTGAATCGAACCAGTGGCAACAGCTTTGATCCTTTGCTGGAAATCGAGCTTTTCAAATTCCAGTTGCTTTAAGCGAGTGGTCCATTTGGATATAGAACTCTTCAGCTCGGTTATTCTCTGCTTGAGCACGGACGTTAGTTGTGTTGATGAGTTTTTGGTATCTGTAGATAAAATCTCTGACAAGGCAACAGAACTTGTAGGACAGGAATTCGTCTCTTCAAGAGATGTATCGGTCGTGTCCATAAGCTCGCGCTCGACACTACGAAGCAGCCGTTTCATGGCAAGTAACTTTTTAACCGGCACAACTAGCATTTTCTTTGCCTCTGATTCCAACTGAAGCAACAATTCTGCCATGGTTCTATTGACAGTCTTCACTCTCATGTTGTAGTACATTTTCTTCTTCAGAACAATAGACTCAACTTCGCGCACACTTTCAGATGTGACCATTTGGGTATCCAATAGGGTTAGTGAAGGCATGTGATATAAGATATGTGTTGTACAATTGCACAAAAGGCACACTGGGTTCGGTCCCCACGCGGGATTCTTAAGACTAAGAGCTTTTAATTTCGGTAGTCGCGCTAAGCTAGTTAGATCCTTAAACGAAGTTAACTGGTTAGCACTCAGATCAATAACTTCAAGATTGGTCAACTGGTCTAATGAATTTCCAATTTCAGCAATTACGTTGTCCGCTAAATTCAAATCTCTGAGCTCCTTCAGCTCTCGCAAACCATCCAAAGTTTTCAGTTGGTTTGAGTTTAGCCATAACACCTCTAAATCTACTAAACGATTCAATCCTTCAATTTTTGATATCTGATTCTCGTAAAGATAGAGCGATTGTAATCGAACACAATTCTCCAAAAATTCCATTCGCCTGATGCTACATTCAATAACATAAAGCTCTTGCAAATTAGAGAGAAACTGGAGGCCGTCAAATGTAGTGACATCACATTTCAGGATATGTAAATGAGTCAAACTAACAAACGGATGAAGCGTCGAGATCTTACAAAAAGGTGAGAAGAGAACTTCAATCTTTTTAACATCGTCAACTGCATTGAGAGCGATCTTGGCATAAACGATGCCATTCATACCACAAACTTCCTTCAACAACTCTTCGTCAGATGCCATAGTTGCCATGCTGCTCCGGCACCGTTGTATTAGAAAGTCATAGAGCTCTCGAGCTGGATGTTTTAAGGCAAAACTTATGATGTGATCAGTGGAAACATTTATCTGAAAACCCGACACATTATGGTATTTATGGTATTTAAAAATCAAAAATAATTCCAGTTTGACGTTTC
The DNA here is from genome assembly GCF_964194025.1 of Convolutriloba macropyga. Lineage (NCBI taxonomy): Eukaryota > Metazoa > Xenacoelomorpha > Acoela > Convolutidae > Convolutriloba > Convolutriloba macropyga. Next base: position 1,437,518 of record NC_134482.1, on the reverse strand, counting down.
TTGGCAACTATGATGTCCGAAAAATATTGACTTAAAACGTAAATAACGCAGGGAAATAGAGAAAAATTGACAAAATTATATGTATCAAATCAATTATTTTCGAACGCAAAAAAATTGTACCCTGACGGTTGCGGTACGATATAAAATTGCAAGGGTACTATATTAGCTGTCGCGTCTCCTCAACAACTGTTCATATCAGTCTTTCAAACATGTCTGCGCGTGCGTTCAGCGCATAGGGTAAGCACCTGGGACTGGTCACTCGCCTCGGCCGGGATGCAGATGGGGGACAAGGACAAGAACTATAATTGCACCCACAGACGATGAGCGCACATCGAGCTCACAGAGACGATACTACATAAGGGACAGACCAGCGACGAGCAGGTAGCTCCCACGGACAGGTACAACAACTTCATATCGAACTTATTAAAAAGTTTCAGTGAATTGATTGAAAGTCCGGACATCTGGAATTGGGTAGCCTCTTATCAGAGAGGATTTTAGTAGCCGGCATTGTATGATTATAAAAAATGGTTTATATCATTGGTGCAAGTTCACTGAGAAATACGATTCAAGGACTCCCATATCAACAGAAGAGGCCACTATTCGGAAGCTTCTATCATCTTGGTGGTTTGAGCTTCAATACAAGAAACCCAATCAAACACAAAGTTTTGCAATCCTACCTAGACACAGGAGGGGCCCTTGAAAGAACGAAAAAGTTAGTGATTTGGCACGACGTTATCAATAATACGCTAACACCTCACAAGAAAACAGAAGCCTGTCCCATATCAGAATTATTATCAATTCTCCAAAAGTAAAAAACCCGTATCGAAGCCATTGTATATATTCAACGGTTTGGAGCTCCACGGGCTCTCAGACAGTTGAGGTCAACTGGAATCGTAGTCATCGAAGCATTCAAGCAGCTCATATCACACCGAAATAGAAAGAACGCCACGTTAATTAACGATTTAAGTCAACTCCATCCGTCAGTCAAATCGGAAGCTCGTCTGCTGTTTGTGGTTTGGAAGAAAAGAGCTGAACTAGACAATTTTGGACCCAAGCAATTCAAAAAGCTTAGGCAGAAACCCAAAAACAACAAGCCCTCAAAGAAGCAACGACTGAAAAAGAAACAACAGGCAGCTTAAGTAATGACTCTGTGTTCATACTGAGCCTTCTAGATCATTTTTGGTGGGGAGGCGAGGTTTGAGCATTTGTACTTGCGACAATGCCCGAAGGCACACGCTCTAGAAATCAATCTACCAAGTATCCATGCGTAGAATGTAAAAGCGAATGAAAGGACTCATGCCTTTCGTGTTTTGCGTGTGGCACATGGTATCATTCAGGAATGTGTTCCTGTATATTTGCCGGTATTTTAAGTTCGCTAACAAAGCAAAATGGTTTAATTTGGTTATGCAAAAATTATCAAGAAAGTGCAAAAAGCAAATTGAAAGAAGCTGATCAAAACTTTGAGATGCATTCAAAAGTAACACAAATTGACAAAAAGATGATGGAGAACAGTGCTACAATACAGGGTCTGCGGAAAACAATTGAAAAAGAGATTGAGATCAAATTCAAACTTCTCCAGAATAACTTCGAGGAAAAATTGGATAAGCTAATTGAGAACCAAGAGAAGCCAGCATTGCCTAAACCAGCTTACCACACTCCAAATTTTCGAAGTATAATGCAAGAAACTCTAGAGCAGCAAGAGAAGGAAAAAATTGAGATTGAAAAACTGGAACAAAATATCGTACTTTTTAGAGTACCGGAAAGCAAAAACGATAGTCCGGAGAGTAGACAAAAAGACGACATCGAGTTTTTCTCCGATTTTTGCATAAACAGTCTTAGCTGCAATGTGCCTGAAGTACAGAAAGCTATAAGGTTGGGCGAACCTCCCTCGCCAAAAGATCAAATCAGAAGAAACAGACCTCTGAAAATTGTCCTGAGAGACAGAACTGAGAAAGAAGAAATCTTCAAATCCCTTAAAAACTTGAAAACTGGATCCTTCCTACAGAGGAATAGGCGTCTCACACGACTACTTTAAGAAACGAGAGAGCTCATAAAATCAAATCTATCTGAAGCACGCAAAAAGGACGGACAAAATGCAGAGCGCTACATGTACTTCATTAGGTGACCTGCCTCAAGACTTGACTTAGTCCTAGGCAAAGATGAAGGTTTGATAACTTCAATTAATAGATTAGACGATTTAAAAGACTACTCTGACCATTTTCCGATACAAATAATGACTAGTGGATCAAGAGAGCCTCAAAAGAAACAAGAAGTGTACTATAGCTATTGCAATTGTGATTTCGATTACGTAAATGAGCTCATTGCAAACAATCCCTTTGACCCCTACTGTTACAGCAGCATAGATAAAACCACAAATTTGTGGTACAAATGAATCTTTCATCTGATAGAAAAAACTACGCCTAGAAGAACTCGACGGAGAAAAGAGCTTCCGCCTTGGGTATCATCTGAAACATCGCACAAATTAAACAAACTCAGGACACTAAGACGTAAATCGGAACGTTGCGTGAATTTTTCTCCTTACCTAGCCACCCAATTAATGGAACTAGAAAAGCATTGTGCTAACCTGCAAGAAAGAGATTGACAAGAATACGAAGAAGAACTAATTTCGAGCAGAAACAGATCTAGAATATTCAAATATTTGAAAAGTTTTCAAACAGAGAAATTCCCACCAAATTGTACATCTTGACTGGAATTCCGTTGCACAAAACAGCAAAGAAAAAGCAGAATTGTTCAACACATTTCTCATCAGTAGTTACTGATGAAAATTATGAACAGATTGATGCCCCACCTCTTCTCGAAGCTGCTGGACAGAAAATAAACTTCACCGAGAAGGAGATTACCAAAGACCTGGAAATGCTGGTTTTCACAAAAAGTAGAGGCGCAGATGGCATTCCCCCAATTCTGCTTAAGAAAACTGCAAACACTCTTTCCAAATCAATTAAAAGTTTGTTCAACAACATTGGAAGGCTACAAAATGTTCCCGGTTCGTGGAAGCATGGTTTGGTCTCACCAATATTCAAAGATGGTAATAAAAGTGAAGTGAAAAATTATAGACCTGTCAAACTGCTCAACATCATATCCAAAGTTTTTGAGAAGTTAGTCTTGAAGTTTTTCGCAGAACATTTGTTGAATAACATTACATCCTGTCAATTTGGTTTTGTACCGCGGAGGTCTGTAATCCTGCAGCTTATCTTGAGTCTGTCCAATATCTTTGAAAATCTTAGTGCATCAGAAGAGTTCTGTTTCCTACTGCTGTTTTACTTCTCAAAGGCCTTTGACAAAATAAAGCATTTAGTTTTGACGAAGAAGTTAGCAAGGATGAATATACCACGAAGTCTCTTTTTACTTATTAAAGATTATCTGACTGGATGAACAGAAAGCGTAAATGTAATCGGCTACCAATCTGAGGAACGTCTGATCTCTTGCGGAGTTCCCCAAGGCTCTGTACTGGGACCTATCCTTTTCTTGATCTACATTAACGACCTGCCAAATGCAGTCTTTTCTTCTCTGGCACTCTTGTTTGCAGATGAATTAAAACTAATCCATTGTTCCAAAAATGACAGTCTAGACAAGCTGCAAGTTGACCTAAACAATCTCCACAACTGGAGTGTCCAAAATTGCCTCCTTTTCAATTACAAAAAGTGCTCTTTTACACAATTTGCTTTCGGGAGTCGTGTCGAGGAGCTTGTACTCTCTCTAGAAAATATTTTGATCCAAGAGAAGAGGGTCGTTAAAGATCTTGGGCTAACTAAAGTCGACACCATAACGTGGATAGAAAATGTGTGGAATCGAATAGCGAACGCAATGAAGGCGTTTTATCTCATTCGAAGGAACACAAGCTGCCAAATTTCTATGAAAACTAAGGTTCACTTATATAGAGCTATTATAAGCCCGACACTAATGTTTGAATCTGAATGCTGGGAGCTAACGCGAAACGAGTATCAAATTGTAGAGCGGTTTAATAAAAAGGTCATGAACTGGATGACAAACAGAAATTGTTACAAAGAAGCTATTGTTCAAAACAATATACTGCCACCACTCTACATTAAAGTCCTAAAAGATTTTCTAATTTTTAGCAGCATAGTGTCAAGAAAGTACGATGTCGACTTGCGCAACATATTATGTTATCCAATGGACCGGAACAAGATCTTGGGTTATACTGCCAGAGATTCGATACGAAGCTCAGAGACTCAATTTTTGGTATAGAACTGGATTTCGGGTGAACATCCTCCAAAGGAAAATTAACTTCTTTGACAACATTAATTTGAAAGGAAGACTTCTAAGATTGACGAGGAAATTTTTCAATGAAAACTGGGCTGAGAATAATTTCTGTAGTTGGATCTTTTTGTGCCTGTGCCAGAACTGTCGTGCAAATTCTATGTTAAAAATCCGGGACTTATATTCCCCGTGAAATTGTCACAAAGCCATAATAATAATAATCATATTAATAATAATAATAATAATAATAATAATAATAATAATAATAATAATAATATTAATAATAATATAAGTAGTAATAATAATAATAATAATAGTAATATTAATAATAATAATAGTAATAATAATAATAATAATAATAATAATAATAATAATAATAATAATAATAATAATAATAATAATAATAATAATAATAATAATAATAATAATAATAATAATAATAATAATACGTCAGCAGTAGTATTAAAAACTAGATAAGTGACTTTTGGACCAGCGTATCTTCTTTAACCAACATTGTTGGACAAAACCTTGGATGTTATTTCGAGAAAAATTAATATCCAAAAAAGCTGCTGAACTCTAGGAACACTACTTTTATAATCTTGAAAACAATTGTTAAGGGAGACTGTCATATCTTCGTCAGAACTCCATAAACCAACGTCGTTTAAGAGCAACTACACATTTTCCATCAAAAACTATATTAGTCTTGCTTTCGTACCAATTCTAGGACCTAAAAGTTCTCAGCGCAACGGCCATTAAAAGGGCGGAAATGAATACCCACGGCAGCCACCGCCTGTCAGGTTTAGACGCAAACGAATGGAGACGAATTGTGACTTGCTTCGAAAAGAACTCAGTCAAAATTGCGAAAATATTATCCAGAATTTCCACCAGGCCGGTCACCGAAAAACGTGAAACAATTGGCAGCATACAACGCTTGTGGTCTCTTACAACTGACCAAAACCCCGGCGTCAGCTGAGGCAATAGCCAGCTCTGCCTAGGCCAAAAGTTCAGGATTGAATAAGCCATACAATCAATGCGCTCTGCTTATGATGTTCCCGAAAACGAATCAACATCCAATTGCCTCAATCGACAATTAGCTGTTGAAAAAACAAAAGAACATGCCTGGCTTCGAACCGAATTGTTCAAAATTCACACACGGCCCCATCAGACCTGTTTGTAGCCGGCACTCGCCTGCAGACCCCAGCAGATCCGTTTGCCATGACAATTTACGAGATAGCCATAATCCCATTGCTTGACGTAATGCGATACTCGATTATAACGTGAAAATGATATGCCCACCTTTTTTACATTTTTGAACGGAATAAAAAAATTTTAAAAAATGGCAAGCAGATCAAAGCAACAGTAACCAGTGACTGACTTTTGGTGTGGCTTTTGTTCAGACATTTTAAAATTCTGTTACACTTCGACATAATCTGCAACCCATGACATAAATTGTACGTTTACCGGACCTTTTCTGTCCACCCCTACTCCTCGAACTTATTTGGCATTTATATGTAATTTGACATCAAGTGCGCGTGTTTCCTATGGTTACCTGTTTCACGTTAAATTCCTCGGACACGGCTGCGAACATGTAAAAAACAATCAACATGGAAATAGTGGTAAAATTTCAACGTAACTTCTTCGATGTGTGATTCAAAGAAAACAAGACCTGTCTTCAGACTCTGCAAAAAACTTGCGAAGGCAAAATTCTGCAAATAGGATTAATCCAAGTAATGATGAAATACAATTAGATATCAAAGCAAATGAGTGATTTGGTTCACGTGTAATATCCGTGCACTGTGTACTGGGCGTTTTGTTCACGTGTAATACCCAGAGCGTGTAATACGCAGAGCGTTTTGTTCACGTGTAATACCCAGAGCGTTTTGTTGATTTAGAAAAATTTGATGTGATTTTCCGTTAATTGGTGTCGTTAAAATCATAGCTCTGTGCAGTGTTTCTATGTGAAAATTTAATAGCTCTATTTGTTTCAGATTTTCAAGCATGCCTCGAAAATCCCACACAAAAAATGGTCGAGTTTTATGTCCCTGAGATCTGTCTCAGATATATCTGTTGGCGAAAAATTTTGTTCCTTGGCCGTCAACGTTTCCTTTGTGTAAAACAAATTTTTGTGGTTCGTTTCAAAAAGCTGAAAATCGTCTATCTGTTTTGTTCTGTTTTTCAACTGAACAACTAAATTTTGTTTTTCAGTCTAATGTGCTCGTCAAGTACTTTTTGTTCCCAGCGCGGACTATTTTTGCTGTTATCGAGTCTGAAAATTTAATTTTCGTTAAGATATTTGGTTTTTTGTCATGGTCGAAAAAATATTGTACTGAATCTAATTCAAATGTGTCTCCTTGATATAACAAGGTCTGCTCCTGTTTCAGAGGGTCTTTAAAATATAACCATGTTCCTTCATTCACTTCTCTAGTTTCAAAGTCCCCATGAAAACTTCAGCATTTATCAATATATTACCTTTCTGTGTTTCACCTTTTGGATTGATCCACTCCAGGTGGTAGACATAATTCACTCGTTTTTCATCTCCGCCTGTCGTGAATGTTTTTGATACCTTCTGGACGAACTCTGCGTCGGTTCTGTCAACATTCATCTCATCAAGGACTTCTTTAGGAGCATTGAATTCAAATTCACCAAGACCCGGTAACCGCGCTTTGTGTCCGTGCCATAGGTTTTGGTAGACTGATTGTTTTATTGGGTATAACGTCGGAATTATTGGTGGTTTTTGGTTTAAGTAAGTTGCGTCGTCATACCATCCACTTTTTTTCAGCACAGTTACTGCATATGCAGCACTGTACATGCAGTATCTTAGTTTACTCCTGCTGCTCTCAGCGTATATGAGTCCTCCTTTATTTACCTGCTCCTCATTTATGTGTGAAGTTTCGCATTTTGTCCGTTCCGTCATGGCAAATTTTTGCGTCTGCAGAATGTACTCAAAATCATACCCCACAATCTCCAAGGATTGTGAAAACCACCTACTTTGCTAACCAATTGGAGAAGCTTCCAGTTCTGCTGCACGTTCCAATTTGGGTTCCATGCCCTCTGCATGTTGTCGTATCACCTTTCTAAAAAATTACATCATTATCGAATTTTTCATCTGAATCGTTATCCTCGAATAAAAAACAGTCTTTGAGTTTCCGTGGTCTTGTTATTCCCGACGTACTTCTTGTTTGATATCGTCGTTCGGTAACACTTTGCGAAGTAGAACCCGTGCTTCCATTTGAAAATTCTTCGCCTTCACTCCTTTCGGATGTTGCCACCAGGCTATCACGCTTCTGCTGTGTGGCTACTTTAGGCGCAGGTATCTTTGTGCTTCTGCTTTTGTTGTTTGTGTTAGTATTTTTTGATTCTCTTGTAATCCCACCCATTGGTGTTTCAAACAATTCCTCCTTGATTGTCTCATTGTGAGCTTCAGTACTATGGTTAACTTGACTATTACTCTCTTCAGGATTCACTTCTCTTGTTCCTGTGTCATTCAATTTTGGAGTGACTACCTCAATTTCCACAAAATCATTGTCCTCCGTAAGGTCATTTTGGGATATTCTCAGTTCACTCTTTGCTTTTTTGAGTTCTTTTTCATCAGTGGTAGCGCTTCTACTGTTAAAATGTTTGAGTCGATCTTAGTGGAGCTTTTGTTGTTTTATCGTTTTCAGATCCTAAATAACAAATTTAGATCGTTGATTATTTTACGTTTTACTTGCGGTCCACTGTAAATGGATTTAAATTTCTTTGTCTGGCCAGTTTTCATTGTGGGGTTGAACACCATTACTAAATCACATACTTCATATTGTGGTCCAAATGTGCTACGGTCATAGTAGGTTTTTTGTCTTTATTGCTCCACATCCATGGTTTCCCAAACCAGTTCATGGCACGTCTGTAGTTCGTTTTTCAAGCAACCAACGTAATCACTCAAGGTTGGGCAGGTTGTATTGTTTGATACATGCAATCAATCGGTAGCGAGCATGATCATCCAAAATGGAGGTAAAAGGGGCTGTACTTGCAGCAGAGTGAATTGATGATCTCTACGCCGTCATTACTAGCGGAAGATAGTCGCTCGTGTTGTTGTGATGTTCACCCACATATTTTGCAAGACTCTCTTTGATTGTGCGATTGGTGCGCTCTATCATTAAGTTTCCTTGAGGATGATAAGCTGTTGTTGATGTCCTGTTAATTCCCAGCTCTTTGCACATGTTCTTGAAAAGATTCGACATGAAGTTACTGCCCTTGTCGCTATGGAGATTTGCCGGACAACCAAACCTTGAAACCCATACGTTTACAAAAACCTTAGCTACCGTTGAAGCCTCTTGGTTGCTCAAGGGAAACGCTTCAAACCATTTTGTAAACTGATCTCCAAATAACGGAATGTATTTGTTTCCACTTGACTCAGGTAAAAGTCCCATAATGTCCAAGGTGACTTGCCAAAACGGATGACTTGGCTTCACGATGTCAGGCTGTGTATTTCTTTCTGGTGTAGAGACTTTTTTTGACAGCATACTTCGCAAGAACTTACCCACTCGTGAACATCTTCTTTCATCCCGGGCCAGGAGAATCGTTCTCGAACCCAATCAAATGTCTTGGCCATACCAAAATGTCCGCAATGTTCATGAAGGAAAGGTAGAGTTTTTTTATAAGTGATCTCTGAATGACTATTTGTGTTAAGTTGTTAAATTCGTCAATAAGTTTCTGTCTCTTGATTAGATCATTTTCAATTTGTAAGTTTCTGAAATCAGTCAAAATTTTCCACAGGGCTCTAGAGGCTCCTGCCATGTTTTTTATTTGAGGGCGTCTCCCGTTCTCAATCCAGTTTCTTAGTATAATGAGGTCGGCTGCATTCTTCTGATGTTCAACTAGTTGTTCAATAGATTTCCATAGTCCAATGGACCAGATGTTTTTGTCTCCCGTATTTAATTGGTTGACTTGATCGCAGTTTTTGACTTGGTCTTCTGTCTGTGGAACTCTCGACAGACAGTCTGCATGAGGTATCTTTTTTCCGCTTCGTGTTTGATTTCAAAATCAAACTGTCCGAGCTTTTCTATCCATCTGGCCAATAATCCGTCTGGTTCCTTAAAACTATTTAACCACGTGAGGGCCCTATGGTCTGTAACAATTAAAAACTTCTGTCCCAGAAGATAATTTCTGAAGTGTTGAGTGAAATAAACTATTGCGAAAAGACTCGTTTTGTCGCAGTATAGTTTCGTTGACTTTTGCTGAGCGTTTTGCTTGCGTATGCAATAGCTCTTTCACCCCATTGTTGTCTTTGGGAAATAATTGCGCCCATGCCAAACAGAGAGGCGTCTGTGGAAAACGCATAGGAATGCGTGTCATTCGGATAACCCAATATTGGTGCTTTCTGTAATGCTTCTGTATTGTTTCTGTTTTTCAACTGCTGATTCAGACTCTTTGCTCTAAAAAAAACGTTCTTTTTTGTTTAATAGCTTATAAAGCGGCTCTGCTATTTTTCCAATATCTTGTATGAATCTTCTGTAAAAACCAACTAGTCCTAATATTGCTCTCAATTTTTTATTGTTCGAGGAATTTTCATTTTACTGACTGCCGCTAAATTCTCCGGATCCACTTCTACGCCTTGATTCGATTCAATGTGTCCCAGGAAATGATTTTTTTCTGAACAAATTTGCATTTTGAGCCTTTTATTTTGAATCCAGCGTCTTTAAGTCGTCCAAGTACGAAGTCTAGACGGTTGAGATCCTCCTCAAAGGATCTACCGAAGACGATTATGTCATCCAATTATACTAAAGCCACTTCACAAGAAAGTCCCACAATGATCAGTTCCATTAAATTTTGGAAAGCTCCTGGCGCTGACGCCAAACCCATGGGTAGTCTCTTCCACTTGTAGAGTCCCATCGGAGTTACAAAAGCTGTCGTGTTCTGCGACTCTTCAACCAGCGCCATTTGAAAATATCCCGATGTCAAATTGATATTGGAAAAGTAACAATTTCCATCTAGAGAGTCAATAACGTTATTTATTCTTGGTAGCGTCCAACTGGTTTTCTCCATTTATTTGTTCAAGCATCTGTAATCTACAACTAGTCTGTAGCTGCCATCTTTCGTTTTCACCAATCCGATGGCGCTGCCCAATATGAATGGGTTGGTTCAATTAGTTTTGCATCCTCTAGATTTTTGACAATTTTTTTCATTGCTTTTCTTTTATCAAAACTCATACTGCAATAACTTCTTCTGAATGGCTGTGCATCTTTGTTGAGTTTAATTTGGTGCTTAATTTTGTCCCAATATCCTAGGTCAATCGAGTTTCGGGAGACAACTTGTTGATGTCTCAAGAACAATTCCTGTACTTTCTTCTTCTCCTGCTTCTGTAGATTAGAACCTTCCAAATTTGCGTGTTTTCCCATTTGAAAAGTGTCCAATGTTTTTGGCTTATTTTGATTTGTGAAAATTCCATTCACAACTAAGTTCTGTTTCTTTTCAAAATTAATTCCTACTTTAGTGCTTTTATACGCGGTCACTGGTGCGTCCGTTAGATTTAAGACTTTTATCATACTAGAACCGTCTTTCATTGATATCATACAGGCGGACTAGAAGCAAACCAGTCTTTAGTTCAAAATCTTCAATAGCTCCAACTAAACTTTCCAATCCCGGAAATTTTTCTCCGTTTTCAACAGCCAATCTAATTCTCATTAGACTTTCGTTTTGACTCTGTATATAAGTGTTTTGTCCCACAACTGCTAAAACCTGAACACCTGGCGTTTTATCTGTTGTAAGCGGAATTGAAACTTTAAAGTGACTGCTATATAGTTCTCTTCGGGTGAGTTCAATACATATTTGTAGTTTTCAGGAAATCAATTCCCAGCAGACATTCTATACCTTCGTCTGCCGTTATCACAAGTTCTTGTTCAACCTCCGGTAGTCTTGGTTGCAACTGTACCAACAGCGTTACTCTTCCTATTTTTTTGACAGCTGAGTTATTGGCAGTTAACACTCGTTTTGTGTATTTTTGCACAATTCCCGGCTTACCCAGTTTTTCGTATGTGGACCAGCTCAAAAGCAATATAATACTTCCACTGTCTATTAATCCAACGCATCTGTTCCCATGAAGTATGATTTCTGCGTTTAGACATTTAATTATATTTGTCGAACAAACTCTAATGACAATTCAGTTCTCGGTGGTTTTCTTTTTAAAAGGGCAGTTTCTTTTAAAGTTTTGAGAACTTCCACATAGGAAACAATTTCGACAATTCCTCGAAATGTGCCCTTCTTGTCCACAGGCTCTGCACTTGAAACCCTGCCTGTCGTTCCTTCTAGACGGTTCATCTCTTCCGAAAGATATGTCTCGGTGACTAGGTCCTGGCGTTGGAAATCGCCGCCAATCGTTGAACCCACGATCTTGTTGCTGTCCTCTATCACAAAATTGCGAAAATATTATCCAGAATTTCCACCAGGCCGGTCACCGAAAAACGTGAAACAATTGGCAGCATACAACGCTTGTGGTCTCTTACAACTGACCAAAACCCCGGCGTCAGCTGAGGCAATAGCCAGCTCTGCCTAGGCCAAAAGTTCAGGATTGAATAAGCCATACAATCAATGCGCTCTGCTTATGATGTTCCCGAAAACGAATCAACATCCAATTGCCTCAATCGACAATTAGCTGTTGAAAAAACAAAAGAAAATGCCTGGCTTCGAGCCGAATTGTTCAAAATTCACACACGGCTCCATCAGACCTGTTTGTAGCCGACACTCTCCTGCAGACCCCAGCAGATCCGTTTGCCATGACAATTTACGAGATAGCCATAATCCCATTGCTTGACGTAATGCGATACTCGATTATAACGTGAAAATGATATGCCCACCTTTTTTACATTTTTGAACGGAATAAAAAAATTTTAAAAAATGGCAAGCAGATCAAAGCAACAGTAACCAGTGACTGACTTTTGGTGTGGCTTTTGTTCAGACATTTTAAAATTCTGTTACACTTCGACATAATCTGCAACCCATGACATAAATTGTACGTTTACCGGACCTTTTCTGTCCACCCCTACTCCTTGAACTTATTTGGCATTTATATGTAATTTGACATCAAGTGCGCGTGTTTCCTATGGTTACCTGTTTCACGTTAAATTCCTCGGACACGGCTGCGAACATGTAAAAAACAATCAACATGGAAATAGTGGGAAAATTTCAACGTAACTTCTTCGATGTGTGATTCAAAGAAAACAAGACCTGTCTTCAGACTCTGCAAAAAACTTGCGAAGGCAAAATTCTGCAAATAGGATTAATCCAAGTAATGATGAAATACAATTAGATATCAAAGCAAATGAGTGATTTGGTTCACGTGTAATATCCGTGCACTGTGTACTGGGCGTTTTGTTCACGTGTAATACCCAGAGCGTGTAATACGCAGAGCGTTTTGTTCACGTGTAATACCCAGAGCGTTTTGTTGATTTAGAAAAATTTGATGTGATTTTCCGTTAATTGGTGTCGTTAAAATCATAGCTCTGTGCAGTGTTTCTATGTGAAAATTTAATAGCTCTATTTGTTTCAGATTTTCAAGCATGCCTCGAAAATCCCACACAAAAAATGGTCGAGTTTTATGTCCCTGAGATCTGTCTCAGATATATCTGTTGGCGAAAAATTTTGTTCCTTGGCCGTCAACGTTTCCTTTGTGTAAAACAAATTTTTGTGGTTCGTTTCAAAAAGCTGAAAATCGTCTATCTGTTTTGTTCTGTTTTTCAACTGAACAACTAAATTTTGTTTTTCAGTCTAATGTGCTCGTCAAGTACTTTTTGTTCCCAGCGCGGACTATTTTTGCTGTTATCGAGTCTGAAAATTTAATTTTCGTTAAGATATTTGGTTTTTTGTCATGGTCGAAAAAATATTGTACTGAATCTAATTCAAATGTGTCTCCTTGATATAACAAGGTCTGCTCCTGTTTCAGAGGGTCTTTAAAATATAACCATGTTCCTTCATTCACTTCTCTAGTTTCAAAGTCCCCATGAAAACTTCAGCATTTATCAATATATTACCTTTCTGTGTTTCACCTTTTGGATTGATCCACTCCAGGTGGTAGACATAATTCACTCGTTTTTCATCTCCGCCTGTCGTGAATGTTTTTGATACCTTCTGGACGAACTCTGCGTCGGTTCTGTCAACATTCATCTCATCAAGGACTTCTTTAGGAGCATTGAATTCAAATTCACCAAGACCCGGTAACCGCGCTTTGTGTCCGTGCCATAGGTTTTGGTAGACTGATTGTTTTATTGGGTATAACGTCGGAATTATTGGTGGTTTTTGGTTTAAGTAAGTTGCGTCGTCATACCATCCACTTTTTTTCAGCACAGTTACTGCATATGCAGCACTGTACATGCAGTATCTTAGTTTACTCCTGCTGCTCTCAGCGTATATGAGTCCTCCTTTATTTACCTGCTCCTCATTTATGTGTGAAGTTTCGCATTTTGTCCGTTCCGTCATGGCAAATTTTTGCGTCTGCAGAATGTACTCAAAATCATACCCCACAATCTCCAAGGATTGTGAAAACCACCTACTTTGCTAACCAATTGGAGAAGCTTCCAGTTCTGCTGCACGTTCCAATTTGGGTTCCATGCCCTCTGCATGTTGTCGTATCACCTTTCTAAAAAATTACATCATTATCGAATTTTTCATCTGAATCGTTATCCTCGAATAAAAAACAGTCTTTGAGTTTCCGTGGTCTTGTTATTCCCGACGTACTTCTTGTTTGATATCGTCGTTCGGTAACACTTTGCGAAGTAGAACCCGTGCTTCCATTTGAAAATTCTTCGCCTTCACTCCTTTCGGATGTTGCCACCAGGCTATCACGCTTCTGCTGTGTGGCTACTTTAGGCGCAGGTATCTTTGTGCTTCTGCTTTTGTTGTTTGTGTTAGTATTTTTTGATTCTCTTGTAATCCCACCCATTGGTGTTTCAAACAATTCCTCCTTGATTGTCTCATTGTGAGCTTCAGTACTATGGTTAACTTGACTATTACTCTCTTCAGGATTCACTTCTCTTGTTCCTGTGTCATTCAATTTTGGAGTGACTACCTCAATTTCCACAAAATCATTGTCCTCCGTAAGGTCATTTTGGGATATTCTCAGTTCACTCTTTGCTTTTTTGAGTTCTTTTTCATCAGTGGTAGCGCTTCTACTGTTAAAATGTTTGAGTCGATCTTAGTGGAGCTTTTGTTGTTTTATCGTTTTCAGATCCTAAATAACAAATTTAGATCGTTGATTATTTTACGTTTTACTTGCGGTCCACTGTAAAAGGATTTAAATTTCTTTGTCTGGCCAGTTTTCATTGTGGGGTTGAACACCATTACTAAATCACATACTTCATATTGTGGTCCAAATGTGCTACGGTCATAGTAGGTTTTTTGTCTTTATTGCTCCACATCCATGGTTTCCCAAACCAGTTCATGGCACGTCTGTAGTTCGTTTTTCAAGCAACCAACATAATCACTCAAGGTTGGGCAGATTTTGGTTTGTATTGTTTGATACATGCAATCAATCGGTAGCGAGCATGATCATCCAAAATAGAGGTAAAAGGGGCTGTACTTGCAGCAGAGTGAATTGATGATCTCTACGCCGTCATTACTAGCGGAAGATAGTCGCTCGTGTTGTTGTGATGTTCACCCACATATTTTGCAAGACTCTCTTTGATTGTGCGATTGGTGCGCTCTATCATTAAGTTTCCTTGAGGATGATAAGCTGTTGTTGATGTCCTGTTAATTCCCAGCTCTTTACACATGTTCTTGAAAAGATTCGACATGAAGTTACTGCCCTTGTCGCTATGGAGATTTGCCGGACAACCAAACCTTGAAACCCATACGTTTACAAAAACCTTAGCTACCGTTGAAGCCTCTTGGTTGCTCAAGGGAAACGCTTCAAACCATTTTGTAAACTGATCTCCAAATAACGGAATGTGTTTGTTTCCACTTGACTCAGGTAAAAGTTCAATAATGTCCAAGGTGACTTGCCAAAACGGATGACTTGGTTTCACGATGTCAGGCTGTGTATTTCTTTCTGGTGTAGAGACTTTTTTTGACAGCATACTTCGCAAGAACTTACCCACTCGTGAACATCTTCTTTCATCCCGGGCCAGGAGAATCGTTCTCGAACCCAATCAAATGTCTTGGCCATACCAAAATGTCCGCAATGTTCATGAAGGAAAGGTAGAGTTTTTTTATAAGTGATCTCTGAATGACTATTTGTGTTAAGTTGTTAAATTCGTCAATAAGTTTCTGTCTCTTGATTAGATCATTTTCAATTTGTAAGTTTCTGAAATCAGTCAAAATTTTCCACAGGGCTCTAGAGGCTCCTGCCATGTTTTTTCTTTGAGGGCGTCTCCCGTTCTCAATCCAGTTTCTTAGTATAATGAGGTCGGCTGCATTCTTCTGATGTTCAACTAGTTGTTCAATAGATTTCCATAGTCCAATGGACCAGATGTTTTTGTCTCCCGTATTTAATTGGTTGACTTGATCGCAGTTTTTGACTTGGTCTTCTGTCTGTGGAACTCTCGACAGACAGTCTGCGTGAGGTATCTTTTTTCCGCTTCGTGTTTGATTTCAAAATCAAACTGTCCGAGCTTTTCTATCCATCTGGCCAATAATCCGTCTGGTTCCTTAAAACTATTTAACCACGTGAGGGCCCTATGGTCTGTAACAATTAAAAACTTCTGTCCCAGAAGATAATTTCTGAAGTGTTGAGTGAAATAAACTATTGCGAAAAGACTCGTTTTGTCGCAGTATAGTTTCGTTGACTTTTGCTGAGCGTTTTGCTTGCGTATGCAATAGCTCTTTCACCCCATTGTTGTCTTTGGGAAATAATTGCGCCCATGCCAAACAGAGAGGCGTCTGTGGAAAACGCATAGGAATGCGTGTCATTCGGATAACCCAATATTGGTGCTTTCTGTAATGCTTCTGTATTGTTTCTGTTTTTCAACTGCTGATTCAGACTCTTTGCTCTAAAAAAACGTTCTTTTTTGTTTAATAGCTTATAAAGCGGCTCTGCTATTTTTCCAATATCTTGTATGAATCTTCTGTAAAAACCAACTAGTCCTAATATTGCTCTCAATTTTTTATTGTTCGAGGAATTTTCATTTTACTGACTGCCGCTAAATTCTCCGGATCCACTTCTACGCCTTGATTCGATTCAATGTGTCCCAGGAAATGATTTTTTTCTGAACAAATTTGCATTTTGAGCCTTTTATTTTGAATCCAGCGTCTTTAAGTCGTCCAAGTACGAAGTCTAGACGGTTGAGATCCTCCTCAAAGGATCTACCGAAGACGATTATGTCATCCAATTATACTAAAGCCACTTCACAAGAAAGTCCCACAATGATCAGTTCCATTAAATTTTGGAAAGCTCCTGGCGCTGACGCCAAACCCATGGGTAGTCTCTTCCACTTGTAGATTCCCATCGGAGTTACAAAAGCTGTCGTGTTCTGCGACTCTTCAACCAGCGCCATTTGAAAATATCCCGATGTCAAATTGATATTGGAAAAGTAACAATTTCCATCTAGAGAGTCAATAACGTTATTTATTCTTGGTAGCGTCCAACTGGTTTTCTCCATATATTTGTTCAAGCATCTGTAATCTACAACTAGTCTGTAGCTGCCATCTTTCGTTTTCACCAATCCGATGGCGCTGCCCAATATGAATGGGTTGGTTCAATTAGTTTTGCATCCTCTAGATTTTTGACATTTTTTTTCATGGCTTTTCTTTTATCAAAACTCATACTGCAATAACTTCTTCTGAATGGCTGTGCATCTTTGTTGAGTTTAATTTGGTGCTTAATTTTGTCCCAATATCCTAGGTCAATCGAGTTTCGGGAGACAACTTGTTGATGTCTCAAGAACAATTCCTGTACTTTCTTCTTCTCCTGCTTCTGTAGATTAGAACCTTCCAAATTTGCGTGTTTTCCCATTTGAAAAGTGTCCAATGTTTTTGGCTTATTTTGATTTGTGAAAATTCCATTCACAACTAAGTTCTGTTTCTTTTCAAAATTAATTCCTACTTTAGTGCTTTTATACGCGGTCACTGGTGCGTCCGTTAGATTTAAGACTTTTATCATACTAGAACCGTCTTTCATTGATATCATACAGGCGGACTAGAAGCAAACCAGTCTTTAGTTCAAAATCTTCAATAGCTCCAACTAAACTTTCCAATCCCGGAAATTTTTCTCCGTTTTCAACAGCCAATCTAATTCTCATTAGACTTTCGTTTTGACTCTGTATATAAGTGTTTTGTCCCACAACTGCTAAAACCTGAACACCTGGCGTTTTATCTGTTGTAAGCGGAATTGAAACTTTAAAGTGACTGCTATATAGTTCTCTTCGGGTAAGTTCAATACATATTTGTAGTTTTCAGGAAATCAATTCCCAGCAGACATTCTATACCTTCGTCTGCCGTTATCACAAGTTCTTGTTCAACCTCCGGTAGTCTTGGTTGCAACTGTACCAACAGCGTTACTCTTCCTATTTTTTTGACAGCTGAGTTATTGGCAGTTAACACTCGTTTTGTGTATTTTTGCACAATTCCCGGCTTACCCAGTTTTTCGTATGTGGACCAGCTCAAAAGCAATATAATACTTCCACTGTCTATTAATCCAACGCATCTGTTCCCATGAAGTATGATTTCTGCGTTTAGACATTTAATTGTATTTGTCGAACAAACTCTAATGACAATTCAGTTCTCGGTGATTTTCTTTTTAAAAGGGCAGTTTCTTTTAAAGTTTTGAGAACTTCCACATAGGAAACAATTTCGACAATTCCTCGAAATGTGCCCTTCTTGTCCACAGGCTCTGCACTTGAAACCCTGCCTGTCGTTCCTTCTAGACGGTTCATCTCTTCCGAAAGATATGTCTCGGTGACTAGGTCCTGGCGTTGGAAATCGCCGCCAATCGTTGAACCCACGATCTTGTTGCTGTCCTCTATCACAAAATTGCGAAAATATTATCCAGAATTTCCACCAGGCCGGTCACCGAAAAACGTGAAACAATTGGCAGCATACAACGCTTGTGGTCTCTTACAACTGACCAAAACCCCGGCGTCAGCTGAGGCAATAGCCAGCTCTGCCTAGGCCAAAAGTTCAGGATTGAATAAGCCATACAATCAATGCGCTCTGCTTATGATGTTCCCGAAAACGAATCAACATCCAATTGCCTCAATCGACAATTAGCTGTTGAAAAAACAAAAGAACATGCCTGGCTTCGAGCCGAATTGTTCAAAATTCACACACGGCTCCATCAGACCTGTTTGTAGCCGGCACTCGCCTGCAGACCCCAGCAGATCCGTTTGCCATGACAATTTACGAGATAGCCATAATCCCATTGCTTGACGTAATGCGATACTCGATTATAACGTGAAAATGATATGCCCACCTTTTTTACATTTTTGAACGGAATAAAAAAATTTTAAAAAATGGCAAGCAGATCAAAGCAACAGTAACCAGTGACTGACTTTTGGTGTGGCTTTTGTTCAGACATTTTAAAATTCTGTTACACTTCGACATAATCTGCAACCCATGACATAAATTGTACGTTTACCGGACCTTTTCTGACCACCCCTACTCCTCGAACTTATTTGGCATTTATATGTAATTTGACATCAAGTGCGCGTGTTTCCTATGGTTACCTGTTTCACGTTAAATTCCTCGGACACGGCTGCGAACATGTAAAAAACAATCAACATGGAAATAGTGGGAAAATTTCAACGTAACTTCTTCGATGTGTGATTCAAAGAAAACAAGACCTGTCTTCAGACTCTGCAAAAAACTTGCGAAGGCAAAATTCTGCAAATAGGATTAATCCAAGTAATGATGAAATACAATTAGATATCAAAGCAAATGAGTGATTTGGTTCACGTGTAATATCCGTGCACTGTGTACTGGGCGTTTTGTTCACGTGTAATACCCAGAGCGTGTAATACGCAGAGCGTTTTGTTCACGTGTAATACCCAGAGCGTTTTGTTGATTTAGAAAAATTTGATGTGATTTTCCGTTAATTGGTGTCGTTAAAATCATAGCTCTGTGCAGTGTTTCTATGTGAAAATTTAATAGCTCTATTTGTTTCAGATTTTCAAGCATGCCTCGAAAATCCCACACAAAAAATGGTCGAGTTTTATGTCCCTGAGATCTGTCTCAGATATATCTGTTGGCGAAAAATTTTGTTCCTTGGCCGTCAACGTTTCCTTTGTGTAAAACAAATTTTTGTGGTTCGTTTCAAAAAGCTGAAAATCGTCTATCTGTTTTGTTCTGTTTTTCATCTGAACAACTAAATTTTGTTTTTCAGTCTAATGTGCTCGTCAAGTACTTTTTGTTCCCAGCGCGGACTATTTTTGCTGTTATCGAGTCTGAAAATTTAATTTTCGTTAAGATATTTGGTTTTTTGTCATGGTCGAAAAAATATTGTACTGAATCTAATTCAAATGTGTCTCCTTGATATAACAAGGTCTGCTCCTGTTTCAGAGGGTCTTTAAAATATAACCATGTTCCTTCATTCACTTCTCTAGTTTCAAAGTCCCCATGAAAACTTCAGCATTTATCAATATATTACCTTTCTGTGTTTCACCTTTTGGATTGATCCACTCCAGTTGGTAGACATAATTCACTCGTTTTTCATCTCCGCCTGTCGTGAATGTTTTTGATACCTTCTGGACGAACTCTGCGTCGGTTCTGTCAACATTCATCTCATCAAGGACTTCTTTAGGAGCATTGAATTCAAATTCACCAAGACCCGGTAACCGCGCTTTGTGTCCGTGCCATAGGTTTTGGTAGACTGATTGTTTTATTGGGTATAACGTCGGAATTATTGGTGGTTTTTGGTTTAAGTAAGTTGCGTCGTCATACCATCCACTTTTTTTCAGCACAGTTACTGCATATGCAGCACTGTACATGCAGTATTTTAGTTTACTCCTGCTGCTCTCAGCGTATATGAGTCCTCCTTTATTTACCTGCTCCTCATTTATGTGTGAAGTTTCGCATTTTGTCCGTTCCGTCATGGCAAATTTTTGCGTCTGCAGAATGTTCTCAAAATCATACCCCACAATCTCCAAGGATTGTGAAAACCACCTACTTTGCTAACCAATTGGAGAAGCTTCCAGTTCTGCTGCACGTTCCAATTTGGGTTCCATGCCCTCTGCATGTTGTCGTATCACCTTTCTAAAAAATTACATCATTATCGAATTTTTCATCTGAATCGTTATCCTCGAATAAAAAACAGTCTTTGAGTTTCCGTGGTCTTGTTATTCCCGACGTACTTCTTGTTTGATATCGTCGTTCGGTAACACTTTGCGAAGTAGAACCCGTGCTTCCATTTGAAAATTCTTCGCCTTCACTCCTTTCGGATGTTGCCACCAGGCTATCACGCTTCTGCTGTGTGGCTACTTTAGGCGCAGGTATCTTTGTGCTTCTGCTTTTGTTGTTTGTGTTAGTATTTTTTGATTCTCTTGTACTCCCACCCATTGGTGTTTCAAACAATTCCTCCTTGATTGTCTCATTGTGAGCTTCAGTACTATGGTTAACTTGACTATTACTCTCTTCAGGATTCACTTCTCTTGTTCCTGTGTCATTCAATTTTGGAGTGACTACCTCAATTTCCACAAAATCATTGTCCTCCGTAAGGTCATTTTGGGATATTCTCAGTTCACTCTTTGCTTTTTTGAGTTCTTTTTCATCAGTGGTAGCGCTTCTACTGTTAAAATGTTTGAGTCGATCTTAGTGGAGCTTTTGTTGTTTTATCGTTTTCAGATCCTAAATAACAAATTTAGATCGTTGATTATTTTACGTTTTACTTGTGGTCCACTGTAAAAGGATATAAATTTCTTTGTCTGGCCAGTTTTCATTGTGGGGTTGAACACCATTACTAAATCACATACTTCATATTGTGGTCCAAATGTGCTACGGTCATAGTAGGTTTTTTGTCTTTATTGCTCCACATCCATGGTTTCCCAAACCAGTTCATGGCACGTCTGTAGTTCGTTTTTCAAGCAACCAACGTAATCACTCAAGGTTGGGCAGATTTTGGTTTGTATTGTTTGATACATGCAATCAATCGGTAGCGAGCATGATCATCCAAAATGGAGGTAAAAGGGGCTGTACTTGCAGCAGAGTGAATTGATGATCTCTACGCCGTCATTACTAGCGGAAGATAGTCGCTCGTGTTGTTGTGATGTTCACCCACATATTTTGCAAGACTCTCTTTGATTGTGCGATTGGTGCGCTCTATCATTAAGTTTCCTTGAGGATGATAAGCTGTTGTTGATGTCCTGTTAATTCCCAGCACTTTACACATGTTCTTGAAAAGATTCGACATGAAGTTACTGCCCTTGTCGCTATGGAGATTTGCCGGACAACCAAACCTTGAAACCCATACGTTTACAAAATCCTTAGCTACCGTTGAAGCCTCTTGGTTGCTCAAGGGAAACGCTTCAAACCATTTTGTAAACTGATCTCCAAATAACGGAATGTATTTGTTTCCACTTGACTCAGGTAAAAGTCCCATAATGTCCCAGGTGACTTGCCAAAACGGATGACTTGGTTTCACGATGTCAGGCTGTGTATTTCTTTCTGGTGTAGAGACTTTTTTTGACAGCATACTTCGCAAGAACTTACCCACTCGTGAACATCTTCTTTCATCCCGGGCCAGGAGAATCGTTCTCGAACCCAATCAAATGTCTTGGCCATACCAAAATGTCCGCAATGTTCATGAAGGAAAGGTAGAGTTTTTTTATAAGTGATCTCTGAATGACTATTTGTGTTAAGTTGTTAAATTCGTCAATAAGTTTCTGTCTCTTGATTAGATCATTTTCAATTTGTAAGTTTCTGAAATCAGTCAAAATTTTCCACAGGGCTCTAGAGGCTCCTGCCATGTTTTTTCCTTGAGGGCGTCTCCCGTTCTCTATCCAGTTTCTTAGTATAATGAGGTCGGCTGCATTCTTCTGATGTTCAACTAGTTGTTCAATAGATTTCCATAGTCCAATGGACCAGAGGTTTTTGTCTCCCGTATTTAATTGGTTGACTTGATCGCAGTTTTTGACTTGGTCTTCTGTCTGTGGAACTCTCGACAGACAGTCTGCGTGAGGTATCTTTTTTCCGCTTCGTGTTTGATTTCAAAATCAAACTGTCCGAGCTTTTCTATCCATCTGGCCAATAATCCGTCTGGTTCCTTAAAACTATTTAACCACGTGAGGGCCCTATGGTCTGTAACAATTAAAAACTTCTGTCCCAGAAGATAATTTCTGAAGTGTTGAGTGAAATAAACTATTGCGAAAAGACTCGTTTTGTCGCAGTATAGTTTCGTTGACTTTTGCTGAGCGTTTTGCTTGCGTATGCAATAGCTCTTTCACCCCATTGTTGTCTTTGGGAAATAATTGCGCCCATGCCAAACAGAGAGGCGTCTGTGGAAAACGCATAGGAATTCGTGTCATTCGGATAACCCAATATTGGTGCTTTCTGTAATGCTTCTGTATTGTTTCTGTTTTTCAACTGCTGATTCAGACTCTTTGCTCTAAAAAAACGTTCTTTTTTGTTTAATAGCTTATAAAGCGGCTCTGCTATTTTTCCAATATCTTGTATGAATCTTCTGTAAAAACCAACTAGTCCTAATATTGCTCTCAATTTTTTATTGTTCGAGGAATTTTCATTTTACTGACTGCCGCTAAATTCTCCGGATCCACTTCTACGCCTTGATTCGATTCAATGTGTCCCAGGAAATGATTTTTTTCTGAACAAATTTGCATTTTGAGCCTTTTATTTTGAATCCAGCGTCTTTAAGTCGTCCAAGTACGAAGTCTAGACGGTTGAGATCCTCCTCAAAGGATCTACCGAAGACGATTATGTCATCCAGTTATACTAAAGCCACTTCACAAGAAAGTCCCACAATGATCAGTTCCATTAAATTTTGGAAAGCTCCTGGCGCTGACGCCAAACCCATGGGTAGTCTCTTCCACTTGTAGAGTCCCATCGGAGTTACAAAAGCTGTCGTGTTCTGCGACTCTTCAACCAGCGCCATTTGAAAATATCCCGATGTCAAATTGATATTGGAAAAGTAACAATTTCCATCTAGAGAGTCAATAACGTTATTTATTCTTGGTAGCGTCCAACTGGTTTTCTCCATTTATTTGTTCAAGCATCTGTAATCTACAACTAGTCTGTAGCTGCCATCTTTCGTTTTCACCAATCCGATGGCGCTGCCCAATATGAATGGGTTGGTTCAATTAGTTTTGCATCCTCTAGATTTTTGACAATTTTTTTCATTGCTTTTCTTTTATCAAAACTCATACTGCAATAACTTCTTCTGAATGGCTGTGCATCTTTGTTGAGTTTAATTTGGTGCTTAATTTTGTCCCAATATCCTAAGTCAATCGAGTTTCGGGAGACAACTTGTTGATGTCTCATGAACAATTCCTGTACTTTCTTCTTCTCCTGCTTCTGTAGATTAGAACCTTCCAAATTTGCGTGTTTTCCCATTTGAAAAGTGTCCAATGTTTTTGGCTTTTTTTGATTTGTGAAAATTCCATTCACAACTAAGTTCTGTTTCTTTTCAAAATTAATTCCTACTTTAGTGCTTTTATACGCGGTCACTGGTGCGTCCGTTAGATTTAAGACTTTTATCATACTAGAACCATCTTTCATTGATATCATACAGGCGGACTAGAAGCAAACCAGTCTTTAGTTCAAAATCTTCAATAGCTCCAACTAAACTTTCCAATCCCGGAAATTTTTCTCCGTTTTCAACAGCCAATCTAATTCTCATTAGACTTTCGTTTTGACTCTGTATATAAGTGTTTTGTCCCACAACTGCTAAAACCTGAACACCTGGCGTTTTATCTGTTGTAAGCGGAATTGAAACTTTAAAGTGACTGCTATATAGTTCTCTTCGGGTAAGTTCAATACATATTTGTAGTTTTCAGGAAATCAATTCCCAGCAGACATTCTATACCTTCGTCTGCCGTTATCACAAGTTCTTGTTCAACCTCCGGTAGTCTTGGTTGCAACTGTACCAACAGCGTTACTCTTCCTATTTTTTTGACAGCTGAGTTATTGGCAGTTAACACTCGTTTTGTGTATTTTTGCACAATTCCCGGCTTACCCAGTTTTTCGTATGTGGACCAGCTCAAAAGCAATATAATACTTCCACTGTCTATTAATCCAAAGCATCTGTTCCCATGAAGTATGATTTCTGCGTTTAGACATTTAATTGTATTTGTCGAACAAACTCTAATGACAATTCAGTTCTCGGTGGCTTTCTTTTTAAAAGGGCAGTTTCTTTTAAAGTTTTGAGAACTTCCACATAGGAAACAATTTCGACAATTCCTCGAAATGTGCCCTTCTTGTCCACAGGCTCTGCACTTGAAACCCTGCCTGTCGTTCCTTCTAGACGGTTCATCTCTTCCGAAAGATATGTCTCGGTGACTAGGTCCTGGCGTTGGAAATCGCCGCCAATCGTTGAACCCACGATCTTGTTGCTGTCCTCTATCACGTCTGTCGTCACCCCACCGTCCCCGGGAACTGCTTTGCTCCCTAGATTGATTTCGACGGTTCTCTCGCTGTTTGTCATCTACTGACAATTGGTTCACAAGCCTGGTGACGGCATCCACTAACTCTTTTGTTTCATCCCGTCTAATTACCGCACTTTTTGTTGTTTGCTCTTCCTCTTCTATTCTTGTTACAGCTTCTAGATGCAATGTTCGTTCCAAAACTGTTTCAATTTTCATATCCTTGTCGCCGATTTGCTTTCTGAGATCTAACCTCACCTGACTATGGTTGATTCCCTCCAGAAATCCTCTCAGAACGAGATGGTCTCTAATGTCTCGCGACTCCGTTGGTTAAGCTTTCAAAACTAACTGCTCTAAATCTACCAGAAAACCTGTCAGTGTTTCTCCTGGTTGCTGTACGCGGCGAGCTAGCCGTCCCCAGAAAACGACCGGTTTTTTGCTATAGTGTTCTCAAAAAGCTTTAACGAATGCCTCGTAATTTTCTCTTGTAGCTTGCGGTAGAGTGCGATAGAACTCTATGGCAGATTATTGTAGTCTAAGTGCAAAGTAATGCGGCCGTTCATCAGCTTCGCGGGCCGGATCTCCTTCAGTTCTTTTCCACTTTTGTAGTTCCGCTAATAGCTCAAAATGCGTCACGTAGCTTTCCAAGTTGTTTGAACCGGTAAACGCTTCCGGTAATAGCATTCTAGAGGTCGAGCCCGTTGCCATTTTACTGTTCCCCTACTTGTATAGTGCCCTTTTGAAACTTTGTTTAGTTGTTGAAAATAATAGTTTCTATAAAATAATTACCAAGTAGATCGTCACTGGTAGGTGTTTTCTAAGTTTATCTTTGAATTTTTATAACACTCTCTTTATTCTAATGTTTAAAATCTTTTGTTTATAAAACGTAACGCTTATTTCAATATGGTATTTCCGTTTTACTTATTTTTTTTCTTAATTTTTAACAAAATTTTAATTTACAGTCTTATAGATGACTGTCCCACCTTTATTCTCTTTATTATTTGTGATGATACTAGCTGATACTATGATACTAGCTGAATTCCGATTTTTCCTGTTTTATCGATGTTTATAATATATATATATATATATATATATATATATATATATATATGTGTGTTCTAATTACGAAAAGGATGATATTAGATGCTTTAATTTTCTTTTATTTTCTCCTGCTTAATGTTACCTGATCCACTTTTTTGCTATGCCGCTCGTTATCTACAAGTCAATTTCGCAACTAAGATCGAATGAGAAAAAAAATTTCCTAGACTAACAAGACTAACGCAGTGGCGATAAGTTTTGATTACCAACGACGACAACAACTAGAGAAAACTTTTTACGTGCACTCACTTGGTATGATGCGGTCTTTCCACACAAGCAATTTTCTCTATTCACCAACGAGCAAAAATTAGCTCCACGCGAGTAAATTCTCACTTGCGACTGATTCCGTTGTGACTTCTGCATCTGACTCCCACAAACTTTCGTGGAAATTTGTGGAACTGGTGATTTGTTATCCCAAATCTTGTGTTTTCTCGAGATTAATTCTCGGGTTCTCGGGATAAAAGTGCTTTTTATTCGCGTCTTCCTACCAACAATTTTGTTAAAGTTTTCAAAATACTAACTTTTTTTAAAATCTCTGTTGCCAGTGTAATATCCTTGCACTGTGTACGGTTACGGATTGGGTTGGGCAATTCTCTAAAGCACTTTAAAACCTCGGGGTACTGATGAAAATCTTCTAAGTGTAAGACTTTAATTAATTATGAAGCTGTAAATATTAAAACTGTTCAATATAGAGTTAGACTTATTAGTCGAAAATACAATAAATTTCAAAAGATTACAAGGTGTTAAGCTAATAAGAGAAACTCAGCTCAATTATATGAAATTTAGTTCTGAATGTGGTCTTTGGTTTCGGTCCTATCAATAGTTGATTAATCTTAGGTTATTTTTACCCATTTTCTTCAATCTCTCTGGGATTTTCTCATAGTTATTTCCTACCGCACGGGTCCCTGTTAGTTAAACTAACAGGTAACAGGTTTACCTGCCTGACGAATCCCGTAAAGAACAAAGATTCTTTGACGTCTCCCGTCAAGATGACATTTCGTGATGATTCCCATCATTATTTATGATGCTTTCTTTAAGTTGTTAAAATCCGGTTTTCTCTTAGTAACCATCTCTTTTGTTCTCGCATTTATTGTGAAAATTTCGAATTGAGCGTTCACTATGAATTTTATGAGCATGTCATACGTTAAGTTCCATGGTTGGTGTACTGTGTACGGTTACAGGTTGGGGTGGGGATTTTTCTAAAGCGCTTTAAAACCTCGGGGTTACTGATGAAAATCTTCTAAGTCTAAGACTTTAATTAATTATGAAGCTGTAAATATTAGACTTATTGGTCGAAAATACAATAATTTTCAAAAGATTTCAAAGTGTAAAGCTAATAAGAGAAAAGAAGCTCAATTATATGAGGTTTAGTTTTGATTGTGGTCTTTGGTTTCGGTCCTATCAATAGTTGATTAATCTTAGGTTATTTTTACCCATTTTCTTTAATCTCTCTGGAATTTTCTCACAGTTATTTCCTACCGCACGGGTCCCTGTTGGTTAAACTAACAGGTAACAGGTTTACTCGCCTGACGAATCCCGTTAAGAACAAAAATTCCTTGACGTCTCCCGTCAAGATAACATTTCGTGATGATTCCCATCATCATTTATGATGCTTTCTTTATATTGTTCAAATCCAGTTTACTCTTAGTAATCATCTCTTTTTGTTCCCCATTTATTGTGACAATTTCGAATTGTGCGTTCACTATTTATTTTATGAGCATGTCATACATTAAGTTCTATGGTTTACTACACACGTTTCAAAGAAATCTGAAATTGTTATGTTTATAATCCGTTCACCTAAAAACACAACAGAATCAGAAAACAAAACGAACCATAAGTAACTGAAGTCGAGAAAATCAATTCATGTCTATTGATGTTCTCCTGAAGTGAGAGAGCAAGCTTGTCACTATCGAATTTTATTCGAAGTTTAGCAGCAAGAATCAGCGAGAAAAGATTTTTTTAAGGTGATTACATACTTCAGGAAAAAAATTAGCTTCGGATTCTGCATAACTCCACACTTAAACTCCGTGGTGTTTGCTGTCTGCAGTAACCGCAAAACAAATTCTATTAATAAATTTAAGCTATGGGATCTTTCCCATTATTTCCCTCCCAGGTCTAATCAAACCACAAATCATTACACTAATTTTTTAATAAACTATGTATCAAAGTAAAAAAATTGACACTTCGCTGTCTCAAATGGCGGGAACAATCGACGGCACTTAAAAAAAGAATCACGTACTGGAATCTTTGAATACCCATGGTACGTATTAAAAGAAGTATCTAAAATATGGACAATCTTGAATTTACTTGCATTGCTTATTGGGTCAATTTTGTAGCGCCTTTAAAGCCTATAATCTCAAATCACTTTTAGGATCTAATATCAATTTAGCTAGGATTATAACATCAGGGTTTTTCGGTATATTCTTAAAACTATTTTTCATGTCTTACAGACAGATTATTACAGACTAGAAACAACAATCATCAAAGAAAAGAGGACAACGCTCGGTTGATAGTACTACTCCACACTCTCAGAATGAATTGAATTTGTTACACAGAAAATTTGAAAATTTATACAGGATATTTTGTTTTCCTGTACACAACAACTGTGACAAACATAGACTTTGGACTCTCCGCATATCAATTTATGAATGCTAAAAATTGTCAGTAGAATCACAACAAAAGCATGATTTTATATTTTTGCACTTACACTCCTTAAATCCCGGCAAGTGTAAACGCTGAATACCATGAAATCTCGGAATTACTTATTCTCAATTTACGAAGTACTCGTATATAAAACTTGTTTTGTTTTAGAGACGCTACAGCAGTCAATCCCACCCTCCAGGATAGAAGCTCACCAATCCATCCAAATTTCGAGCTAACGAAGTATGATTTCATCATGCTGGACGTCGACGACATTCTCTTCTCGCCGTCAGCATCCTTGGTACTGCGACCTCCAGCACTCAAAGCTGTTTGCGAAATGCTTCGCGATGACTCAGGCCTCTTCCTAGCCACAGTCTGTGAAAGTGGCAAAATATTTTCGGGTCAATTCTGTGCCTTCACCCGCAACTTCCTCCTAATCATCAGGAGAATCGCCACTGTCCATTGGAAGCAACACAAGCTCTCCAACTGCTACAGTTGCGCCAATCAATTCGTCGCAGGAACTTCTCCTGCAAGGAACACAACGGTTGTCACAGCAACTACCCACACTAGACAACTCGGTGCCACAGCCACCACATCAACCTTTGCATAGCTCGTCCTAGGCCGAAGAAGTTGCACTAGAACTGACACGGCTCAACGCCAGTTGCGGCTCAACACCAGAGACGGCTCTCTCAAACTGGGACTATTCCGGATGGATAGGCGGTCCTCGTCTCCAATCACGACCCTCACTTATACTTCGCAGGTGATGCCCATACTAGCATCACAACCCATAGGCACCTACCGCTCGAGATATGGAGTACACACAGTTCCTCCGTCTTGACCCCAATCGTCTTTCTCTCAGCCTCCTCTATACGATCGACCAACTTTGAACGACAACTTCCCCTGTACAGACCCATCACCACGAAGACGTCCCCAACCTACTAGTCATGAATTATATCCGTTACTAGTTTCGTCGACACAGGCCCCACAGTCGCCTGCTCGGCTCATGACTATTCCTCCAAGAGGCTCACAGCACTCAATATCTGAGCAAAGAGCAAACCACTTTGCTCCTACACAAGTACTTTCCGTCGAACACCTGGCCCAAACTTCAATTTGCATCGATTCACAAATCCTCTGAGCATTAACACCGCACAAGGAGTTCATGTTCAAGAACGGAGCAACAATTTTGCAACATCCCCTCATCACACAGTGAAACCAACAGCTAGCTCATGCTCTCTTGGTTCATAGAAAAATGAAAAATGGAAGAGGTACGAGACAAGGACCTCCATCTAGAGTGTGCTAACTTTCCAATCAACCCCCGCTTCAGAGAAAAAATTTGGCACGCGTCCAAGTATTTGTTCTTCCTGGCCGATCAACAAAATGTCTACTTGAACACAATATTCACCAGAGACGTTGCTCCCTATCGTATTTATCAAAAATACGATTTCTTCTACTTCCAGTTTGGTTTTCTACATCCCACTCAGATGGATATAAATAAGCAAACACAAAAAATCAATTGAACAAAGATAGTTCACACAATACACAATTACCTCTTTGTTCAGCATCATTTTCACAGAACGAAACCATTAGTACAAGTAAACTCACGACTACGGTTTGCGAATGCAAAACTAACATCACCTCATTATCTTAATTACAGTTACGTTATTAATCCAAATTACTCTGAGAGCATACTAAGAAAATTCGACCTCGTCAAGAATTCTTTTTTATTCACGCCACTCTATGCCAAGACCTACAGACCGATCCTTGTCCCCATTGAGTATCTCCATTGTTTAGAGGAAGGAGACAAAAGGAGCATGCACTGCCACACTTTTAAACTCCTCAACCCAGACTGGATCGCAGACCAGTTGGCAAACAGAGAGCCGGCGCCAAAGTAGACACAATTCTTGAATCATCTGTTGGCGATTTAGCCAAACTGCATAAACGAATTGTACCTTCGGCCTCCTGCGCTTGCTTTGCGTAGGACAAGGTTTTCTTGGAATTTTTCAGAGACTCCGAAAATTGAACCCCCGGTGTTGAATTCGAATTTTTAATATGCGCAGTTCCAACACTGGGTGTCACTGTTCCTCAGTGTTCTTCAACAAAAGACTCACTGTTCTTTAACAAAATCACTTCCTTTTTCTGTGTATTCTATTTATATTTATAATTTTAATTTATTGTCTATTTTCTTTTCTTTTTCCCGCAACTGATGATTAGGATCAGTTCTTTTCTTTTCTCATCTTGTCGGAGCTTATTCAGCAGGCATGAAACTTACCAAAGTTTAAGGAACTAAATAACTCACACAGTTGCTATAAGATTGATTTCTACCGGAAGGTAAGCTGGTAAATCCGACAAAACAGACCCTGTTCCAGATGGAAATAAACAGAAAACTCATTGTAGAAACCAACAGAGACTACAGACTACAAGCAATCCTCCAACTGGGAATAATTCCTCACTACAGGACAGTGAGAGACAGTTGAGTACTCTAACAGGAAAGACGTTACTGGCCAGCACACCCTGTAAATGGCTCCCTCACTGGTTCGACAGTTGCAAAAGATGGGAACTTTTTACTAACGGCACTAGTGAATACTTCACTCATAGGAACCTCAGACTACGACATAAGTCACCGATTTTAATACACGACGAGGATTGCGCATCCAACGTATTTCAGCTCAAACTCACAAATTCGGATCAAAACTCTTAACCTCGGATGGATGTAGCAGTAGAAATACTGGATGTACAACTGCAGCCAATCAGAGACTGAGAAGGCACTACTTTTTATATATACTGCTAACTCCACTAACTGTGGTCAGTCTACTGGAGCAGTTGCACGGTTTGTATACCTCTGACTCCGGTGTTACTCTTTATAACCACCGTTATATTTGCAGTTTATCTTCTGTGTTTTACAGAGTCGGTTAGTCTGAGAGACATAGGTAAGCCTACTTCACGCGAAGAAACAACTTGCCCCAAATATTTATACTCTAAGGCTGTAAAAGGAGCCAATATTGGGTCTGCTTTGACTCATAAGGTCAAATCAACCCCCTCCTTTCTCAATTGACTAAAAAGCGAGTCTGTTTTCCAGATCTATATTTTCGGACAATAACTCTCAAGGCGGAAAAATAACTCACGCCCAGGAGATGTCTATCTGCCTCCTTGTAAATGTTGCCATTCTGCTGCTCTAGACGTAAACATGACTTTCTCTCTGCAACCGAACATAATTTTTCATGCGGCAGAGAAGCGTGGCTATGCAATTGAAACTGCTGAAGATTGAAAATATGCTCAGTATGAAAATGGCTGTTCCCAACAAGGAATTTTGTTCGTCCCACTGGCAATCAAGTTTTGGGCGGTCTGTTGCGGACTCTGAGGAAGGCCTTACTGCGCATGTCGTTGTTAGCTGATAACAGAAATTATCAGTCAGCGGGACATTCCATTGCCTTCGATAGAGCAGTTCAGTCACTTTCTGTGGTCATCATAGGATGATCAGCTACTATGCTGTTGTTGCGAGCTTTGCAGTTGAACGCATCAATTAGTAGAAATTATCTGATACTTAGCGACCCGATTACGTGGGACACAATGTGAAGAGAACCATTGTATCTAGCTGAATCAATCTCTTGATGAGTTAGAAACACGCCCAGAATCATTATTGAATTCACCCATTGAGAGGGGAACTTTTTCTTAAGTAATGTAATCCAACAGGAGAGGACTTTTGCGCATTTCAAGTGCAATAACGTGAGGAAATTGAAAAAACGAGAGTTAAAAGGCTGAGGTAGAGAGGAAGAAACATCATGGATCGGAGAAAACATTAAGATTGGCAATAAGAAATAATCAGCGAACATTTGAATTTGAGATCAAGATAAACCAAGATTATTTAATAACGGAGACCACGCAGATTGTAATTTTTGATATTTACAAAAAATATATATCTAAAAAAATTTTTACATCAGTTTTTCGTACCAGTTTCGTTCTTTCTAGTTTACTCGGATTTGGTTCTGTGTAGCAACAAATTTTAAAATTTTCCTTTTTCTTCCAGGTTTTTGACCGCGTGTCAGAAACCGGTTTTATCACTGAAATCGGATCAAGTCTTATGATTCTGATGCTGGTTCATAAATGTTTATAGAAGAACCAGAAAACAAAAATATTGTACATTGACTCATTTTAGCGACCACTCGATTTCGAGTCACTTTGTGAATGTGAGGCCCCATAGTTTTCCGCCAAGATTTTACTATTGTCTTGTTGATTATAACATCCATTAATTTGTTTATTTTCATTAATAGTTTTTACTCATTTATCAAATTTTAATATTTATATGTGTTCTATTAGTTTTGACATTATAATAGCTATTTCTATTACCATTTTTAAAATTATTTAACTCATAGTACTTTTATTTACGATATTGTTTATAAAATTATTTTTGATTAGTGTATTAATAATATTAAAAAAATTATTTATCACAATTTTGCTACTCAAGTAGACTTCTGTGCGAAAAACAACAATATTCTTTGACCTTTGTCTTTGTATCGTGAAATCTTTAAAACTGCAGATTCTAAATTAGTAGTATTTTTACCTCTGTCTGAGAAGAAGTCACTATTCGACAAATGCTATAATTATACCCATTTTTATCATATTTTCAACAGAACTCTCAAAATTCAGTTCGCTCTTTTCTCATCTCATTGAGCCCAGATTTCGTTCCAGAAAGCTAGGTAACAATAGCTGGGCACTTATTTTCATAACTCTCTCAGAAAACTAAATTGTAAATTGTTGAACATAATACAAAACTGAAGTCTTCTGACAGACAAATGAACCGCGTTTGATCAAAAATTCAAAATTCCTTTTTTTGCTTTCACTTAATTGTTGTTTTCGTTGTTTGTTAATGGTTTTTTCTGAAGTCTATAAGTGTAAACGCTTGTGTATAAAATTGAACAGCGGTTTACACTGGTATAAAGAGGCTAGTTTAAACTCACTGTAATATAAAACAGAGAAAAAGGTCATCAAACAGTCACCACCATTTTTATAATTCTCAAATTTATAATTCTCAAATCAAAGTTTTTATGGAAAAATTTTGGTTGGAGACGCTTACAGACCGTTTACAGCAAATATTTATTAATCGGAGATACCTACTCCGGGTTAACTTTCTTTTTTACAATGTTGAAATTTTTATCGATTGCATGCAAAATATTCAAAGAAAAAAACATAAATGTCATTATGATCGTACAATGTTGTCTAAGATGAAAATTTCAAATATGATCTTAGTATGATTAGTAAAGTCCATATGATCATTAACTAGTTGATAAGATTCATAAATCTTGACTTCGGCGTTTTTAAATCATGCTCTAGATGTGGTGCTGCTATTACATCAGGAATTCAACCCTATTTAGCGTACCCAAAAAGAATCTTCCCCAAAGATAAAAGCTAACGAGAATCACTCTCTTGTGTTAAAAAGTGATCAATTTGGTCCCCCATTTTTTTCGATAACTGAGGGTGGAATGGTGGTCAATGTAACAGCAGTCATGTTTTGTCTAGGCGAAAACATCACAATCTACGATGCTCAGTTTCAAGCAGCGGAGATTCTTTTCAAACCAAGTTTGGCGGACAGAGCAGGTGACGGAATCATAGAGGCTCTTCAGAAAGCAGTTGCCAAATGTGACAAAGGAATCCGTGATGTTTTCTGGGAGAATGTGGTTCTGGGTGGAGGTAATACCCTCTTTCCAGGGTTGGCAGAAAGAATCAAATCTGAATTGGAGGCAGCCGGTGTAACAAATGCCAGTATTGTGGCTCTCGATGATCGTGAAATCTCAGCATGGCTGGGGGCCAAAGAGCTCGCTCAGTTCCTTTAACCCAAACACAACTTGAATAAATTGATCTAACTGAAAGCAAGTTGATGTTAAAGGAACTGATGGATTTCGAAAAGAAAATAGACGCTTGACTACAATTTTGGCTTCATGGATCTTTTCCGTTCCGTTTGTATCCCGTCACCCCATCCCCCAGCTTAAGTTGGTGCATATTGTTTGCAACTCCCAAGAGCACGCACGATATTTTTACTGAATTATTTACTATGTAATGATACGCTCTATAACTGAGGGTACATAACGTATTGTGGGGGGGGGGGGGGGGGCAAACAGAAAAATTCCGAAAAGGGGGCAGACAACGGAAAAATAAGCGGAATTTTTGCTATCTATTTGCACTATCACGTCGAAGTTGAAATAAAACAGCACTGCGTAAAGGTAGAGGGAGTTTTCTGTCAGAGATAACGCGGGGACACCAAATATAGTTTCACAACTACCTTTCTCCACAAATTAACCGTTTTTTATATTCAAAGACCCAAAACTTTCCATTACAAAACTGTCCAATACGCGCATACGAGTGATTTCAATGTAGTATAATGTAGCTGTACTTCTTATAATTTTGAGAAAGTATAATTTTCCCAGTGAACATCTGTTGTATTGTATCATTTTTGAACCCTATTACTGCTTCTAAAAAAGCGTCTAAAGTGACTGCTTGTATGGTTTATAATGTAAAAATCGTTTTAAATTTGGTAATAGATAATTTGGTATAATTTTAGTAATCAACTCAATCGTCTTCTTGATCAAAAATCGCCAGCGTGTGTTTATTCATTTGATGGATCCAGTCGTTCGTAAATATTGCAGCTTGTTAAATACACCTGAAACAATTTTGGACTTTTCGTGCTCTGTATGGTGAGTTCTTCCAGTAAAACTTTTCATGGTTCGTACTAAATGCTCTTGTGCAATGCTTCACACGCTTTTGCGTCATTAGCCAACTTCGGGGCGTCAGACTGGGGCCAGAACCAGTAAGTAGTCCAGCTCAAGGTCACAGACCGAAGCAACCTGTGATCAAACCAAATTCGAGCAAATCAAAATTTTTGACCTTATAGGTTTTCATAGTCTGCAAAAATTTTAAAACGCACATAAACCTGGCCAATGCTGCAGACATAGCATTATTATAGCCCAATGCGGACTTGCAGGGTGTAATTCGAGGTTGACTTGGGCGCATATCAGCCTGATCACACGCGGATCCGAAAGCATCAGAGTCTGGGCAGAGGCAGGTTTGAAATAAATGCCTTGACGGGGTTTACTGTCCTATAGTCTGTGTAACGGCTGCTCTCCTATCAAAGTCAAGGAAAACTTTACACCGCCCAGTTCGTTTCAGCGGTTTCAAATCTGTCCGGATATTGTGTTTTTGCAGTTAAATTTTGTGAACTGTATTATCCGCTATACTGTAGATTACCGTTGCATTACTTGTTGCTCAATTAGTCCTGATAACTAACCGCTCAGCTTTGCTGTATAACAAACTTGTTTCTCTCAGAATAACAAAATAATTCAAATTGAAACAATCAAATTTTTGTTGAGTTTTGGTTAATAACCCAATTTATAATTCGAAATTGCAAATTCGGCTCCTAACGAATTGTTAAGGATGACTTCAAGTAACTGTTAACCAAAATTCAAGTTTGTAGCGAACCTCCTCGTTAAGGGGGGCGCTTTTAAAGCAACTCAGATATTATAAATCTGATTCAAAATAATAAACAACTTTCTGTTTCTCAATTGGCTTCAATAACCACCAATATCGAAACTATGCTAGGCTTCGTTAAAGCCAGTAAGAGAAACTGCCTTTATGCTTTGCACAAAGTTTCTCTTACTTAGGAACTTCGTTCCTCAGAAAGAAAGTTTTGAGAATATCAAAGTTAATTCTCTTTTCACAAGTCAAAGTAAAGTTAAAACTGTACAATCACTAATATGATTTACAGAAACAAGACACGATAACAAGTAATTTACCGCTCAAGAAATTGTGCTTCAATACGCACTGTATGTCAGTTTAATACAACCAAAATTGCAAATTTCAACTGATTTTTGGTAGTTTTTCAAGCTCTATTTATACTGCCGTACATGTCAAAATTGCATCTCTGATTGGTTGTAGATTACTAGGTCGTAAGATTCTCTGAATGCACTGAAGTTGGGGTTCGGGATACCTTATACGGTGCCCCGCACTCTCTGAATTAGTATGAAAATCGCAAAAATTCATCGAATCTGGCTTACCAAGTTGGGTATCTCTTGCTCCGTTTGAGCTAAATTTGTGCGATTGTGAACACTTGAATACGTGGCAATAATTGCGTAATTAAAGTCTGAGTTTCTGTTTCACTTCATATATGACGATTACGTACTAATAATAGTTGCTAAATATAAATGTTGAACAAAATGAACAAATCCGTTTGGCTTCGATAGAATGTAGCATTAAATTTCGCTTGTCACGCTATTCTAGCTTTAAGGCTTGAAATGGCCTTGAAGCGCTATTCAATTTGATTTCTGAGTTGTTAAGCTCAGCCGCAATATCGCCGGCCCTGTTTTCCATCGCGAAAACATCTTTTCCAGGTAGTACTGGGGCGAGCTTCACTACTGGTCTCTTGTACACTCCGTCGTTCGTTCGAACTATAGCTGATCGAATCACACCGTCAGACCCATCGATGGTCTCCGTGACTCGACCTAGGTTGTAATATCCACGCTTATCGCTGTCTTCGATCAACCAAACGAGATCGACTTCTTTAAGGGTTTCGTTCGCCGTAGATCGCCATTTTTGCCGATTATTCAAAGTTGGCAGATATTCTTTACGAAATCTGTCCCATATGAGATTTGCATAGGCTTGAGTTTGTAGAAAGAGCTTTCGATGATCAACAAATTCCTCTGCGCATGGTAGGTAGGGTAAGCAAAAGTTCTTGTTGCCAAGCAAGAAGTGATTGGGAGTCAATGCTTCTAAGTCATTAACATCTGAACTGACTGGAGTCAAAGGTCTTGCGTTCAATGTCTGCTCAACAATACAAATCGTTGTTGAAAGAACGTCCTCGGTGACTGATCTGTTCCCCAACACTGCATACATTGCTTTCTTGCAACTTCTCACCAACCGCTCCCATACTCCTCCAAAGTGTGGTGCTGCGGGTGGATTGAACTTCCATCTGATCCCTCGTTGAATTAGATGTTCTTCGATCCCTTCTTTGTTCCATGCCGTAACGTACTCTGCAAACTCTCTTTCAGCTCCAACAAAGTTTGTTCCGTTGTCACTGATGATCGTATTCGGTTTGCCTCTTCGAGCAATAAATCTCATTATTGCATTGAGACAACTATCAGTGTCCAACTTAGGTACCACTTCTATATGCACCGCTCTCATAGTTAGACAAGTAAAGAGACAACACCATCGCTTTTCGTTTCTGCGCCCAATCTTCGCAATGAAAGGGCCAAAGTAGTCAACTCCAACATTTGTAAAGGCTGTTGAAGCATCTAACCGCTCTTCGGGTAGATCTGCCATGACTGGTGCTATCGTTTGTGCTCTGCCCTTTCTGCAGGTAATGCACTTGTTCTTGATTGATCTTAAGGCGTTCCGTATGCCCAGTATCCACATCTTCTGCTGAACAATGTTTCTCACATGCTCAGTGCCTTCGTGTTGATTGTCCTTGTGCTCGTTTCGCAAGAATAATTCAACCGCATGATGTTTCCAATGTAGCAGAATTGGATGCTTTGCATTGAAGTCCAACTGACTTTTGCCTATTCTGCCTTTGGCTCGAATAAGTCCTTCTTCATCTAGGAAGGGTGAGAATTGTAAGATTTTGCTGCCTTTTGGAATTTCCTTTTCAGCTTTGAGAGATTTCATCTCTTCACCAAACTGTTCTTGTTGTAGTAATTTGAAGATTGTTGCTTTTGCTTTTTCTCTTTCTTCAATGTTGACTACGAGTGTTGCAGGTTTGTCTCTGTTCAATGCTCGCTGTACGTATGCCACGGTATTTAGTATTCTGTTGAAGTTACTGAATCGTTCCCACTGGATAACAGCTTTCTTCTCTTCAGCCTGTATCATGAATACTGATGAAGGTATATTCTCTTCATCTGATGCAAAGATTAGGTTCACTTGCTCTGGCCATTCACTTTCTGGTCGTTTTAACCAGGCCGGCCCAGTGAGCCACTCACTTCTCTTGAGTTCTTCAATGTTGATTGCTCTGGTGCCAATGTCCGCTGGGTTGTTGATACCGCTGACATGTTTCCACTGTGAAACATCAGTTGTGTCTAGTATCTCAGCTACTCGATTGGCCACAAACACTTGTTGTTTGCGATGGGAACTGTGTATCCACTGCAATACGGTAGTTGAGTCTGACCAAAAACTGCAACTATTTATCTTCATTTCATGTTCGTTGACTATCTGTTCTTTCAACCTCACTGCCATGACTGCCGCTTGTAATTCCAATCGTGGTATTGAAAGATGCCTCATCGGTGCCACTCTGCATTTTCCAATGACAAATGCTAAGTCAGCTGAGTATTCCTTTGGTTGTGAACGTAGATAGGCCACTGCACACATCGTGTCTTCAGATGCGTCAGCAAACACATGAAGCTCAGTTTTTTCCCTCTCTCTGTTGAAGTATCTTCTATCGATGCTTGTTTCAGCCACTATTGGAAGTTGTTCTTTCCATCTCAGGAATTCCTCTTCTTCACTAGGCTCCACTTCGTTGTCCCAATGTTGTCCATTCTTAGTCCAGATGCCTTTCAGAAGTCGTCTCATGTGAACACTGAACGGAGCAAACAATCCGATCGGGTCGAATACTGAAGATACCAGTGACAGAATCTTCCTCTGGGTTATAGGTGCTTCAACTTCCTTGTTTGTACCTCTGCATACTTGAAGACTGTCATCAGTAACGGTCCATTGTAGTCCTAGCACCGAGGATCCTTCCGTATTGGGTTCCACTTCGACTTGCTTTGTGTTGCTGATTGACTTCAAGTCTTCTGGGATTGCTTTGGTAACTGCATCATTGTTGCTTATCCACTTCTTCAATTCAAATCCATGTCGTGAGAGAAGAGGTTGTAGTTGGTTGAAAACTTCAATTGCTTCTTCCGGGGTTTCTACTGATTTGATGAAATCGTCCATGTAGAAGTTGTTTTGTATTGCCTTGGTTGCTATTGGATACTCTTTTTCGTTGTCCAGTCCCAATCGCTTGAGAGCATAGTTTGCACAAGTTGGAGAACTTTTAGCTCCAAATACGTGACGCTGGTATTCGTATATCTGAACAGGTTCATTAGTTCTTGGACGCCATAAAAACCTCAAGCAACTTCTATCCTGTTCGGGAACTTGCACTTGTAGAAACATCGATTCGATGTCAGCTGTTAGAGCTATTGGTCCTTCACGGAATCTGAATATTGTTCCGATCAAGCCGTGTAGCAGATCAGGTCCTGCTAGTAGCTTATCATTTAGGCATACTTCTTTGTACTTGGATGCGGCATTGCAAACACGTCTTACTTTGCCAGGCTTGTTCGGGTTTAGCACTGGATGGTGTGGCAAATACCATACTTTCCCGAAGGTGCCTTTCGCTTCGGACTCGTCCAATATCTTTACGAATCCTTTTTCTACGTCTGTATCTATTGACTGTTGATACAAATTCTTCAGGTTTGGGTCCCTTTGGAATCTTCGCTCCAGTGAGTAAAGCTGACCCAAGGCTGAGCTGTAATTGTTCGGTAGGTTTGGCTCTGGTTCACTCCACAGCATTCCCACTTCATACCGCTCGCCTGTGAACTTTGTCGTACTCTCTAGCATCTTTTGTGCCTGCAGTTCCTTCTTTGACTGACTGACGACGTTGATTTTGGAAGCATAGGTTTCTATGTCCCACCAGGTTTGAATATTCTCTGCCACTTTCACATCTTCAGTGAAAGCGAAATGACAAACATTTTGTCCTCTTTTGCCCGTCATGGGTCCACTGACTACCCATCCTAGCTCTGTTAGAACGGCGAAAGGTTCACTTCGTGTTCCTATCTTATAGTCCAATGGTCGTTGTAGCTCATAAGCATCTTGACCAAGGATGATGCCAACTTCCATCAAGTTGAAGCTTTTGTTGGGTAAAACACTCAAGTGGTTGAAGCTTTGCTTCAGCTTGTTGTAATTGTAGTTTGTGTTTCCCAAGGAGATTGACGGATGTGCAAACGCTTCGATTGAATGCACCTTTGAATGTAGTCCCTTTATTTTGAGAGGAACCCTTTCTGTCTTCAGATCCTTCGTTCCGTGTATGCCAGCTATGTTGAGCGTCACACCGGTGCCTTGGGCCCGTAACTTCTCTTGCACACTTTGATCGATGAATGAAACCGTTGATCCACTATCGAGGAAAGCGTATGTGTTCAGCCTGTTGCCACCGCTCTGTATTGAGACAGGAACTATCTGAAGAAAGCTAGTAACTTCGTTACTCTGGTTGATCGTTGCTGCGCTTACGTTGACTGCATGATTGCCCTCGTCCATTTGGTTTTCTGAGTGTAGCAATCGGTTGTGCTTCTTGATGCATCCATTGATACCGCACGCATTGACTTTACAATCTTTGATTGCATGCCCTTTGCCTAGACATCCGTAACATAAGCGTTGCTTCCTCACTGCTGCGTACCGATCATTCACACTCATGTTCCTGAATAGTGGACAGTTCCATATTTTATGAGTGCCATCAGCTAGCGGACAGTGATCACTTTGCGTTTGCTTTGTTTCTTTCACGTTCGAACTTGCACTGAAGTTCGATGTTTTCGAGAACCGTTTGTCTCTATTTGTGCTTCTTCGGTCTTCTTCTCTTCGCTCTCCCTTGAAAGCTGAAAACCCTTCGTGCACGAATGCTATCCTAGATAGCCACTTTTCAAACATAATCAGATCAGGCCAATCTTCATCTTTATCATCAACATAGAACCACCACTTCTCTTTGAGAACTTGGGGTAGTTTATCTACTGCCATATAGAGTGTCGAGCTTGATTGCAGGTCACCAATCTGCTTGTACTCTTTGAGCACATTCACAAAGTTCGAAACAATAACTGAGAAACTGATCAGACCTGTTGAGTCGTGTGGTTTCACCTGACTTGCTTTGCGAAGACTCTCCAGTTGTGCATCAATGATCACATGAGGCCTTCCAAATTTCCTCTCCAGAATACTCCATGCAGCACCATAGAACTGTCCAGAATAGCCCATTCCAGAGATTGCTGACCTTGCCTTGCCTGTCAGCAGAGTCTTCAGATGGCTCATCTTCTCTGAGTCTGGTATTGGTCGTTGATCCACTGTAGCAATGAACATACTAGACCACTCCGGCCATTCGAGAGGGTTCCCATCGAAGTTGTTCAACTTCAGCTTTGGTAGGCTACTACTACCTGAATAGCCAGGGTTGTATCGTAATAGACCAGCTCTGGGGGAAACGTCTCGGTCTTCAACACTTGAGGATCGGTCTCGTGAACTGCGATATCGTGAGAAGTGACTTTGCCTGTTCACTTCAGGGGTTACTTCGAAGCGAGCTGTTGATCGATCTGGTGTTAGAAGGTTGTTGATTCTGCTGGCCCAGTCAGAGACATCTCTTTTCTTGGGGGTCCAGTTGAAGGGCGATTTGTCTCGAGCACCAGTGGATTGGGAACGAGCATCATCGTTCTCTAATGCTGTTCTCTTCACTTTGCGCTCTAGCTCACGCTCTTCCTCCAGCAGTTGATGCTTGGTTTCCAGTTCCTTCATTTGCATTTCTAGCTCTAGCTTCCTCCGCTCAAACCGTGCCTGTTCCAGTCGCATCTTGGTTTCGAATTCGATATCGAATTTCTTCATCCTTTCCTCTCGCCTTTGCTTTGCTGAAGATGTTTCCGAAACATTCTCCGTTTCTTGGCCACTTGCTGTTGCCCCATTTTGCACTGTTTGAGCAACTGGGTTGTCTGTTTGGTAGTTGTTGCTCTCGCTGTCATTCACTGCTTGGGTTGCGTTGCTTTGCTTTGCATTCATTTCTGGTTGCGTGCCTTTGCTTATATATGCAAGCCAATGATAGTCCAAACTTGCTTTGCACTGCCTTGCTTCTTTCAGATGCTGTTCAACGAAATTAGCTTGATAGGGCACAAGCTTGTTTCGACGCTGCAGTTGCTTGGGTATTTCTTCCTCTAGAAGGCGAACAGTCTGTTGGTAGAGGACCTTTAGTTTGTTGGGTCGATCTGAATCTTCAATTATTTTGTAGCCAATCCCTGTTTTGGTGTTCACTTCTTCCCGTAAATCTTGGAGCTTCTTGTCGTACCTATGAGCTGTTGATTGAAGCTCCTCTCTGCTGATTGTGTTAGGATTGCCTGATTGCCTTTTGCTTTGCTTGCTCCTTTTAAGCGAGGTTAGTTCTTCAACGTAATTTGTGAAGTGCAATCGCAGCTTTCGCTCTGCCTCACTGGCGTTGCGCTGTTGATTTGTTTGATTCTCTTTGGGGGGTGCCTTTGGCACTCTCTTCATCAGATTGGACAGCAGTTTGCCTTCCAATGTCCGGGTCGGCGGACCAAATGTAACGGCTGCTCTCCTATCAAAGTCAAGGAAAACTTTACACCGCCCAGTTCGTTTCAGCGGTTTCAAATCTGTCCGGATATTGTGTTTTTGCAGTTAAATTTTGTGAACTGTATTATCCGCTATACTGTAGATTACCGTTGCATTACTTGTTGCTCAATTAGTCCTGATAACTAACCGCTCAGCTTTGCTGTATAACAAACTTGTTTCTCTCAGAATAACAAAATAATTCAAATTGAAACAATCAAATTTTTGTTGAGTTTTGGTTAATAACCCAATTTATAATTCGAAATTGCAAATTCGGCTCCTAACGAATTGTTAAGGATGACTTCAAGTAACTGTTAACCAAAATTCAAGTTTGTAGCGAACCTCCTCGTTAAGGGGGGCGCTTTTAAAGCAACTCAGATATTATAAATCTGATTCAAAATAATAAACAACTTTCTGTTTCTCAATTGGCTTCAATAACCACCAATATCGAAACTATGCTAGGCTTCGTTAAAGCCAGTAAGAGAAACTGCCTTTATGCTTTGCACAAAGTTTCTCTTACTTAGGAACTTCGTTCCTCAGGAAGAAAGTTTTGAGAATATCAAAGTTAATTCTCTTTTCACAAGTCAAAGTAAAGTTAAAACTGTACAATCACTAATATGATTTACAGAAACAAGACACGATAACAAGTAATTTACCGCTCAAGAAAGTGTGCTTCAATACGCACTGTATGTCAGTTTAATACAACCAAAATTGCAAATTTCAACTGATTTTTGGTAGTTTTTCAAGCTCTATTTATACTGCCGTACATGTCAAAATTGCATCTCTGATTGGTTGCAGATTACTAGGTCGTAAGATTCTCTGAATGCACTGAAGTTGGGGTTCGGGATACCTTATACGGTGCCCCGCACTCTCTGAATTAGTATGAAAATCGCAAAAATTCATCGAATCTGGCTTACCAAGTTGGGTATCTCTTGCTCCGTTTGAGCTAAATTTGTGCGATTGTGAACACTTGAATACGTGGCAATAATTGCGTAATTAAAGTTTGAGTTTCTGTTTCACTTCATATATGACGATTACGTACTAATAATAGTTGCTAAATATAAATGTTGAACAAAGTGAACAAATCCGTTTGGCTTCGATAGAATGTAGCATTAAATTTCGCTTGTCACGCTATTCTAGCTTTAAGGCTTGAAATGGCCTTGAAGCGCTATTCAATTTGATTTCTGAGTTGTTAAGCTCAGCCGCAATAGTCTGATATAATCAAAGTCCAAGTAGGCTTCAAACATTGACTTCGGAAAATTCGTCGAGATTTTCCCGAAACTACTTAATGGAATTGAAAGTCAATTACGTTTTGTTCAAGCTCACCAGAGACGCAATAACAATAATGATACAAAAAATGATTTCAATATGTTTTGTTTTCTTAGGAGAGTCAAAATTGTTTAATAAATTTTTAGTATCAATTTTAGAAGACAGAAACACATTTGAATGGGTTCATCAAAACAAGTTTGACTTTAAGTTAGAAGAAAGGTCAGAAGGTTACTTTGTCTGAGAACAGTTTATTGTATTACTTAGATTATTGCTGACATGGTTGTTGCGGCTGCTCAAGAATCTCAGCGGAACCGATATAAGACAGCCTTGTTCTCGAGTTTTACGCCGGCCTGGTTCTTCACAGGGTTCGATTGAATAACAATCTCGTCGAAACAATTAGTCGCTCGGACGTATTAAAGGACTGTAACTTTAATTTTATTGATTGAAGTTAAGCGAATCCTTAGTGATAATCTATGTTCAATCTCGTGCTGAAGTTTGTAAGGCTTCAACCAGTGTTCGTAATGTTGCCAACTTAACGTTAAGTATGCTCAACTAACTTAAAACTCGCAAGATCTTAAGATCTAGCAAAAAAAATCTAAAGATCTTGAAAAATCAAATTTTAGTCAATCTGAGATCCAACTGCTCTGTACAACAGTTTCTAATGGTTCTAAATACAATTCGGTTTCAAAAAATCCATATAAAGTAAATATTCAAATATTTATTCTTTATAACATTATCGCTACTGGTTTCCGATTGGTTAATCAAGAAATCATATAGGTCAATGTTTACATAGTAAATGTCAAAATACTGCAATATTTACTTTTTTGGACATAAGCACGGATGGCTATTAAGTGGCTCTGAATGCCTCGACTGTACGGTATTTGAACATTAATTATCACCTAAAATATCAGAAAATAAACAA
This sequence comes from Convolutriloba macropyga, assembly GCF_964194025.1. Classification (NCBI taxonomy): domain Eukaryota; kingdom Metazoa; phylum Xenacoelomorpha; order Acoela; family Convolutidae; genus Convolutriloba; species Convolutriloba macropyga. The sequence goes on along the minus strand of NC_134482.1, from coordinate 1,392,548 downwards.
CTGAAGAAATATAACAAAAAAAAACAAAATATCAAAAAAAGCCAATTTTGCACCATTTAAGTGCTAATAGCCACACTGGTGGGTCTGATTCAATAACGTTCGTTGGCTCCCTGGGTAGCTTAGAGCTAACCCTAACCGTGTTCCATATCCTCGGGTTGCTCAGGTTTTCCCTTCCAAAAATCGGGGAATGTACAAAATTTCGGTCCAACTTGTAAAAATTTTCAAAAAGTTACAAGTTCAAAAACTTGTTCAAAATTAAAAAGTTTCAAACGTTATTTGTTATTGTCTGAGGGTTTTTGTAGTGGATTTGAAGTGGCGCCAGCCCTTACCTGTTCTCGATCTTAGAAACACCATCGTAGAATACTGGCGTTAACTTCACGACTGGCCGGTTTAGCTCTCCGTGTGCCAGTTTGACTCTCGGTGATCTCAAAACACCGTCGTTGCCAGTGAAGATCTCAAAGAATCTCCCCAGTTTGTACTCACAGAGTTTCACAGAGACATCTACTAGCCATACTAACTCGCCTTCTTTCGGGTTTCGCACATGTTCTTTTGCCCACTTCGATCTCTGGCTCCATTGTGGAAGATATTCACGTGTCCATCTTTTCCAGATCATGTGGGCTTAAGCTTGATTCGTTTAGAAAAAAGTTTTTCTCAGGTCATGGTAGCGCTCACTGGATGGCACGAATGGTGCACTCGCGTTCTCTTTTCCTAGCACGAAATGATTTGGAGTGAGTGCTGTCAAATCTTCAGGGTCGTCACTTACTGTTGTCAGGGGTCTTGCGTTGAAAGTCTGTTCTACAAGACACATTGGTGTGCTCAGTACCTCGTCAGTAAAATTTCGGTTGTACAAGATTGCAATTATGTCCTTCTTGCAATTTTGAACCTGTCTTTCCCAGATTCCATCAACATGAGGAGCTCCAGGAGGATTGAATTTCCAAACGATCTTTTTCTGAGCTAAGTCACCGTCAACCTTAGGTTTGTCCCACTCTTTCATGAATGCTTTCAGCTCATTGGCTGCTCCAACGAAGTTTGTTCTATTGTCGCTGATGATGGTACTTGGGTAGCCGCGTCCTGCAATAAATCATGTCACTGCAGCTATACATTACTCGGTGTCCAATGACTGTGCCACTTCGATGTGTACTGCTCTGGTTCTTAGACAAGTGAGGAGGCAGCATCATCTCCTCAACGTACGTTGTAGGAAATTGACTTTGAAAGGTCCAAAGTATTTGTCGGTATGAGTGAATGGGAACACATGTTTATCAAGTCGCTCTCGGGGTAGATCCGCCACCGGAGGTTGAATTGGGTTGGCGTTCCTGTGTCTGCATTTGATACAGCTCGACTTGATTTTCATTAATGCATTTCTTAATCCGATGATCCAGTACTTTTGTTGAAGCATGTTTCTCACATATTGTGTGCCTTCGTGTAGGTTGTCGCGATGCGCTTTCTCCAACAGAAGTTGTACAACTGGATGTTTTGCTGTCAATAGTATTGGATGTTTTGCATTGTAATCGAGATTCGAATGTTTTAGTCGACCTTCCACTTGAATTGTGCCATCTTCTTCTATGAAAGGTGACAATTTGGCAATGTTTAGTGATTTTGAGATTTCTTTGCTGTTTGCTATCGACTTTGAAACAATCAGGAAGCTTTCGTTTTGAACAAATCGAAACAGTATTTTTTCTATTTGATGAATTTCGTCTGCTTTGAGGGTCTTTTCTGCTTTGTTCTGAAGTTCTTGCAGTAGGCAATGAAATTTTTTATTCGATTGAAGCTAGTGTATTGTCTCCAATCGATTAGTTGGTCTGGTTCAGTTTCTGTGGTTAAAAAACTGGTAGCTTGCTGAGCTTCAAATTCGTTCACTTGGCACCACGGCTTGGCCACTTTTCTACTTTTCTTCCTCTGACTGGAGCCATGCTGGCCCGTTTAACAACCCGGACTCTTTGCGGCCTTTGATGGGCATCCCTCTTGTGCCAATATCTGCTGGGTTTTCAACGCCTTTGACATGTCTCCATTGGTCCATGGAAGAATTTTCCTGTATTTCTGATGACCTGTTGGCAACAAACACTTGTTGTTTCTTCTGAGTTGATTGTAATCACTGTACAACTGTTGTTGAATCCGTCCATTGATAAATTTTATCAATTCTGTTATCATGCTCCCTCAAAATCTACCTCCTGAGACGAACTCGGTACTGCGGCTTGAACTCTAACTTCGGAATCGTCGTTTGTCTGATAGGTGCTACACGGCATTTTCCTATCACATAGGTAAGTTTCAACGTTGCCCCGTCTTACATATATGCAACAATGCACATTGCTTCTTTTGACGCGTCTGTGAAAATGTGTAGTCTCAAATTTGTACAACCGTTTTCAAATAAAAGTCGATTTTTCGACATCGTCCTTATTTCTCTCAACTCAGAGCACCAATCACTGAATAGTTTTGAGTGTTCGGCTGACAACTCTTTGTCCTATACTTGTCACATTTAAGCCCAGATGCTTTTAAATAGTAACCGCATTCGTATCGTGAAGGGTGAACATATCCCAAGTGGGTCGAACATTGCTGAGACAAAGGATAGGACAATTCTCTGAGTTATTTTTGTTGAAAATTCTTGCTCAGTTCCACCACAGACTATGAAATTATCTATGTCTACCTTCCAGTTCAGTCAAAGTATTGAAGATAATTGTTTCTCGGCCTCGAACGTTTCCACAACTTTTGTTGAACTGTCTGCCTCTGGGATTTGTGACTCGACTTCTTCTCAGCTGTTATCCATTTCGTCGAATCGAATCCAACTTTGCCGAAGATCTGTCTAACTTTCTGGTAGATTTCAATCGTTTTTCGAGCTGTTTTGACTGATTTGAGGAAGTTGTCGATGTAGAAGTTTCGCTGGACAGCTTTGACAAGATTTTCTTCATCTTTCGCGTTATATTTCGCCACTTGATGCAAAACGTAATTTGCACAAGTCGGCGAGCTCTTCGCCCCAAAAACGAGTAGTGTATACTCGTAGACTTCTCTTTTCTGCTCTGGATCCTCTCGCCAGAGAAATTGTAAGCATCGGCTGTCATCGCTTGGGACAGCAACTTGAAGAAACATTGCTTCTATGTCGGTTGAAAGTGCTATTTGGCGTTCTCGGAAGCGAAAATAGTTCTGATCAGACTCTGCAACGGGTCTTGTCTAGATAGAAGTTGATCATTGGGAGCTGCACCTTGGTGTTTTGCTGCATCGTTGCACACTCTTCTGATTTTCTTGGGTTTGTGCGGGTTGATAACAGGATGATGTGGCAAGTACCATTGAAGATTGTCTCTGGTTTCGTTCAGTTCAACTTGTTAGACTTTGCGGACATAACCAGCTTTGACGTCAGTGCCAATTGTTACCTGATAAAGCGTCATATCATTTTTGTAGGCGTCGTTCTAGGGACTTGAGTTGCCCCTTAGCACAGTAGAAGTTATTTGGTAACTTCACTTCCTCTCCTCGCCATAGAAGTCTTACTTCGTATCTTTCATAGGTGAATCGAGTTGTTTGCTCCAATGTTTGGATTGCTCGTCTTTCGAATGACCGGTGGCATCACAGTTTGAGGCTTAGGATTCGTGGTCCGGCATTTACTCAACTGACTTGCTAACTTGTCCACTGATACTGAGGTTGCGGTTGTAACAATAGTTGCTGCTTGCTTCGCTGGTAGGGGACCAAACAAGGCCCATCCTATTTTCAATTTCACTGCCCACGGTTTGGTTCTACCGTCTAATTTCTTGAATTCTAATGGTGATGGATGTTGTAGCAGTCTTGTCCAAGAATTACTTGAACTTGGTTTAGATTCTAGCTCTGACTTGAAAAGTTCTTCAGATGTGGGTAGCGATCCTTCAACCCTTGCAGATCTAAAATTTGGTGACCCAACTTCAGTTTCCCGTGGATATAGAATTGCACTGTCGTCAATGGTCGAGACTTCTCTTGTGCCGAAACCGCTCTCGGCACTATTTCAGTCTTGACATCTTGTGATCCGTGGATTCCTGCTACTGACAAAGACGCCATTCGGCCTTGCAGCTGCAGTGTAGATACAATTGACTTGTCTACAGACGAAATCGATGATCTTGTATCACACATTGCCAGCAGGCTCAGGCTGTGGTTTCAATTCAACAGTTTTATGCGCACTAAAGTGATTCCTCCTTGTGTGATCCTTGTTGCTGTTGCTGTCGTAGCATCTGAAGCACCTGCTGTAGAATCCTTCCTAGTGACGTTGCTGTGCGAATGCTTGTTGTCTCGTCGTCCACAATTAGGCACACTGCAGGTTCTACTTTTTGCAATTCTTTGACCGATCGCCAGGTTTCAGGCATTTGAAACACAGTCTGAACTTCTGCACAAGTTCTCGTCGTTCAGTCAGCTTCATTAATTTGAATTTCTCGCAATTCCAGATAGCGTGCTGCCCATCTTTCAACGGAGATTCTGAATGTTTGTTTTCGTACAATCATCAGCGTTGGATGCAAAAGCACTTGTTTTTGGTTTCTCGCGGTTTTGAAACTTGGAGTTTGTCTGGGATAAAAAGTCTTTGAAAACCAGTTATTGAAATCAATCAAGTTTGCTGCTAGTAGTCGATGATCCTGTAGGTAATGTAGCCACTGGTCTTTGAGCTGAGCGGCAAGTTTTCTGGTTGCTTAACTCAGAACTCCCTCTGATTCCAGGTCAGTTTGAAATCCGAGTCGCGTCAAAACGTTAACTGTGTTTGTGACTATGTTTGAAAATCAAACAATGCTACAGAAGACTCTCGTTCTGCCAAAGTTTTTGCAGAGAATGTCCCAGTTTTGATAATATCCCTGTGAGCTGAAACCCAATCCATAAATTGCAGCTTCCACCTGACCAGTGATGCTAATCTTCAGATACTGCATCTTCTCACTATCGCTCAGCCACTTTTGATGCACAATGACATCGAAAAGTTCTGCCGCTCGGGTCACTCCAGGGGGTCTCCTAAAAATTCCGTCAGCTTGAGTTTTGGTTGTCCTCTTGGGTCACCATTCGGTTGGTAAAGTACTTGTGGGGTACCTTGGCTCACTGTTGTTTGATTTTGGCTCTCCATTGATTTGTAGCGAGAGTTTTGCTTCGGACTCTGGCTTCTCTGTCGGTTTGGGAACTGGCGGTCCTTGTTGCTGGAACGTCGTCTCGGGCAACAGCGTCTGTGATTCTGTTACCCTAATTGATTTAGGGATTTCAGGTTTCTTGAGAATAATCGAATCTTGCATTTGCGTTGAGAAAGGTCCTGCACCCGGTAGGAAAAACGGGGTAGTTTTCGGATAGGCATTGAAACGTTTGTCACCTGTTTTCTGCGTGGCCTTCTTAGGAGGTTCGATCATAACATTAGGTGATAGTGGGCCAGACTGTTGGGCCACTGAATTTGCCCAGCATGCAGTTTTTTCTAGATTGCTTCTTGACTAAACACCTTCTACCTGTGACCCAGATGCGCTTGAGCTTCCTTTTTTCCGTTCAATTTCAATGCGTCTTTGCTTTTTGTCGGCTTCGGCTTTCTTTCTTTCGTTTTCGAGCTCTCGCTCATGCTGTCTCAAAAGTAGCTCGTCTTCTTGTTGTTGCAATTTGAGACTTAATTCTTGTTCTTGTTGTTGCAATTGTTTTCTGCTTCCTTGTGTAGCAAAATGTCTTGAAGAGACCTCGACGTTCTCTTCAGCGCTCTCTATTTCTCCATTTCCTGTATCAATTACGGTCTCGTATGGGTCCTTATCACCAGCCCATGTGGACGACACTAACGACGTTTGGATTCCACAATTCTTGCTGTGCCCGTACTGCTTGATCAGGTCCTGCTAGTAACTCCTATTTTTACCGAACTCCACAAGCTCTTGGGAATAATTTTCGGGCTTTATCATTCGAATCGATTCTGCGTAGATTTCATCTAGTTTCTCGACTAACCGTTCCACCTTATTACCCAATGTCTGTTTTGCGGAGTCGCTTGAGTTTTCAGTTTTTAACCTCTCCTCCAAACTTGATAGTTCACTCTCAATTGGGTGAGCAGCTTTCACTGTTTTGTACGCTCGAAATGTGTCTTCACAAAAACCAACGAATTCTGTGCGAAACTTTTCGATGTCTCGGAGAAATGGTACTGTGTCCACTACCAATCTCAAATCTTTGCTCTTTTCTTCTAACATGCTCATGGTGTCCTTGTCATAGCTTCTAAATACTTTTGTTTCAATAGTAGCTTTCTCTATTTTCTGTTGGCTTTTAAGTTGTCGTACGTCTCGAAGAAGACTCGATATGCACTTTCGGCAGTCATGGTTTTGTTTTGTGTCAGGTAGCCTTCTAGCTCGGTGAGGCGTCTAGAGAAAACAATTTGGATCAAAAAGCACAAAAATTTATGGTTAAAAAACTTCTACTGAAAACTTCTACTGGAGACTATCTACTGAAAACATAGTAATTGACAAACTACTATTAGCCTACTAGCTTACAACAAAAACTACTTATAGCATTGGACAATCTTTGTTACAAGGGAAAGTGAAAACACAAGACAAACTGGACAGTTAGGGAAGCAAATAGATAAGATAAAAAACAAACAACTAAGGAAAAATTTGATTGATAACAGTTCCGAACAAATAAAAATTTTTATGCAGAAAAACAAAGTTTTCTTGTGAAAAAATTAGTAAAAAGAACACGGTTTTTTAATCAAACAAAAGTCCTAGACAGCTTTTCACATCGCGATGTAAACCTAGACAACTTTTCACCAGGCCATATGCTCCATATTTTTTGCGCAAATTGGAAAAAAACTCTTATCTGAAAAATAACCGAAAACTAAAACCATGCTACCTGAGATAAACAACATTTTTTTCTGCTATAAGATTACCTTAGCAAAATTAGAAGAGGCCTTGAAAAACATATTGTCTTACTATTGCATTGATTCCTATGACTTAAAACATATGTTCTTGAAAAAGTGTGGCTACCTGTTGCAAATTATTTTGAAGACTTTTTAACAGATGCACTGTTGATGGTTATTTTTATGATGTTTCAAAGATTGAAGAAGTGATATTGCAGCACAAAAAGACATCAAAATTAAAACTGTAGATCAATCGCGCTAATACTAACAAATGAAAAACTTTTTCAGAGGCTTATCCAAAACAGAAAAGTAGCTCTTTTATCAATCTCGATTACTGAGTGAAAATCAATTCTTAGTTCAGAAGAAGCGGAGTGCTGTTTTGTAATTGCTACTATGGCTGACAAGATCGGTCAAGCTCGGACACAGAGAACCTGTCTTGTTGCACATTCTTTTTCCTAAGGATAGCTTTAAGAATGTCGATCACAAAAAGTTTTTTCGAAAATCTTTTCGTTATGGTTTGGACAATGAAACGTTTACAAGGAATATGAATCATATCTCATACACTGAAAAAAAGAGCTGGAACAAACTAATCTTTGGATGGAAAAGACAACGAAAAACAGGCTTTCTAATGGCCAGCGTAATTTTCGTTTTGAGAAGGAATTCACCATTGAAAGCCAAACCATTGAATCTGTGAAAGTTTTCAAATACTTAGATGGGGTTGTTGATAGCCAATTATATTCTCGTGAGCAAGTATTCCACATTGAAAATTGGCTTTTTGGAACTCTGTGGCAATTTTTGTAGGCCAAGAAAAGTTCTAACAGCCAGTCAGTTAATCCCAATTTTTGAAAATGTTATGAGCCAATTTTACAATAAGGATTCTTTCTTCATAGGTAAACTTCTAAGGAGGTAGGAAATAATTTCTAAAAACTAGCAAAAATTAAATAAAATTATCTTCCACAAAGAACAAAAAAGATTCTCTCGGCTCCGTAAGAAGGGACATACACTTTACACTGTTAGGGAACTACAAACATGAATTTTCTAAAGTACTGGCTTGTAATTTTCGCGAATAATACAAAATTGGAACACTGTCAATTGTTCTCACCTGCAGAGAAAAAGTAAATGTTTCAAATGGTAGATGCAAAAACGTTTCAACCAGCAGTCGATCGAGTGTTAAAAGATGTTTGGATGATAGAATAAGAAAACATATAAAATTATTTTTGAATACGGAAATTAAGTTGGCAGCCAAGGTTAAAAAGTCTCAACAGGCACAAGACACGTAAACTGAATCACAAATTGTTGGATAATAACAAGTCGGAAAATGATTAATTAATGAAAATTATTTTCGCCTTATTAATTCCAAACACTTGTTCAGGTTTTTTATTTTTATCCAATTTTTTCGTATCGATATTTGTCGAATTAAAATAACTTTTTCTCCGCTATAGGCACTCGAAAACAGGTCAGTTAGACCTTATAATGTACTCTTGGTTGTTGCGGTTCTAGTTTGTACGTTTATTTATGAAAGAGCGTACTATTTAAAATTTGGTGTACATTATAAAAGTATGTCTTTGTTTCTGTACCGCCAATAAACATTTTATTATTAATTTTATTTTATAATTGGACCAATTATGTAATGAAATGCTGGGAGTCAATTTCGGGTGTTTCATTTGATGTTTTAACCTGATTACAACTAAGAGTATTTAAGTGTACTATTAATGGATTTTGTTACAGGCTTCGTGGAAATTGCTGACAAACTTGCAACTAGTTTCCATTTTTGGCTGTAATTCATATCCGCAAAATGAAAAAGAACTAATTTTTCGAAAATTACACTACAAAAGATATAGCCTACGTTCCAAAAATTGAACGTGACCAAAATCCCCGATGGCAAAATGAACGAATTTCAATTTAGATATACCTCTTGTAATTCTCAATGCCCATCAAATGAGTGAATGCAAAAGTGATACATCTTTCCACTTCATGTAAGATCTTGATAATTCTTTCAAATATTGAAAAATCTTGCTAAGATCTTGATAAAACAAAATTTCTTGGGCATCTGGGTAAGATCTTCGCAATTTTGAACGTCTTTAGGCTTGTTTCTTGTCAATGCTATCAAATTTTGTTGAAGAGGTCAAGTTACAAGTGGGCTCAGAACCAACTTCAAAATTTCCAAATCAAAATGTGTAAGTTTTTGGATCTTTTCCGTTTGTGCCCCCCCAGTACGTTATGCTCCCCCCAGTGACAGAGCACGTGTCATTACATAGTAGATCATAATGTAAAAATATTGCACGTGCGTCTGGGGGTTGCAAATAATATGCACCCACTAAGCTGGGGGGGCACAAACGGAAAAGATCCAAGTTTTTTAATCAAAATATGTACCAAACTAGTAAATTTTTCTCTAATTATATATTAATCAACTAATTAATTATGAGCCGAGAACCAGAGAGCTAGCCATTCTTTACATTTGGCAACAGACTGTTTCCTCAGTTCTTCAGGAATCTCCTCAAATGCAGCCTCACGCAATTCATCTTCGTTCGATTCCCCCTCGTTCCATGGACGGTCCCACGCAGTCTCGAACCGCCGATCTGTCAACGTGGCCAGCTGCTTGGGTTTTTCCCGACCCTGTTTTGACGAGTTCTGATGAGGTTTTGATTTGTTTTCATTATTTTGTTTCAAGCGTTCAATTTCGTTTAACTTTGCGCTGGTTTTTTCAAATTTTCGGCTGCTTGGCGGGTTGGCTACCTGAAGCTTTTTGTTTGCACTCAACATTGTCTCTGAAACAAATTTGTGTTTGACAAGTTGACCGCTAGCCGAATTCTGTTTCCGCCGACTAAGAGGGCTCGAATTTTTCGGGGAAGCCCGATCGTGGTGATTATTAATAGTGTTTTTAGTTATAATAGTAGTTCGATTAGCATTTTGCTGTTTTAGAGGGGATAAATTTTGAGGGTTTGCATCTACGAGTTTTGTAGGGGTGGGTGTTGATGACTTTTTACGATGAGTCGCTGAGTAATTACGACTTGAAGACTCGTTGGCATGTTTCGTCAAGTTCCGCGAAGGATTTGCGTTTTCTTGAAGCCTTCTTACGGGCGAGGCCGACTGTGACCTGCTATTATGTTGTGAACTGTTATCCCCTTTTCCCGGTAGAATATCAACAAACGACCGCCTAGGCGCACTTGTGTTAAATGCCAGCACATTTTTGGGTGTTAGAGGACTTTTGAAGCTCAAGTCCGGCATTGGATACTTTTGAACAGTCTGGGGTTTATTTTGTAAACAACTTGTGAAATATTGCTGACGACATCTAGCGCAAGAGGGCAAATTTGCGTACAAGTGGGGGTTCCGATTTCGCCCTGTTACAGAGGTGTATTTACTAAACGGGGTAGGTGATGACGTAATATTAGCCCTGGAAGGGGGTCGGTGGGTGCAGTTCATGGAATTAATAGCATCAAGTTCGACACCCATTCGTCCTGTTATTTTCCTCAACTCCGATCTGTAAGTCGTTTCCAGTGGAACATAGATCCTCTCTCGATCGGAAAGTGGCGCGGGAATTGAACCTTCTTTGTTTGAGCTTTCCTTATTTGAACTTGATTGGTCGTTCGCTTTGCTACTCGCTCGGAAAACCGAATGATCTTGTGACCGATCAGTTTCGGTTTTCGCCGCTGAATGACGACTCGTGTTCAATTCGTCCTCTTTCTGTGGCGATAAGTCATCGTCAGTTTCTTCGGGTTTCGGGGCAAAGAACTGCGCGGGCGAAATTGGTCGAGAATTGTCTTCCAGATCAGAATTCGTTTCATCGGTTTCAAAACCCATGTCTTGTAAAGCCAATTTCGCCTCCTGAGATAAATTGCGACCGCTCGCCGATTGGATTCGTGATTTTCTACCCGAATTGTTTGTATCCTTTTTCGTTTTACTGTCGGGTTTTGATCTCGGAGCATTTTTCTCGTTTGCATCTCGTGAAAGGACGGTAGTCGGATCCTTGTTTTCATTCTGGACCCTTCCCGGGTTTTCCGGACCTGTCTTCGCCTGATTTGATTTAGTACCATTGAGGTAATTAATCCACGCATGCACAGACAGATTTGGCTTCTCAGTTGTCATAACTAAGTTATAACCAGTCCGTTATAATTAAAAAGTAACAGTTTTGATATAACAAAAGTTATTAGTCTGTAATTGTGATGGTAATGACAATTTCAAAAATAAACCACAAAATTTTGCTCAAAATTTGAACATGATTGCAAATTTTAGTTCACAAAAATCTGAAGTTTGACTACTAATGGTCATTTGATAACTTGTGACATTATAACGAAAACTTATTCTCTTGCTTTTTGCCCAATTTTGACCACTCGAAAATTACACCATGTCTATTTTGAAGAGTCACTTTAAGTTTATATAAAAATTAGTTATACATATGTAATGATACGAGAATACACGTTTTAATAATACTTTTTGGTAAAAAGTAATGAATAAGTTGACTATTTGAAGTTAGTAACATGATTGAAGAAACAGTAAAAGACGTTTTCATTTTAAAGGTAACATTAATTCAATCATTCTGAATGTATGCCTGATGTACAAATGTAAAAGAACACTTACGTACGTAACAAAATGACTCAAAGAGTATTTCTTTATTCTGTTTTATTTTGTATTTTCTTTCTTTTTCTCCTTTTATTTTTTCAGATGGCTTGTTCTGCTGTGACAATAACGAACAGACAACAAAACGTGTAAAGCAAGGAACGGCTTTTCGGTATACGACAAAATATTTTGTGATTTTTAAGTAAAGAGCAAAAAGGCGAATTGAATTACACGTAACTATAAATTAAATAAGAGTATAATTTTAAAAAGATTGAAAAGTGGTTTCAGATTTTTGTACAAACCTCTCTCCGCTCCAGTTAACTTGGTAAAATCAATAAAGTCACAGTTTAAATTGTGGCATAATTAAATTTAATAAACTGTCTACGCGACAACTCAAGACATTTTCTCCTTTGATAAATATCAGAATGCATACTGATTATACCAATGAGCTATGGTTATTACACAGCCACTGTAATATCGGCCTACTAGTTATATAACCGTGAAGTTAATAAAAACAAAACTTGCAGAAGGTAAAGCCGAAGTTTTCTGTTCGTGAGCAAAAATTTATGCTCCCTTTGCAGGTAATTTAACAAATATGTAATAAAAAATGTTTAAAAAAATAGAGAGGTGTTACCTTAGGTATCAATTTTCGTAATAAAAATGGACCAATGAGAACAAATTACACCGATTTGGTGACACAATAAACACTCAAAGATCAAAAGCGGTTGCAAATGTCTATTAAAAGAAGTATGACTAATATAGCAGCAAAATTTTCACATCATACAAAAACTGGATGTAATTGAGCTGGTGATAGATACGTTTTCAGGTGGGATTGATCAAGTAAAAATTAAAGCTCACTTAAAATGCAACAATCTTAATTCCATTTGTCCTCGGATTGCGTAGACTTAAGTCCAAAATTTCCCGAAATTTTTGAAATCAATTGTGAGGTCGCTTGCAGCAATAAATCTGTCTGTTATAGTAATTGTTTACTGATCAAAACCGGTTGTTCAGACCACAAGAAGACAAATTACACAATTTTTTGAAAATCTTTGAAACTCTGGATTAAGGTTTTTAAAATATCATTGAATAGAAGCATGTTCAGAACAAAAAGAGTTTTTTGATTCTTGTTGCCAAGAGAGTCCCAACTTGGAGAAAATAGTTGCCCTTTACACAATATTCTATAATTTGAATGGCCTTGAATTAAGCAGTAAGACGTAAAGTTTCATGTGTGTTGATGCCATTTTATAAACAATTTCAAGAAAAATTAAACCAAAGAATATCAAAACTGAAAGAAATTAATTGCACAAATTTAGCAACAAAGATATGAAATAACTTTCTTTCCACGTTCTGGGAAGTTTTGACATCAGCTGATCCGAACAGACTATTGGTTACAAAATGGATCTTTTCCATGTTCAAAATTCGCAACAGTTTTTTCATCGTTTCTGTTACTCATAACTACTTCCTTAATTGCAGCAACAACTTTAACATGAAGTTTATTAGAATCTGGCAAATAGCTTGCTGCTCAATTTGTGCAACTGCCCAACAAAAATTCAAAAAGAAACATCCAACTAGTAGGAATGGAAAAATATGAGATAAACCAATAATCAGACAACGGATTATTTCATAATATAATTTCTAACGTGAAGAATTTTGGAATACAAATAGCAAAATGAACAAACATTAACAACGCCGCAGCATATTTTTTCTTTAGCGGTGTTTTTTATCAGAAAGACAAAGCGTTAAAGGGCAAAAACATAATATTCTGAAAAGCAAAAAAAAATTGCATTACAGAGTTTTAAAAAACTCTACAAATTGCATGATTGTTACAAACCGCTTAACTATAAGTTGGAAGGAAGTGTACATAGTAACCAAAATTGTTAACAGAATTCATTGAGCAAAATAGTTCAAAAAAGTAGTTCAAGAAGTTCAAAAACTGAAATAACAAAAATTCCAGAAACAAGGAGAATATTCTTTTCTTGAGAACTTGCTTTGACTTTGTGCTCAACGAGAACTTAAGTTAAAGGAAAATTCAGCAAACTACTGAAGCGCAAAGTTATCAATAGAAAACCAAATAAGTAACAAAAACACACCAGGAATGTCTTTCTTTTCATTCGTTGAATCCCACATGAAGACTATTTCCCATTTATGAAGCAGTTCGCTAGAAACATAACTAGAAGTCAAGAAACATTTCTTAGCCATTCTAATCTGATCAAAAAGAGCGCTCTAATATGATCATAGCAATTTGGCAAATCATAGTTTTTAAAAAATATTATATACAACAACTGTGGACAATTAGTGCTGTTATTGCTCACTTGATATGCCATTGCTTAATTTTTTTTCTTCTTTCTCTGGAACAACTATATCCGCGGATCTCTCATTCGTGCTCTCTCGTCAAAGAAATCAACAAAACGTACAGAATAAATATAACTGGGCAACATCATTGTTTAAAAGCGTCTTTGCGCATTTTTTTAGCGGCATAGGTTTTCCAGTTATTTCGATAAAAATTGCGCAAAGTAAAGAACAAAAGTTGTTTCTTTTGTTTGGCAAAGAATTGTTGTTAACTCTTCATAGCTGTGTCAGAATTTTTGTGTTTTACAATAAACGTATGTGAATTAGGTAACTACTCAAAAAACATTAACTTTAAAGTATGGCAAATCATAACATATTTGGCACGAAAATTGTATGTTTATACTAAAAAGAATATATCGTTGTATATTACAGCATTTGAACAATATTCCGCTTAAATATTCATCTATCAAGTTTATCTACATGACATTTTCATCGTTTTAATCAAGTATACAATAAATGATCAATGCATCTTATATTAGACCAATGTTCTTTGAAATAAAAAATATCTATACTTTTCACCTTCAAGTTCTTTTTTTCTCAATTCGATCATACAGCAGAGTTTTGAGCAATAAACAACTTGAAAAATAGTTTTAAATGAGAATCAAAAAACAATACGGTTTGCGAAATACTTATTAAGTTACCCTGATTTGTGTGAAAAATTGATCAATCTTGCTTTTTGTGAGTCAAGAAATCGCCTACAAATTGTTAACCTAAAAGTATCAGAATATTAAGCACAAGTAACATTTTTTTTCTATACTTAAAAAAACATATTTGTTCGAATGTGAATGCCTATTTTTGCAAACGATTAATTGTGGCAAGTTGTCTTTTTATGTCTCTGACTCCTCAAAAATTACAACTCAAAGTGTATACCAAAATAAGAATTTTTCTGGCTTTGCAAAATTTGAGTTTCACTGGTTTTGCTATTAAGTGAAGCCATCATATAATCTATTATATTCCCTAGTTTTCTTCCTCAATACCACTTCGACAACCCCAAGTGAAATTTCAGACAATTTTAATTGGGATTATTTGCTTTGCAGCTGAGAAAAAAGAAACGCTTAAAATATTTTTCTCAAGTTTTGGAAATTATTAATCAAAATATCTGCTGAAATTCATTCTGCTGCAAAAGGATAATAAAAGCATAATAAAGAGTATCCAGTCTCTCATCCAATCTCAATTTCACCATATAAATGACCGGATAAATAAAAGACAGAAAAAGTCTTGGATTTGAACTCCGCATCATAGTGGAGCGCTGTTTATTGAGACCGGAAATCCGTCTTACTTTCCTCGGATATCTGTTTATTTTGAATAATGTAAAGGAAGAGTCATGTAAACAAAATCATTCAACTCTTATTTTTTTTATGGATAAAGCATCGATACGTTTTTATATAATTGATATTGGTACTTACGACAAATAAAAACTCTTCAATATTTTACGAAATTTTGATATTTTAAGTTTTCAGTAGCTTATATTTCTGAAAAAAAACGTTACTACCTGAAAAGTTTATCCGCGAATTTCAGCCAGAATATGCCACCTACAGTTTTGGTGTAGTTTGAGAAAGATAACTTGGTTCAGGATTTTTTCTTTTGCAATTAAAAATTCCCGCTAAGGAACCGCCCTTCAATAAATATTTATAATGTAATATATTTCCCCAAAAACCAGTCTAGAAAAAAGTAACCAAAATGCATACAATCTATATAGTTCCAAGAAACAACAGTTTTTGTGGCTTTCTTGCAGTAGACAAACTTTTTCGTTTCAATTTCAGTACACTGTATATAGGTATAAACCATAAATAATCTGTTAAGGTAGTATAGCCTTGTAAAACGTGAAGCAGATGTGAAAAAAGTAAATACCTTAAACATATATCAATATAAACAAAAAATAGCAACAGTAAATATAAAGTATGATCCGTGTATAAGCGATGTTTGTTCTTCTTAATCTGCTGTAAAATATCAGAAGCAGAGTTGTATATATTACATGCTTTATTTTCATCCTTCAGGTAGAAACTGACTGATAGCCGGTCATTATGAATTCATACTTGCGTAAAGGACATAAAAGTATTAAAACCTCTTTTTGACGCTCAATTATGTACGTCACGCGGTCATGATTGCACGAGATGGCGTTTTTATGAGCCAGATAACAGGTATAGTAGTTTCAGTTTTCAGAAATTAGAACGTATGAAATTATTTGATGAAAGGTCGAAATTGTGATTGACAGTTCTTAGATTTTGCCTATGGAGTATATACAGGTGAAGCCGTTTATAGCACCGCTTTCTCAAAATCACTCAAGAACCGATCTTCCGAAAATAGATTGAAGACTGATGAAGAAAGAAACCGCGAAGAACTTACTCAAGAGCTACATGAAGGAAAAGAAAATGTTAAACGCGATCAAAGAAATGATTGATTCAAAAGTGAAGCTTGGCTTATACAAATTATTTTTTTTTCGCCATTTTACTTCGCCTATTAAACTAAAGCAAAGCCCCTTTTAAGCTCAAAGATGCTGAATCGATCATCTATCAAAAATGTTTCGTTGCAACATCTGACATCTTTGCTCCGAAAATATCGGACAAGCATCCAACGTTAACGGCAACTTTAAAGTAGTTTCTTTGAAAAACCACAAACAATGATATTTAGAATTGTGGCAACAACTCACAAATTAACCGACAAACCTTCTAGCAGACAAATTAGGCAAGCTTATCCATTTTAAATTGCGATTATCCATATTATTATTGCGATCAAACACAATTAACTCGAAATTTCTCATAACACTATTTTTCGTAAAACTATTTCATTTCTGTCACATTAATTTTCCTCCGGAAGGAATCTGTCGGCCAATTGGCATGCCTTCTAATTTTTATGTCGGCTAATGCTCTGGAACCAATTCCAAAAAAAAATTACGAACAAAGGGTGTCTGGACTAATTATCAATGCCAAAAGTCCCAATCTGACAAAATAACAAAAATATACCCATTATTTTATCATAATGTCATATTGTTTTGCTATGCATTTAGATTTTTAGTTGATGTTTACATTATATGCAGTTAATTGTTACTATGCCCATAATAATTTTAAACCTGCGCTCCATTTTGTAAAGGCATATTCAAACGTATTCACACGTAATAATTCAAATTCATACAAAATTTTAAAACAGATACAAACGGGGTACCTATTTTAGTCGGGCGGGGGGGGGGCGCTACCGGAAAAAATCCGCGCATTTGAAAATGCCTCACTGGTTATGGCTATGTCTCAGCAACCCGTGGAACTTGATATGAAACTATGACAACCGAACATGGGATTAAGTTATCCGCTTAATTACGACAAAATATGACCGCAATGTCGACTGCTATAGTATAGCATTGCATGGTATAATGGCATTATAGAAATTGTTTTTGATCAAAAACTGAGTCCGGGGTACTTAAATCATGTTTTGTGCTCAAGAAAACAGTTCAAAACAACTTTCTTACCTCAACTAAAAAAGCTCCGTTAGATTGCTTACGCAGTAAATGAGCAGTTTTCGTAGGCAGAGAAATTCTAGAAGCAGCTTCAGTGGATTTTTTCAATCCATTGAAGCTGCTTCTAGAATTTTTTCAATGGATTGAAACAGGATGAGATGTTTTTGCGCAACTAAAAAGTGATCACAAATTCCCATTTTTGCAAACATTCTACAATACTGTACAAAGAAAATTACAATTAAGAAGAAGACGAATAAATCCATAAATGAATATAACAAACCTCTTGTGGTAACATAATTTTTATAACTTTATTCTGTTATTGAAGAGACATTAATTTTTATTATTAGTACGGAAAACGAAATCATAACCCTTTCTACTGCGGACAATAGAGAAACCATTTTACGGAAATTTAATGAGCGCAGCCCAGCATTTTTGAGAAATTAAAAGTAACCTTCAATTGCTCATGCAATGCTGTCTGTCAACTTATTTTTGTCAGCTTTTTTAAAAGTTATTTAGTTAAATGAGATGCCGTTCATTTTTTTGGCTGAGGATTTATCAGTTTCCATGTTTTCTTCTCATGAAAAATGCAGGGCGGTTTAGGTATGTTTATAAAGATATTGTTTTGCAAGTTAAAGCTGCAACAGATGAAACAAGATGTATTATAGGGAACAAACGGAAACAGTGTTTCTTAACAAAATTATTTCTTCTTTCATTATTGCATCTACTGGCTGATAAAGCTATTCATATCTGGTATCATGGGCATTTGTGGGCCATCAATATTCAATTAATTTTCGCAAAAAAGTAACATTACGATGCAGATGTATACCCCAAAATTTCCGCCATAGTAAAATTGGCTCGAAAATTAGTTACAAACAATGAACGAAATTAGATGACATCCTTTTTATCGTATTTTTCGCAAAAGAGGTTCCGCAAATTTTGCGAAATAAAAGAACATTGGGTGCAAAAAGTAGGTAACAAATCTTGTAGCACGTTTCGGCTCAATTTAGGTCTCTATTATTCGCGCGCATTTTGAGCATGCAATAAGCACTTTTATAAAGATTTAATTGAAGCTTTCAAAGCTTTAAAGTACTTTAAAAACATGCAACCACAAAAACTGATTTTTTCC
The DNA here is from genome assembly GCF_964194025.1 of Convolutriloba macropyga. Lineage (NCBI taxonomy): Eukaryota > Metazoa > Xenacoelomorpha > Acoela > Convolutidae > Convolutriloba > Convolutriloba macropyga. Next base: position 1,374,278 of record NC_134482.1, on the reverse strand, counting down.
CGAAAAATCCATCGCACATCAAAGGCTTTGTATATCAATGTGGGACTGGCCAATTTTAATAAGTGGTAATAAATAGTACTAATAAGTAGTAATAAGTAATAACAAAGTACTATAAGTAGTAAAAAGTACTACTAGTAGTAATAAGTAAGGCTTAATTAATAAAGTAGTATTTAATTTAGGCTTAATTGTGGATTATATGCGGAATCGAGCTACATTGCGTGCGAAAAATCAATACGTAAACTGAGCGGATGCGTGATACAACTCGCGCGAAAAATAGGTTATTGAGTTTGTACTTGTATTTCGCGGCTAAAATTAGGACAATTTTGCAAACACGGGATACGATATTCCCTTCCATTTTGCCAGTTTCTGCTAAAGTAGCTTTTTTCCGCATTACTGTACCACTTTCAATGTATTAACATAGTAAAAACGAACACGAGATACACACATCGGGCATATCTGCCCGTGACGATTTGGGTATACCTCTGCACTGTAATGAAAGAATAAAAATTTGATTGAACGAGAACACGACTCTCCTGCTTCCTGAAAAAACAAACACTAAATTGTTATGATTTTTAGCAGCTTTTTGCTAGTTAGTCCATCGCGCTGATCAATAAAAAAATCTTTTAAAATCGTTTTTTTTTAAAATCGCTGACAAATTTTCCTTCCTATTAATTTGAAGTACAATGTTCAAAACAATCTCCAAGAATCTAGCATTTACCATTTACTTAGAGTGAAGCAAAAACTTACTTTATTTGGAAATGAATATTTTGAACATCGGTTGGCAAAATCAGGTCACCGAAGTTTATTCTAATAACAAAAATAAAGTAATTGTTAAAATGCAAACCGTTGTCTCCAGTGCATTCAATATAGTTGCACTTCAAACTTTTTGAAAAATTCGGTCAAGTTTTCAGGATAAATTTTAGAGACTTGTGTCAAGTAAAAAGATGAAAACTAACACCAATTCTCGAGACCAACTTTGTTTGTTCAAAAAATAACTTTTTACGACCAATTTTATTTTCTCAAAAGCTTGGTCTTTAGTTGAATTTTCTTTTTTTTGTAGACAGGACGACCAAAACGAACAGAAAACATAATGTAGGGCAGAAAACACCACAGAGATTCAACTCAAACATAAATTAAACAAAACGAGTCAATAATCTGAATCCACAGTTCGCACAATGTTGGGACTCTGCGCATCCACAGGCAAATCAAGCAAATATAGGAAAGTCGGACAAAAAGGGGCATATCAAGTTTTGTCATTTAGAACAAATTAGAACAGATACTTATAACAGCCAGATCAATACCAGCCTGTTAGTTCTTTAGGTTATCAGAACCAGATCAAAAATTGAACTGAGTGACACCTGTCACATTTAATTGAAAAAAAATCAACCTTGATATAATTTCTCGAGCAGAAAAATCAACGATTAGATTAAATTCAAACCTGTTTTTTGTCGTTAAAAGTGAGATTTTGAATAGAAATTGTGTGTGTTTTCAATTCAAACTTCAAACACTAAGGCTCTTCAAATACAACTCTTCATAACTATACAGCTCGGTTAACTTATACTTAATTAAGTGCGATATTACGTTCTGAAGTAAAAATTATTAACAAGGAAAATAATTTATCACTTTGTTGGCCAAGAACTCGTAAAGCAAGCCGTCAGGATTACAACTTCAGCAGCATAATGTTGGAAATCAACAACAAAGTTCTATTTTATTTTTTACGTGTGATCCCATGTGCGTTACTGAATTTGAGGAAAACAGCTAAGAGGAAAAGGTACGAGCAGAGGTAACAAATAAACATCAAGACAATTGAGGAAGCCAATAGACAAATTTTTGGCAGTTTCACGGCATCATCAAAACTTTGATAATCAACAGAAAATATGAGGGAAACAAACAAGCAAAAGAAGAGAAGGCAACACACGAAATCCCAGACCAACGAAAACTCCTTTTTCTTCAAAACACAAGGATGTTAACTTTTTTCCAAACAAACCATTTTATGTTGAACAAATTCACAATATTTTTCACGTTATTTAACGCCCCCCCCCCCCCCCCCCCCCCCGAAACTTTCAGTTAACCAGTTTAACAAATCTTTAATAAAAACTAAAACAGCTAAAATGATGCTTTTGAGTTGACTTAAAAGTTGCTAAGAGTAGCCATTAAAGAGACTAATAAACAAATGAAAAAGAAAAATGATTAAAAGAGGCAAAATTTAAACATTGGTTACGAAGACAATCAATTTCACAGTTCAAAAACGAAAAACTTTTGACCGGAAAAAAATTAAATTTCGTTGCTGGCTCCTTAGAATCCCTTGATTACTGAGACTTAGAGATAAAAACAAAAACAACAAGAAGAGGCAAGACTAGATCCAAGCAAAACGAAAATACATGACTTTCGAGACACAAGCGACATAATCTATCCTTTGAGAAACGTATATGAAAACATAACAAATAGATTCCAAACTCAATAACTCACAAACAACTGACGACAACACATAGTGTCAAACCGAAAGACACCAGAATCTTTGAATAAAAAAACGATTTAAAAGTTCAGTTATGCTTCCAACGAGATCTTAGTTGTCATTTCTTTAATAGAAAAAGTGCTCAGACCTATAAAAGAACAAAAAATAAGCAGAAATAATAGGCAGAAATAAAAAAATCATTAAAATCAAAATCATGGAAACAGATAATTTCATCCGATTGAGCACGCGCAAGAATACAGTAAATCAATATGCCAAATAATAGCTGGTTCCCATACAGCGTGCAAATAATGTGTACCCACTAAACTGGAGGCACAAACGGAAAAATCCAAAACAAATAAGCTGCTCAAAAAGACTTTGCTTAGGTGTTCAAATATGGATAAAATCTACATAACAAGCGGAGTAAAAAGCACAAAAAGTGTTTACTGTCTGTTGATCAATGACAACAATAGCATCAGATCAACGCACCATTAGAACACTTGTATAAGTTTTTAAAAACAAATTTAAAAAAAACGAGAGGAAAAACGAAAACAGCAGTGAAATTACACCACGTGACAAACTTAACTCCAAAATTTGAATGTTCCATTAAATAAAAATTTTTCTTCACATATAGCATATGTTTAATAATTTGACTGTTTGTAACCAATCATTCTTTTGCTTACTTTAATATTCTATTGTTAGAAGTTTACTGCTTGAAATTGACTTTCCGTTGACTTTAAAATTTTTAAAAAAAATGTGAAGTTGTTGTAAAAAACACAGATCTTCCAATATAATTCAAATGCTTTTGATTGTAAAAATGACAATCAGGCTTATAACAGTCTTGCTATTCGGCGCGCCACTATTACTGACACGAAAATGTCGCTAATAATACACTATGGCACCAAAAAATACGTACAGCATGATTTCCGCCTTAAAGCATGACTCGTGCTTCATAAGCATGATTTGCGGTAAGGCGTGAAATCTAGAAAATCTAAAAGAGATTTCATTCTCATTTTCTCCGCTTAAACAGAAAAAATGGCTAAATCGCTTTGTTCTTTCGCCATTTGCCAAGCTGCTACTCTACGAGATGCCGGATGTTCATGCACGAAAATATAAAAGCAACTCAACTTGAAATCAAGATCCAGTGTCAAGAAATCAAGAAACCAAGATCACTATGCATACAATCGTTAATTCAAAAATGACAGTTCGAGGCCCAGAAATTGAGGGGAGGACCCCCAAAATTGTCAAAAATCCAAAAAATTAGTTAGCGATGTTTTGGAAGATCCCGAAAACTCACTGGAGCACACAAGAGTGACTCAAAACGCTTTTTTCGCGCTATGATACAACTTCCAGAGGTACAGCTAGGCGAAATAAAAAGAAAACTATGGTGTTTTTCCAAGAAATGCTGCAAATAGTCAGTTTGAAGAAGAAAACTGTTTTCGTTCAAAATGGTGTATCAATATGCTCAAGAAGCCTTTCTCTTTCTGGTAGAATATTGATTTTACCGATGAAACAAAAAAAAGAATGCAAAGTATTGGAATGGCCAGCATACAGTTCAGATCTGAACCCTATTAAACTTTTTGTGGACAACTTTGATGCAGCGATTGCTAAAACAGACAGTTTTTTGGGGAAATTTAGAAAAAGTGTCTAAAATTTTGGAGCAAAATTGACGCAGACGTCATGAGAAACTTGTGAAAACTTTTAGAACCGTCTGCTAGACGTTAAAAAATTAAGGCTGTAATGACTCGTTATTAGAGAAGAAATTTGAACTCAAAATGTTATGTTATTTAATGTTTGTAATGCTTTTTAAAATTTCTTCAGGCGTACGTAGCTTTTTGGTACCATAGTGTATCTTAGTGGGCTCAAATTATCCGAAATTGTTAGAAAACTATGGCTAAAAGTTAACAAAATTACGGTAAAAATCCAAATATTCACAGACATTTTAAAAGCGGATAAGTCCTCGACAAAATTCCTATATTTTCATACTACTTTTGATATGCTTTCTAATTATATCACTAATCTGTAGATCAAATATATCGATCGGCCAAAACTGACTTTGTAAAAAAGAAACAAAAAATTGATTGAGCGTATAGCTTCTCCTCAAACTAAATGAGGTCGGAATATTGAGTCTTCACCGCACGCTCGTTTATCAACTGTGATTCTTAAACACTTTAGAATTGAGAGCCTTTTAGTTTCGAAAATTTCATTTTTTTCTCAAATTTTGATTATTATGAAAAATTCAAATCCGTATGTGCAACCTATTTTCTGAAAAAAAGTCCGGGTTTTCACTTAATACGAGGAGCAATTAATTACTCTTGAGGTACTCTGATTTAGTGCTACATTGTCCATTTAAAACGGTGATATAAGGAATCGGTACTAAAAGTCTGCGATACCCGAGTCCGGGTAACTTGTTTCAAGTTTAAGCTGTCAGGTGCTTGTTCTTTGGTATTCTCAAACTAACTATTTGCAAATTTCGAAATTAGTCTCGTTGTCCCAATTTAAGCGTTTGCTTAAAACGTTTTATTTATTTAGCTAATCCTAAATACGTTCAATTTAAAGTTTATCAGGACAGTCGCTCAGTAAAAGCTCTGCTTAAAAAATTTGGTATTCACTCGTATTTAGAAGTTTTTACGAAACCATATTTCCTGATGAAGAAGAGAACAACGAAGTCAGTCGCACGCGCTTTTTGTAAAACACACAAACAAACAACAGCTTTTTTTGAAGCAATGACAGAGGTACATAAACAGAGAAAAGATTTGGAGAAAATGAAGAACGAAGAATTGATAAGTGAATGCTTGATTTTGAATAACTTATTATTACAACTGAAAGATGAAAATGCTTTCCTTCGACAACCAACAAAATAAAAAGGTGGATAATCTTATTGACAAAGTCAGCGACAAAACATCGAAACCAATCCATGACAACAACAAATTCAAACAACATCAACAACAAAGCAAGATTTTTTATCCGAAGTTTGTAACTAGATAGACAAGGACACTTATTCTCTCGGATAGTACAAAAGAGTTCAAGCTAGAGATCTGAGCCCACGTACAACTATATACTCTTATCCTTCAGCAAAAGTTCAAGACATACCCAATTTTGTAAAACAATACATCAAGATATCGCAAGATTGAAAATCTTAATAAACATGTTGGAAATAACAATATTGGTTCAAGAAATAGCGGTTTTGAAATAGCTAGTATTGTCATGGAATCTTTGTCAGAAATTAAAAAGAAGCTGTCACCACTCAACGTTTAACTTTGCAAAATTCTACCAGTTAAAGATGTTTTTTGTTGCAGCAAAAACGACGAAAATATAGACATAAAATGATACGTTAGAAAATTTGGCAAAGGAGCGTTTTTGATATAGACGTTTTTTTTAAATAATATACTAAACGAAAGATAGCAGCAATGATGGAGTACACCCATCAATGAGCCATGGTATACCTAAACTTGTGAGAAAATTCGAAATTTCTACGTTCATCATGGGCTTACAGTGTCGGAAACTGAAAAAAATCGATAAATATCAATCGAAACTTTGAAAAAAATTTTGATCATTGTGATAATAATTTTCTGGTTTCCATCCAAAACAAACATTATTACCTCATGCACATTATAAATTTGGCTGATGGTTTGTTAAAATTTAAAACAATGCGACTTTTCCTGAGATTTTTATTTTTCAGTATACCTATGGGAAAAGAAAACCATACTGAATTTCATAAACGACCATTTGAAAAGTTTTATTGCAACAAACCTAATGTTAGCTAATTCTTTAAAACAGTTTATTCATGCATTTTTGTTTTCTTTATAAGTTTGTAAGTTTTTAAATCATTTGGACGTTTCCTGCTGTCAGGTGACAATGAATTGAACCCAGTGCCACAACTGGAAAATTTGATTGAGTATTCCCGTTACTTAGGATCAGACCATCCGTCATTATTTTTCTTTATTAATTGTCAAAGCTGAAAAACAATTTTGAAGAGTTTTTCTAACTTTTTGCAAAAAGCAACCATTAATACGTTTGTGGCTGTATCTGAAACCTGGTAGGACAATGATTGTCATATTAAATTTAGTTTTTCAATAGCATCAAATTTGTTTTTTGGGAAATGTTGATGAGACAAAACAAGGGCTTGAACGGGTGGAGGAGAAATTATTTTTGTTCTAATAAAATCACCGCAAGTATTAAATCAGGCACTGGAACGGTTGATGAAATTTTTTTGAATCCGTTTTGGTTGAAATAAGCGACTCTCTGAATGAAAAATTAATTGTTAACGTACGCTGTTGCCCAAACAAACGTCTTGAGAGTTATTTTTTGATCTATTAAGTACCGAGCTATTGGTGGCATATAGTATAACAAATAAGGTTATTTTGCTGGGAGGTTACAAATTGATTTATCTGAACAAGACAGAAAAAAGCAAACTAGCCAGTTTTGCGCCAAACTCAGGATTAAAATTTGTTAACCTAGGAGATGCAACCAGATGTACTGATAAAAACATTTACACTCATTGATCACTGTTTCATTCCTAAGGATCAGATATAGTCCTTTAATGTCACAGCAACCTCTTTTAACTCCGACCATCTTCATGTTATCTTGGAATCATACCTCTGATTGAAATCTGAAAATGACATAAAAACGACTTCTCTCACGTTCTAAATTTAGCAGAGGTCTGGCCCTTAGGGAATGTTAGAAAAATTACCAATGTGAGAGTGGCAACGATATGTTTGATTCATTCACCAATACTTTCGAGAAAATTGTTGACAAACACGCCCCGATTCAGACTGTTAAGAAAGAGTTGTAGGTTTTAACAACTCTAAGCCCTGGTTAACAAAAGAATTGAAACATTCGATCGCTAAAAACATTTTTTGTTCAAAAAATGCAAAAAAAAGTCCTGACATTTAGACATAAAAATAATTTAAGCGTGTAAAAAACTTAGGTAATGGGAGATTAGGGGAGCCGCACAACAACAAATTTAGCATCAATTTCTTACAGAAACTACACACCAGTAACGAATGATGACAATTCATTAAACGGAAGATCCGTTCGAGTGAAAAAAGTGTCAAAGTTGATGAAATCAGATTAGATAGTGGTTAAACATCAAGGGATCCGAAAACTATATTCAGTTTTCTAAATAGATCATTTGTTAATCTAGGTTTTTTTCAAAGGTTCAGATACTGCTTATAAATACCCTGTTGAACTTAATATACATTAATTCACATTCAGAACTGTGGCTAGAAATTAACTTGATTCAGCCATTGAATCGTCGGACGATAACAATGCAGCAGTGCCTGGTGAAACATCAATTCGTCTCATAAAGTCTTGCAAAGTAGCTGTACGCTTACATCTGCAGTTCACTTTTAATGAATGCATTGAAGAGAGTTTTTTCAACTGAAATGAAAAAGGAGCCTATATAACACCAACTTTCAAAAAAGGATATAAGTCAAATTCCACAAACTATCGACCAGTTTCTGTATATCCGAGTCTTACAAAATTTTTTGAGTGCCTCCTTCTGACTCAGATGACGAATTTCATTGATAAGCATAAAATTATGATCAAAAAGCATTTCGGATTTCAGAAAAAAGTCAGCAGCTGATGCAGTTTTACAACTAGTTGAAACAGTTTCGTCTAATTTAGATAAAAGCAAAGAAACTGTCGCTATTCTTTCAGATCTTGCAAAATCTTTTAAATCAATTTGGCATAAAATTTTTATTTAAAAAATTGAAAACTATGCTTTTTTCCAAGTAGCGAAAGAACTGCTGTTTTCATTGCTAGCTAACCTCAGACAAAAGGAAGAACTTAATGGCGTGTTCTCTGATTGTGAAACTGTGAATCAAGGTGTGCCACAGGGAACTGTTTTAGGATCACTCATTTTCTTGATATATCAACGATTTTTCATCTAATACAAACACAACGGATTCGCAGACGACACAAGTATTGACTATTGCAGAAAAGAACGTAGCTTACACGGAAAAGTCTAAGAATTTTTACACTCACAAAATTGCAGATATCTTTGTAGCCAAATCGACAGGAACCTTAATTTCGATGAGCAACTGAAAAAAACCTTTAAAAAATTGCTCATGCTATAAAATCAATATACCTAATAAGACATCAAATTCACTTGAATTCGCGCATTCTTCTGTTAAAATCACTTGCGCTTTTTTACCTATCGTTTCCCAAAATTTATCTACAGAAAATCCTAAATTGCCTTAATCGACAGATTACCTGGGGTATAAATGTGTGCTTTGTACGCAAAAGGTATTAAAAAGCGAGAGATCTGCTAAATCAGACATAGATGCTACCAGCTGAGCTAATAAAAACAAAAATGTCGCTAATCAATTTTCATCATGATATAGCCGACCAGAAAATTCTGAAAAATTTCACGGGTTTTTGACTCTTCATCAAAACACTCGAACAAAACCATTCAAAATTAGACAGAATTTCAGAAACACCTTTGGGATGAGTTCGATTGTTCGTCAATGCGTTCAAAAAGGGAATATGTTACCACAGTGGCTTCGGTTGGCAAAAAATGAAAACGATTTTCAGAAAACGTTGAGTGATTTGTTGCTCTCACAACATGAAAGGTTCCTTTGAACAGTAACGTAAGTGTTTTTAAAAAGTTGTTTTTATTTTTAGGAAGAAAACAATCGGAAGACAATTTTATCATATGATTCTTTTTAGAAAGCTGATTGATATTTATTATTTTGTTTGAACGATTTGAAGTATTTTCTGTTGCAAGTATACTTAACCATATGGTTATAATTTTAAATTACTTATTGCAAAAAAAACAATTTCAGCCTCTGGTCCTGGTTACATAATGCATTGCATTTTGTTAAGTCATTTTTAATTATTTTCGTCCCGCCCTACATAAATTCACTTTATCCGTCTAAGTTCAAAATTATTTTTTTTCACAGGTGGTGCAGTATTGAGAATTCAGTCCCAAGCCTCATAATCTTAATTCACGCTTTGTTCACGTGTGCCACTCAGTATGAATTGATACGGGATAGATGAAAGAGAAGGAAGGGCGGCCGTATAAGGAAGGCTTCAAACGATGCCATAAAATAATTCAGAATGCGATTTGAGGGATCAATTGAATAATAAAACACACTTCAATTCCAATTTTGAATACATGTAATTGAGACAAAATAATAAAATGTATCTCAAAACGAAAGCGCAGACTAAGTAAACTCAGTAAGCGCGTTATCAGTAAGCCCTAATTAAAATACTGCCTCCTCCAAGCTAACTGCAGAAATCATGTCCATAATGTTCCTAAATTCATTGACTTGATTTGGTACCAGAAACTCTACTCTCACTCCATGATTTTCATCAAGATCTAGCAAACTGCTCTGATAGTTGATTTCGGACCGGTTTCGTCGCAGTAGTTGAAAAATGGTGGCCTGTCGAAATACTCAAAACTAAAATCCCTTTTAATTTCCTTTAATCCGATTACCAATTAGAAGTTGGTATATTCAGCATTATTTTTAGTAGACAAATTCGGATAGTAAATCAAAAACGACATTTAATTATGCGTTGAAGTTGTTAATTATATGAAGTAGCACGCGTTGGCCGTGCATAATTTAATCGGTCTTGATCATTTGTTCGATTGTGATAGGTTGATATCAAGTCCTACGGGCCACTGAGGCATGGTCATGCACCACGAGGCATGATAAAATGAAATAACCTTACATTAAAAATTTTAAATAAACAAATAGATAGGCATTATTCAGCTAAACAGTGTTTCTGATCCTTGTAAAAGGGGGGTAAAATAGGCGCCATGTTTCTCTATTGGCAATCTAGTTGACGAAAAAGTTGAAATTCAGCGGAAATTTACCACACGTAGAAAAGTGTTACTAGCTCCATAAAGCAAAACTATGATATCCGAGAGCCATGGAAAAGATATTTTCAGTAAAATTTAATACATTGCTCTATTGGATAAAAAAAATAGCTGACTCATGATAGCAGAACCTTTTCAGAAAAAATCTGGGTTCCGAATACTTCCTAAGCTTTGCTCTAACAATTAATTTATGGATTATTCTAGCGAAAATGTGATACTTTACAAATTGGTCAAATCTGATGGCCCATTTTTTAAAAAAAAAACTTCCTGCTTTCAAATAATTTTTTCGCATCACAAACAGAAAAAAAACATTGCAATAACATGAAGCATGTGATAGAACCATACCTTGGAAAGGGTTGGAGCGGAAAGAAACGAACATAACCGTTTGATGTTATTTGCCAGAACTACATGCTAAGGCAGACCCGAAGCGGAATCCTTTTGCAGCCTTAAGTTAAAAAGAGTTAGGTCTATTCATTTCTGCTCGCCAAGTAGGCTAACCTAGTTCTCTCTGACTAACCGACTCGGTAAAACATTGAGGATAAACTTCAAGTATAACAGTGTATAATAGAGTTAACACCGGAGTCATTACTAAAAATTCATTACCGTATAGGCCGGCTATTTTCAGAAAAAGGGTTTGGGTTTTCTCGATATCTGGTTTTTCACTGAACACAATGAGCAATAAATTACTCTACTTAGTAAGGAGATATGAGGATTCAATGCTGAAAGTCTCTGACACTCGAAAACGGTTTCAAGTTTAAGTTGTCACGTGTTTGTTCTTCGGTATTTTCAAACTAATTATTTGCAAATTTTGATACAAGTATTGATGTCCAAATTTAAGCATTTGCTCATAAAGTTTTTTCTGATAGCTAATCTTAATTATGTTTACTTGAGAGTCTATCAGAACAGATCGCTCAGTAAAAACTGTTCTTAAAATTTTTGGTCTTTATTCGTATTAACAAGTTTTTGCAAAAACAAATTTCCTAGAAAAGAGAACAGTTTCAGTTGCTGGTCCTCGTTAAATAATGCTTTGCGTTTTTTAAGTCATTCTTAAGCGGATTTTTGTCCAGCCATAGCACATAAATTCACTTGAGACGTCTAAGTTCAAAAGTAATTTTTATTCACAGGTGGTACAGCAAAGAGAAATCTTTTGCAAATTTAATTCAATATATAAAAAAATTTTACAAACCTAATTTTTTTATTTGTAATTTTTTTTGTAAATTACGGTAAAAATTTACAAAAGTTTGCAAAATAAGGCAAAAAATTACAAATAATTCACAAATAATTTCAATTATTATGCATTATTAATTATTAACCAAACAATTAAAAACTGAATTTACAAATTATTGCAAACAATGTATTAGTTTATGACTAGGGCATGCAAATATTCATTCTCAAGCCTGGATGATTTTCATTCACGCTTTGTTCAAATGTGCCGCTCAGTATGAATTGATACGGGATAGATGAAAAAAGGGCGGCCGTAAAAGGAAGTTTTCAAACGATGCCATAAATCAATTCAGAATGCAATTTGATGGATCAATTCAATAATAAAACAGATTTCAATTCCATTTTTGAATACATATAATTGAGGAAAAATAATAAAATACATCTCAAAACGAAAGCGCAGACTAAGTAAACCCAGTCAGCGTAATCTTTTCTTTTGGGTTTCCTAATTAATTTGCTTGCTCAACCTATCTGGGAAGAGATACTGATCAAAACGAAACCAACAAATAAGCATTCTTACCTGGGCTAGAAGGGCGCACAATGCTGAGAAAAAAAAACAAATGAGACCCATGATTAGTATAATGTTTCCACATTCCATATCAAGTTTAGCTGGAAGCAACTTTAGTTCTCAATAAGAACGATAAGTATATGTTAGCACCTAGTTTTTAGCGGCCCGAGGGGGGCTAAGACTCATGTGCTTACTTATTTAGAGAACCAAAGGTTACGGAGGTGGTTAAACTTAAATTAAAATTGAAATTAAAAGTACAGTTTTGTAAATTATTCAGTGAGAAGTTTTCATCGATTTTTCTAATTTTTTCCTGTTTCTCAGCTATTTCAATCATTTTATGCTCCAATTCGTCATCGTTATAAAAATCATTGCTATCATGAGACATTTTTTACCCTGTTTGGCAACCGTTAATTTCTTTTCTGCGAGAGATATCGGGGGGGGGGGAGTATTTAGAGAAACCTTTTAAAAGTTGCGAAGAAGCCCAATGTTTCTGTTTCCAAGGCAAGGCAAGTAATTTCGTTTCAAGTTTTGATGACAAATGTCATAAGTATTAGTGGGTTTGGCCTCACCGTCAAAAATTATGTTTCCTTGCTACGAGCGGGCCGCAAAAACTAGCATTCAACTTTTGCACGTGCTAATTGCTAATTGCACGTGCCTCCAAGTTTCAGCGACCAAAAATTCCTACCCTGGGTTCTCTAACTAAATATAACTGGTCGAAACCGTAACTGAACGTGTAGAATTACTAAATATTTTAGACGGTACATTATAAAAAGTTTTGCTACCAAGTTGTACAATTTTTTGTTATTCAAGTTCACAAAACCAAAAAAGAACCCCCTATACAAGGTTTATCAACAGTTCTCTTACAAAAAATACATAGCTCTAAAATAACTGTAATGAGAATGGGGTCCCGTTTTTCAACGCTGTTTCCTTAACCTCCTATCAATTCACCCTGATGGTAATGGTCAACATCGGAAAGAATTTGTACAACTCTGCCACGTTTACGGGCTTCCCCAAAATTTCAAAATAAACGTCTTTAAGAGATTATACTAAAAGATTTAAGACATTTTATAAACAACAAAGCCTTTTGATGAAAACCTAATTTCTGGTTTTTAACAGTTTTGAAGCAGTAAAGTGCTAACAAAGCATTAAACATAGTTTTTTCTCAAACGCCACGGGATGGAAACTCAAATTTCAATAACTAATTTGGAAGTTTCTTTTTCAAATTAACTTCTTATATTCAAAAGTTTTTCTTACTAATGTCAATGATACTGCGTAGAGGGTATATTATTTAAATAATAAACCCTCTAAGCAGTATCATCGATATCAGTAAGAAAAGTTTCGGAATATAAGTTAACTTTTAAAAAAAATTTCCAGGTTAGATAATGAAATTTGCGTTTCCAGCACGTGGTTGTTGAGAACCAGCTACGTTTTATGCTTTTTAGTTTTTTTCTATTTCATAAGTTTTACAGACCAGAAATCAGTTTTTCATCAAAAAGCTTTGCTGTTTAATTTTCTTAGTAATTTTTTGAAGATATTTTTTCTAAAATTTTCTAGAAACCCGTAAACTTGGCAGAGTTGTACAAATTCCTTCCAACGGTGACCATTAAAATTAGGGTGAATTGATAGGATGTTAAGAAAACAGGGGTGACAAGCGGGATCCCATACTCTTTGAAGTAACTTTTGAGCTAGGTATTATTTTGTTACAGTACCGCCGATTCATCTTGTATATTGTTTTCATTTTTTGATTTATGAATTTGAGGAACCAACACTTTACATCTTGGTAGCAAAAATTTCCGTCAAAGTTTACGGTCAAAACTAATTGTTATTCAAGTGCGGTTACAGTTTCGGACATATGTATTTTATTATCATGTTTATTGAGAGCAAATATTGCTTCCGGCTAAATTTGACATTGATTGCGGAAATATTGAGCTAATCATGGGTGTCTTTTGTATTTGCTTCTCAGCAGTATATTCCTTTCTAGCCAAGGTAAGAATCTATTTTTGTTGATTTCGCTTTGATCAATTTCTCTTGCGAAAGCTTACCGGTTTAGCACACAGTTATCAATCTCTGAGCTCCAGCTCTTCTCCACGACAACTGAAAAAAATCGTGGAATTTTTGTGAAGTTGTTTATAAAAATTGCAAAATTAAAACAATATAGTACAGATTTCGTGCTCCAATTTGTAAAGTCCTGTGTCATTTCTGTGTAGGTCAGCAGCATCACTGTCTGTTAATACATAGTAGTTAATACGTAGTTTGAGCAAATGTGAAAAGAAAAATACTCAGCAGAAAACGATTATGACTGTTAACAACATTTACGTTTTCTTTTAGACATTAGTTTTATGACTTAGAAAACTGCTGGGATCATAACTTGTTTTGTTATGGATTTTCGCAAGCGGATTAAAAAACGTTTTTAACTAAGCAGAAGGATTGAATTCTCAAATTGAGAGAACATTGAAAATGATATTTGACAGTAGAACTGAGAGATATACAGGAGAGATCTGGTTTTTAGATCAGAGTGGTGATTTGATTTTGGTGGAGAGAAAAGGCTCAAAAATTACTCTAAGATTTCTTTCACATTTCCGGTGGTATCATAATTGTTCAAAACGCGCTGGGAACGTTTTACATCAGGTTATCTCACTCTAATTATAATTATATAGATTTACCAGTTTGAACCGAATATTGATTCTAAACACCATTCATTCACGATTCATTTTTTTAAATTGTTCGACTAGATTAAATTTGCTCTTGGGTCAGAATTCTGGTAAGCTAAACTTTCTTTCCAATAATTCTAACTAAGTTCAAAACTATAGTTTGATCGAAACTTTACCAATAATATGGCGATAAGTATTTGGAATCTGTTTTTGGAGTTTATTCCATCAATTAAATTGTGAATCATGTCCAAAAAAACTTTTTTAAAAAATTGCGATGTTTGTTGCAATGACTACCACATGATATTCAAGCTCTACAAGTTTTCACAAATTCCTCTGGTCTAAACTTGGTTTAAAGGCTGTTGACACTGCAGCGTTGGGTTGTTTCCTTTGGTAAGGCAATAATACGTGGCTCTGTCTACGTTGTGTTGTCCATAAACTTACACTCTAGTTGAAGTTTTGTTTGAAACGTGTAAAATTTAACACGCGACGTAGAGAATCTGGAGATACCTGTTCGAATTCTACTAGCTCTAAGTAATACATGTAATTAAAGCAGTTCGTATTATGCTGTTTAGTTGTCACTTTTCAACGTCATTCATCTGTAACATGCTTCTCATGAGAATCCTGCAAGTTTCGAATTGTCTATCAAGATCTCATTCCGCCACCCAATAGGGGCTGTTTATACTTACGACGAAAGGTGTACCCAAAAACTTCTGCCTCAGTGAAAATTGCTTGGAAATTAGATACCTAATATAAGCAAAATTAGGAGACAAGCTTAGTATCTGTTTATCGGAAAAATATTCCGCGGTTTTTGCGCAATTAAGATACTTCCAAGTGGGGAATTTAGGTGACATGCACTGTATAACTTTATCGCTTTAGAGATTTAGTTGTAGAGTAATAGTTGCTTTAATCCTAACAATTTGATTCTCGTCAATTCAACAACATTTAGATTTAATATATCTGAAACGATTGTTTTTGTAGAGCTGCGAACTCTGTTTCTATGTTCGAAAAGTCACTCAAAGATTATTTTGCTGTGAAGAAGTAACAGAGAGTCCTGTCAATGAACTCCAGTTTGGAAAAAAATTTCAGTTTCCTAAATATCTTAGTTTTCTGCAAAAATAATTTCATGAACTTAACCGTGCAAAATTTCTTACTTTAAGATGCCAGAAGAGCTTCATCGTGTTAATAATTGCTAAGGATGAATGGAGTAGAAAAATTTCTGAGTAGCAAAATGCAATTAACAACTGCCAATGGACAGTTTTTATTGTACACCGGCAGCTGGAAGCAGAAAAAACTGAATCAACTCAGCTGAAAGAATTTTTAAAGAAATTAATTAGAATTCGCTAATTAATTGAAGTAAACGAAGAAAATCAGTAGGCATTTCAAATATGATGTTTTACCAAAAATTTTTCTATTTTATTTTAGCGTTTATTTGTCAACAAACGCTGGTCAATAAGCGTAAAAAATAATGAAGCCATTCAATTAAACTTTTTTTTGCTAAATTCAAACCACTCATTAATTGAAATAAGCAAAAAAACAGTAATCAATTCATATGTGATTTCTTGTCGAAAAATCAATCTATTGAATATTAATAATTATGGACGAACAACAGGAGCAAAGAAATTACTACAGAAAAAATTTCCGTTTTATAGATGATAAATTAATCAGATCAGCGAGATTGCCGTTTGTATTATGCATTTATTTGCTATCAATTAATAAAGTTTCAATCCACTTTGACATGCCCAAAAGCGCAACAATTTAGCTGAATTAGATTGAATCAGCGCACTGTTGCTGAATATAGATACATTCAGTGCCTATTAGAGATAAATTCAGCGCGAAAAAGATACCTTAATCGAGCAAGAAAGTTTTACTAAGCAAAAAATCGGAATCAACGCGCAAAAAATAAGAATCAAATCTTGTATCTCAATTCCGCGGTTAAACACGGTTGTGCAATTTTTTCAATTTTGGTCAATTTTGCTGGAGTATTTTGGGGTCTTTCCCATTATAGACCCCCCATGAAAAATAGCCCCCCAATATGGTATATTTGCCATGATTGGGGGTGAGGGCTATAGGTTATCTGACCAATAAGCTGGGGGTGCTATAATGGGAAAGACCCGTATTTTGTCGCAATACTTTTATCTTCTCAATGTATTTAGGAAAGCGAACAAGAGATCGCATGTTGTGTAGATTTGTCTATGACTATTTGGGTATACATCTGCGGCGTAATCAGATTGGAGTTGAAATGGGTTATGAAACAAAACTGCTTTTTATAGCAAAAATTGTCTTGATTCTTCAGCGCTCGGTGTTGCGTTCAATAATACGCAAGAGGATTAGGTATGGCAAAAGACCGAAACGATCTCTGATAGGACAATTTTCCAAATTTAGCCTTCTCACTCTATTTGAAACCTAACAGACTAAAATTACCTCCGATCATACTTTCCTGTAATATATGTACAGATCAAAATTCAATCATAACTATTTCCAAAGCCAGCAACTTGGGTCGGATTATTCGCCCAAAGTGTGACCCAAAAAGTCTGATTAGGGGATATTTGATACGAGACTTCATCATTAGTTGACTTTGAAATAGAACATCTGAGCCAATTTGGTCCAGTGATTGGTTCGCCACTTTGAGAATTAATGGCGTTAGGCAAAATTGACTAAGGAAAAATACCCAAAAGCTATACCCAAGAAAAACACCAGTCCATCTAGTTGCATCAACTGCTAAAATATATAACCCTACACTTTGCTGTTTACGGAAGGTGTTTGAAGTTATGTGGTTTGGGTAAATATAGTGGAGTTCTGTTTTAAACCTGAAACATGTTAAAGAAAAAAAACCACTTGTTTAATGTTACATGGTAGACATTTATATATCAAACATTATTATTTCTATATTATCACAATTCTAAGGTATGGTTTTCTGTAAATAATATAAGAAAAATTGTATTTGAACTCTGCTTCTTTTCTCGAAATTTGTTCAAAATGGAGGATCTTTTGAGCGTTTCAAGCTGTTAAAATGGGAAGTTTCTGCTGAGCATCTTTTATAAGCTTCGATTCTCTTAAACAAAATGGGAAATGAACTTCTATAGATAAATCAATTATGAAAGAAATTTTTTTTCACAACTATTATACAAAATTGTGATTATGAATCAATTTATCAAAAAATAGTACATATACAATAATATAAATGGAAGCCCGGGCCGAGGCGTACACCCGTATTCCACCGTTATTAAGCGAGAATAAGGGTGTAAAGCCAATTCCACTCTTAATTAGCAGGGATAAGAGTGTAAGAGTGTAATTTTGAGAAAATTACACTTTAATGTACACTCTTTACACTCTTTAGTACACCCTCATTACACTTTTAAAAATACACTATAATTACACTCTTTATTCCACTCTTTATTACACTCTTGAGCGCATTAGGTGAAGCAAATGTAGAACTTAATGAAAATCTTTTGTTAATAGCATTTCGAAAAAGACAAGTTAGAAAGTCTATTTTAGCCCGTTTTTTTGCCCTGATACTTAACTTTTGAAATTGTGTAGAAATAAAAGCCAATAGTTTGATTTGTATACAGAATTTTTATGAAATCTCCAATTAGGTGAAGAAAATGTCGAACTTCATTAGAAACGTTTAACAACTTTTTGAAAAAGACGAATTGAAAAGTCTATATTAGCCCGTTTTGTTGCCCTGATTCTGAATTTTTTGCGATTGTGTAGAAATAAAAGCTAATAGTTTGATTTGTATACAGAATTTTTATGAAATCTCCAATTAGGTGAAGAAAATGTCGAACTTCATTAGAAACGTTTAACAACTTTTTGAAAAAGACGAATTGAAAAGTCTATATTAGCCCGTTTTGTTGCCCTGATACTTAATTTTTTGCGATTGTGTAGAAAAAAAAGCTAATAGTTTGATTTGTATACAGAATTTTTATGAAATCTCCAATTAGGTGAAGAAAATGTCGAACTTCATTAGAAACGTTTAACAACTTTTTGAAAAAGACGAAATGAAAAGTCTATATTAGCCCGTTTTGTTGCCCTGATACTGAATTTTTTGCGATTGTGTAGAAATAAAAGCTAATAGTTTGATTTGTATACAGAATTTTTATGAAATCTCCAATTAGGTGAAGAAAATGTCGAACTTCATTAGAAACGTTTAGCAACTTTTTGAAAAAGACGAATTGAAAAGTCTATATTAGCCCGTTTTGCTGCCCTGATACTGAATTTTTTGCGATTGTGTAGAAATAAAAGCTAATAGTTTGATTTGTATACAGAATTTTTATGAAATCTCCAATTAGGTGAAGAAAATGTCGAACTTCATTAAAAACGTTTAACAACTTTTTGAAAAAGACGAATTGAAAAGTCTATATGAGCCCGTTTTGTTGCCCTGATACTTAATTTTTTGCGATTGTGTAGAAATAAAAGCTAAAAGTTTGATTTGTATACAGAATTTTTATGAAATCTCCAATTAGGTGAAGAAAATGTCGAACTTCATTAGAAACGTTTAACAACTTTTTGAAAAAGACGAATTGAAAAGTCTATATTAGCCCGTTTTGTTGCCCTGATACTTAATTTTTTGCGATTGTGTAGAAATAAAAGCTAATAGTTTGATTTGTATACAGAATTTTTATGAAATCTCCAATTAGGTGAAGAAAATGTCGAACTTCATTAGAAACGTTTAACAACTTTTTGAAAAAGACGAATTGAAAAGTCTATATTAGCCCGTTTTGTTGCCCTGATACTGAATTTTTTGCGATTGTGTAGAAATAAAAGCTAATAGTTTGATTTGTATACAGAATTTTTATGAAATCTCCAATTAGGTGAAGAAAATGTCGAACTTCATTAGAAACGTTTAACAACTTTTTGAAAAAGACGAATTGAAAAGTCTATATTAGCCCGTTTTGTTGCCCTGATACTTAATTTTTTGCGATTGTGTAGAAATAAAAGCTATTAGTTTGATTTGTATACAGAATTTTTATGAAATCTCCAATTAGGTGAAGAAAATGTCGAACTTCATTAGAAACGTTTAGCAACTTTTTGAAAAAGACGAATTGAAAAGTCTATATTAGCCCGTTTTGCTGCCCTGATACTGAATTTTTTGCGATTGTGTAGAAATAAAAGCTAATAGTTTGATTTGTATACAGAATTTTTATGAAATCTCCAATTAGGTGAAGAAAATGTCGAACTTCATTAGAAACGTTTAACAACTTTTTGAAAAAGACGAATTGAAAAGTCTATATTAGCCCGTTTTGTTGCCCTGATACTTAATTTTTTGCGATTGTGTAGAAATAAAAGCTAATAGTTTGATTTGTATACAGAATTTTTATGAAATCTCCAATTAGGTGAAGAAAATGTCGAACTTCATTAAAAACGTTTGTTAACAACTTTTTGAAAAAGACGAATTGAGAAGCCTATGTTAGCCCGTTTTGTTGCCCCGATAATACACTTTTTGAAATTGTGTAGAAATAAAAGCAAATAATTTGATTTGTATACAGAATTTTAATGAAATCTCCAATTAGGTGAAGAAAATGTCGAACTTCATTAAAAACGTTTGTTAACAACTTTTTAAAAAAGACGAGTTGAAAGTCTATATTAGTCCATTTTTTTGCCGTAATAAAGTACTTTTTGAGTATGTGTGGAACTAAATGCCAGTATTTTCATTTGTTTACAAAATTTTCATGAATCGTCGAATTAGGTGCAGAAAATGTCCAATTTCATGGAAAAACCTCTGTTAATAACTTTTTGAAGAAGACGAGTTAGAAAGATGTTAGCCCAATTTGTTGCATTGACAAAATACTTTATATACTTAACGAGTTTGTGTAGATGTAAATGTCAATACTTTGATTTGTTCGCATAATTTTAATGAACCGTCGAAATAGGTGAAGAAAATGTCGAATTTCATGAAAAACCTCTGTTAATAACTTTTTTAGGAAGACGAGTTAGAGAGTCTATGTTAGCCCATTTTGTTGTCGTGATAATTTAATCTATGGGTTTATGTAGAAGTAAATGCCAATATTTTGATTTGTTTACAAAGTTTTAATGAACCGTCGAATTAGGTGAAGAAAATGTCGAACTTCATGAAAAACCTATATGAATAACTTTTTGAAGAAGACGAGTTAAAAGACCTATGTTAGCTCATTCTACTGCCGTGATAACGTACTTTATGAGTTTGTGTAGAAGTAACTGCAAACATTTTGATTTAATTACAAAATTTTAATGTACCATCGAATTAGGTGAAAAAAATGTTTAACTTCATGAAAAACCTATATGAATAACTTTTTGAAAAAGACGAGTTAGAAGACCTATGTTAGCTCATTTTGTTGCCGTAATAACGTACTTTATGAGTGTGTGTAGAAGTAACTGCAAAAACTTTGATCTAATTACAAAATTTTAAGGAACCCTCGAATTAGGTGAAAAAAATTTTGATTTTCATTAAAAACATTTGTTAATAACTTTTTGAAGAAGCCAAGTTAGAAAATGTATAATAGCTTATTTTGTTGCCGTGATATTGTACTTTTAAGAACTTTTTAGAACCGATCTCGAAACTCTTTATTTCTACCCAAAATGTCAAGAAAACTGTCGATTCGTGGTCAAAAATTAGTCATTTTTCTCGATTTTGGACAAAATTCTCTCAAATTTTAGAGGCAAACATATATTTTTTTGGTAGCAAAAAAACTAAAATTTACGCTTCCAACAGCCATATAATTATCTTTTTGAACTATTGCCAAACAAGAGAATGCGAGGGCAATGTACAGACCGAAATCAGGGTCGATTTTAGCAAAATTTTCGTATTTTCAAAGTTGTTTAGTTTAATAACTTTTTTGTTACACGACGTATTTAAAAGTATATTATATCATTTTCTTGCCCATTTAATCCTCTTTACGAATATATATGGGTTGAAAAGTTTCGGTTTAATTTCATTGCCTAATTTTTCGATTTTCCAAATTTTGGTGAAAATGAGCCAATTTCGGCCAAAATGTCGAAAATCGAGTTTTGAATCCTTCATTTTTTTAACTTTTTTAAACGCTAGAAAAAAGCCCCAGTTCATGCTGATTCCAAAACATATTCATTTTTTAA